>NC_080164.1:74041361-74341361 GCF_950295315.1 Erinaceus europaeus | reverse complement strand
ACCATTGCTCTCCCAAGGTCTTAGAGACGGGTTGGCTACATTTTTTATTTACTTACTTATTTATTTAGTGAGTTCACATGCCTTATTTCTCTATATTCCACATAAGAGTTAAGCTATCCAGTAGTTGTCTTTCACTTCCTTATTTCATCAATCATAATCACTTCTAGTTCAGCCTATTTTGTCCCAAAGGACACAATATCATTCATTGTGCCACTGAGCATATGTCCCATAACATCTTATCCAGCCATCAGTTGTCCACACTCCTTTCCAAATGTCCTCCAGAAGGCCATACTATGCCCTCCTAAGACTTAAAATTCTGTGTATTGATTCATGCGTCATTTATTCATTTGCTTAATAGCTGCCTGTCATTGCAGCACAACTGAGAAAAAGAATGATCTGCTTCTGTGCCATCTTGATATTCAAGATAGTTGAAGCCATTTGTTTTCAGAAAAGCCTTGAGTTAGGTGAAAGAGCAGATAATACCTGTGGTTTATGTGAAGTCTGCCTACTCTGGGTTTTAGAAATGAGGAAACTGAGGTTTTGTAACTTACCCAAGGTCAACCTGATAATTAAAGGCAGAGCTGGGATTTGGGCCCATTTTTACAGCTCCACGTTGCCTCTGGGCAGCAAGACTCTCTTACAGGGATAGTTAAATAACAGTTATGTAACTCTGGTGGCACAAGGGAGTGTGTGATGAAATGCTAGGTGGCCCAGAAAAGCTAGTTGATTGGAGAATAGAGGATAGACTTCTCTGGCCATCAGGATGGTATGAGGGAGGATGTGTGATCTGATGGAGATTTTGAAGGATGAGTAGGACCTTGAGGGCAGACAGTAGCAGGGTTGTTTACATTTAATTTCATATGAAACATAGATGGAATGCATCTTCCACCCTTTCTCCCTGTCTGCCTACCTCCTTCCTCCCTCCCTTCCTCCTTTCCTCTCTTCTTTTCTCCCTCCTTTCCTCCCTTCCCCATCAGAGTCTCAGTGCCTGTAGGACTCAACCTTTTTGCTTTTCTTCATTTTTAATTCACTTTAGATAGAGGGTGAGAAACAGATAGAGGAGAGACACCACAGCACTGCACCCCCACTTGTGAAGTTTCTCTTTCCATCCCCACCCACCATACATGCTTCCATGTGGTTGCCCAGGGCTCAAACCTGGATCCTCAAGCCTGGTAATATGTCCATTCTACTAGGAGAGCCACCTACCAACCCCAAACATCTTTCTTTATCATGAAGCATTTGAGTTTCAAGATCAAAATTTAAGTATTTGAAAATTATTGAAGACTCAAGTGGTCTGGGAGGTGGTGCCATAGATAAAGCACTGGACTCTCAAGCATGAAGTCTTGAGTTCAATCTCTGGCAGAACATGTACCAGAGTGATGTCTTTCTTTCTCTCTCTCTCTCCTCATATCTTTCTCATAAATAAATAAATAAATAAAATCTTTATTAAAAAGACTCGAGATCTTTTTTCTTTGCTTATGGATACTATGTCTATCAATCTTTACCACAATAAAATTAGTTTTTTTTCTTTTTTTGCCTCCAGGGTAATTGCTGGGGCTCGGTGCCTGCACTATGAATTCACTGCTCCTGGAAGCCAATTTTTTCCTTTTGTTTATCGTTGTTGTTTCTATTATTGTTGTTATTGCTATTGTTATTGTTGGATAGGACGGAGAAATAGAGTGGAGGGGAAGACAGAGAGAGGAAGAGAAAGCTAGACACCTGCAGACATTGCTTCACCACTCATGAAGCGACCTCCTGGCAGGTGGGGAGCCAGGAGCTCAAACCCAGGATCCTTATGCTGGTCCTTGTGCTCTTGCCATGTGCGCTTAACCCACTGCGCTACCACCGGGCCCCCCAGTTTTTCAGTTTTATTGTATAGGACAGAGAAATTGAGAGGGATAGAGAGGAGTGAGAAAGAGAGACACCTGCGGAGCTGCTTCACCACTTGTGAAGCTTCCCCCTGTAGGTGGGGAGCCGAGGACTCAAACCTGGATCCTTATACAGGTCATTGTGATTAGTACTATATGTGCTTAATTGGGTATGCCACTGCTTGGCCCCCAAATTAATTCATTTTAAAAGTAACTAATCAAAAACAAACTCATTATATAAAAATGAGAAATCTGGGAAGCAATACATTGTTCTGTAGTTTTCAAATCTCTTTTATGTCTGACTTAGTAGAGGTCAGTTGAGTTCTCTCTGCTTCCACATTCAGTTTGTAGTCATATCATACATATAGCCCTTGGCAACTGTACACACCTTAGAACATAGAAATGGAAAAGTGTTTTCATACTTATTTGATGAAAATAATTTTGACTTTGCAAGTGATCAAGAGGCCCTTGGACTATAACTTGGGAACTACTCCGATGAGCTAGTAGAACCTAAAAAAGAGGGTACTGAATTTGACATGGTGGATTTGGTGGAACTTCTTGGGAAATAGAAGGATAGCAGATGGGACACCATCCTTTCTCTTCCTGGAGCCATGTCATGGGCAGTCTCTTGAGTCTGAGTGTACTAGCCAGATGTGGTTCAGTAGTGGTGGCAGAATTGGCCTGCTTATATCTGGAATTCTGACATCACCCTGTGCGCATAGTAACAGGGTACTTCTTGATTCTCTTGGAAAACCAGGAACAGATTGTAGTAGGCTAGAAGGTAAGATAACAGCATTTATTCTGTTTCTTGACAGTGGGAAACCAGTAGGGTCTGTGAAAGGCAACTTCTGCCTTCTCAAAACTTTCAGTTCATATGGTCTACACATGTGGTTGTTCTACCCCAGACAATCTTGGTAGAAAATGCTGTGAATCTTCCCTGTTAAAATATGCAATAAGGGAAGAGAGGCCCCTGTGAGTCCAGAATTCAGTTCACATGTGTTTCCAACGTAGTAATTAGAGGGTGCCTGCAATAAGCTCCAGGAATCTTCCAGGCCCTGAGGTTTAAGTGTTAATTTCCAACACAGATGTGCTTCTGGGCTTTGGACTCTAGGTTCAGTGTGCGCTACTTGGAGCTGTTCTTGGGGAAAGGTGCTGTCCTTTTTCCTAAGCAATTTCCCCTGCTGATGGTCATGATTCACTATTATGTCTGTCTACTGTGCAGTTTCTCAGGACAGCACGCTTTGATTTTGAGCATAACATTCAACACATGTTTCTTTAATATCTCTGTGCTGTGAGACAGGTCCCATTTTTTCACTCTTTTAGGAGATCCTGCTTTTCTTGTTTATGAGTAGCATGAACAGTCTAGAATCTATTGTTACAGCTATTTGCCTTTCCATTCTAGTCATTGTTCTGGGGCCACTTCTACGTAGTTGTTATCCCCAGGATATATTTCCCTTATACACGTTATTACACGTTATCATTTAAGGAATTCGATATACTTGGGGGCCTCTCATTTCTAACATGGTTTCCTTTTGCTTCAGCCCTCCAGTTTTCCAAGGTGACAGAGTGAACCTTGTATGGTGGCTATGGATGGGAACTGAGTTCCTGGGTTGACTTTGCTCTTTTTTGGTTGGGTGACTCTAGACAAGCCACATAAACTTTCTGAGGGCCATTTTCTTTATGAGAAAAAGAAATAAAAATGTACATAAAAGGCTTAGTACTATTGAGCTCAAATTCACTTAAGATTTGGCCTTACATCTTATTAATAGGCCTGTCATTTATTGAACAAAATTTCTAGGTGAAGATGTATGCCTGGATGCATGTACAATCCCTTATCTGTCCAATGTGAAATTAATTTTATATAACTGGGCATAGTTAATCTTTGTTAGACCAATGGTGCTATCTTCTTCTGAGAAGAAAATTACAGAGGCTAAGAATGTGTGCACTTCCCTGTTAAGACCATGTTGTTTAGCGTGAACCAAGTGCAGGGTGCTATAAGAGATACAATAGAAACCTTTGGAAGTCTTTTCATGAGACTAAGATGTACATTAAGAGAAGTAATGGCAGAGTGTATTGTATGTCCAGTGATAGCATGACAGTAAGCGTGAGTAGGTACTAATAATGAGAGAGGTCCGTGGGAAGCAGTATTAGCAGTAAAGAGAGGGGTTGAATTGTGGAGAGGATATTCCCAGTAATTTAGAGGATTTAATCAAGCTTTTGTGCAACATTTTCACTCTGCCCAGATATGCTGGCTGTCATTAAAGCCCTGACAACTCTGGCTTGCTCCTTTCCTTCCCATTCCCTTCTTTCTCCTTTCCTCCCCTTTCTCCTTCCCCCTTCCCTTTTTCCTCTCCCCTCCCCCTTCCTTCCTTCCTTCCTTCCTTCCTCCCTTCCTCCCTTCCTCCCTTCCTCCCTTCCTCCCTTCCTTCCTTTCTTCCTTGTCATCTCCATGGTTTCACTACTCCAAGCTGATTTTTTTTTTTTTCTAGAAAGAGCAAGGCAAAGAGCTGGAAAGAAACTACAGTATTGAGTTGGGAGCTGGGTTTACACATGAACCACACACATGGCAAAGCAGCAGACTAAGTGAGCTATTTTGCTGGCCTGGCTCTGACTTCTTGCCATTGTAGTGGTCTCTGCTTCTTGACACATTGGAAGCACATATTTTCTCATTGTGCCAGAACTCTGGAAAACAAACAAGGATACCATTGAAGCCAAAGTGTGAACTGGTTTAAACTAAGCTGAGAGGGGAGTGCATTGTATAAACACTATGCCTCACTCTCTATTTAAGTGCATTTTTCTCACTTTTTGGGTACAAAGAGTTTGAACTCAGTATTCTTATATGTGCGAGGTATGTGCTTTACTAAACTCTGGAGTACATGCTCTGGCTACATTTTGCATTCTTAGAAAAAATATAAGAATATAATTCTGGGGGTTGGGTGGTAGTGCAGTGGGTTAAGCGCACGTGGCGCAAAGCGAAAGGACCAGCAGAAGGGTCCCAGTTCGAGCCCCCGGCTCCCCACCTGCAGGGGTGTTGCTTCACAGGTGGTAAAGCGGGTCTGCAGGCGTCTGTCTTTCTCTCCCCTTCTCTGGCTTCCCCTCCTCTCTCCATTTCTCTCTGTCTTATCCAACAACGACCACATCATCAACAACAATAATAACTACAACAATGGTAAAACAACCAGGGTAACAAAAGGGAAAAATGGCCTCCAGGAGCAGTGGATGCGTTATGCAGGCACCGAGCCCCGGCAATAACCCTGGAGGGAAAAAATATATATGTATAATTTTATAGCATAACAACATTCAGAATGGATGCTTTAAAGTCTATTTATTAAGCTTGAATTAAATAACTGGAAGAAGAATGGAAACCACACACCAAAAGAACAGCACTGGATGTACAGTCATGTTGTTGAGGACACAGAGCCTGAGAGCCATTTGGGGCCAAACAAAACACACCATTTTTAACTGTCAAAAGCTTTAATTGCTACCAGTTTCATTTCTGTCTCTTAAGAGACAGTTCCATTAAAGAAGAGAAATCAACTTTGTGTGTCTGCCCCACAGATCATTGGAGAGAGAGGATTATTACTTGTAAAATGCTTTAAAAATAGAATTTTACATTCATAGAATATGAAAATGTTATTCCTCAGATAGACCTAAAAGGAAACCAAATCCCACTGGTGTGGAACAAAATGTGGAGACAGTTAGTGGAAATTCGAGGTGAAGGAAATAGGAATGTAGAAGATTGTGGCAGCTTGTGTGCTTTTGAATAAAGGAGAACTGTGAGGGCAGAAAGCTGCTGGGGACAGGCTGAGAACTGGTAGGAACTTGGTTTTCACTGCCAGTTCTTTATGTATAAAAATCTGTTTGGTAAATCAGAGAAACCATCTCCTCCAGGAAGCCTTCCTTGAGTTCCCCTGCCCTTGAATGACACTTCCACTGAATTCTATGAAATTCCATCAGCTTAAATGTTCCTGTCACTCTCTACCAGGTGTGTGGTCACCTGTGGGAGACATTCTCACTTTTCTTGGAGGGCCATGCTTCTACGGAACAGAAAACATGGGAGCCCTTTCCCTTCCACTGCTTGCAAGTCACTTTCCCCCAAATGCCAGTAGGTATGAAGGACGTTCTGTGGAAAGAATGAGCCAGTAGAATCACTAGACAGTGGTGTGGCAAGATCCTGCAACCCAAGGCAGCTGAGAAGCCAGATGGAAACAAGAATTATTTGGGGGAAAATGTGGTCAGAGGAGACTTCTTGGAGGAGGAGAGGCCCAAATCCAGTATTTGGAGAATGCCAATGTCGGGATTAGTAGGACAGAGGGAAGAGGGACAGAGCCATTCTCAAGAGAAGACACACGTTTTGGTGGGAGGGATGGACAGCTAGCAGTTGTGTGGACCTCTCCTTCTGTGCACTGTTACAGTCACACCTGGTGACCAGTTTCCCACAGCATGGGAGCTGGACAGTTCTCCCAGAGGCGTGGGTTATGCCAGCTTTGCCAAGTTGAGAGCAAATGTTCTTCCTACGCAGCTGTCTGGAGTGAAATCCTGATGGGAGGTGGGTGAGCAAGTGAGCATGAATTACCTCTGGCCCACGTCTTGGCTCGCTTACAGGCTGCCTGTTTGCTTGAACATTCTTTCATCTTTAAGGCAAGTCAGAAACTCCCAAACACTTTGCATGGAATTATTCTCCCTCCCCACCCTGTGTTGAACCTGGCGAGATCAAGGGCTGCCAGTCCTGGAACACCCTGTGCTTTCCACTGAACACACGTATGTTCCCTACCCACCCTGCACTTAGATAGGCCCGTGAAGCAGGGCAGAAAGCACAGGTCTGGGGATGGAGGCCCAAACCAGGGGCTCATTTGCCAAGGCTCCACCTCTCAGCTCCCTACCATGGACTGACCTCCCTGCTCTTCTGCTTCTTCCAAGCTAGTTCTTCTCTCCTCCTTGACCTGTTCATGTTCCTCAGCATCTGCTATTACTGGATCCCCTTCTCTCCTAGAGCAAGGTGTTTAAAGTCAGGGTAGGAAAAAAATCAATTCCAAGCAGGCACGTTCTTCAAGTCTTCCCACCACCTTTGCTCCAAGGCTCTATGTGCACTGACTGCTTGGAGACCCTGTCTGACCCGCACCTCTCCTTTACCTCCCTCTGGGTTCCAAGACTTACCCTATCTTCTAAAATTTGAATTTCCAGTGCTGTTTAGGCATCTCAATGGGGACATATCCTCAACACCCTAAATCCAGGAATCTCTCTGTCTCCCCCCCTCCCACTCCCCTCCCCCCCCCTCACCAGGGCTATTGCTGGGGCTCAGTGCTGGCACTACAAATCCACCAATCCTGGTGGCCATTTCCTTCCTTCCTTCCTTCCTTCCTTCCTTCCTTCCTTCCTTCCTTCCTTCCTTCCTTCCTTCCTTCCTTTTCTACTTTATTGGATAGGATAGAGGGAAACTGAGAGAGGAAGGGGAAACAGAGATAGACACCTGCAGACCTGCTTCATCGCTCATGAAGCATCCCCACTGCAGGTGGGAAGCCCAGGGCTTGAACCTGGGTCCTTGTGCTAGTCCTTGCAGATAGTACTATGTGTGTTTAACCAGGTGTGGCACCATCCAATCCCGTGACTGTATGTTTCTGCAGCTCGGCTTTTCATCCTAATGATAACAACACTTCTTCTCTTCCTATACTGCTGACTTTCATCTAGCCATGTGCATCATCCCTTCCACCTTGTCTTTGACATCTTTTTGCGGGTCCTGTAGTTTCCTGACTAGTAGCCTTGGTTCTGTGGCAGTCCTTGTGCAGGCACCTGTGACATTTTGTAAGAACTCCTGCAGTTTCCTCTTAACTGGTTTCCCTGCTGCCAATCTCTCTCATCTCCAGGTTCAGCCTACACACTATTACCAGATTTATAGTTTTAATTATGCTAATTAAAACCATTAATTAACACAGTTTTAATTATGCTATTCTCATCCTCAAATCTTTCAGTGTTTTCTTTTTGCTTTAGAATTAAATAATGACCTCTTGCTAACAGCTAGAGTGTCCTATAGTATTTACTCAGCTTCCTGACTTAATTTCTTTATACCTGTAGACAAACTAATCATCAACCTAAGAGTCTATATGCTGTTTTTCTGAATAAGCTGAATAGGTCCTTTTTCTAGGCCTTAACTACGATTTTGCCTTGATTTCTCCTGCATGCTCTTTCTTCTCTGTTTCTGTTTGAAACCCCAGCCATTCTCAAATAATGTGTCTTCGAAGATCTTTATCTGATTTTCCCAACAAGGATTTTATTCTCTTTCCTTTGAGTTGTCTTTTTTTTTTTTTCTTCTAATTTTATATAATTGCTACCAGGGTTATTGCTGGGACTTGGTGCTTGTATTATGAATGCACTGCTCCTGCTGGCCATTATTATTTTTTGTTGTTCTTTAAAAAATGTTTTTATTGGGAGTCGGGCGGTAGCACAGCGGGTTAAGCGCAGGTGGCGCTAAGCATAAGGAGCAGCAGAAGGATCCCGGATCGAGCCCCCGGCTCCCCACCTGCAGAGGAGTCGCTTCACAGGCGGTGAAGCAGGTCTGCAGGTGTCTATCTTTCTCTCCCCCTCTCTGTCTTCCCCTCCCCTCTCCATTTCTCTCTGTCCTATCCAACAACGAATTACATCAACAACAACAACAATAATAACCACAACATTGCTACAACAAGGGCAACAAAAGGGGGAAAAATGGCCTCCAGGAGCAGTGGATTCATGGTACAGGCACTGAGCCCCAGCAATAACCCTGGAGGCAAAAAAAAGTTTTTATTGGGGGTATTCATAGTTTACAGTAAATACAGTTGATACATGTATAAAATTTCTCAGTTTTTTTCAGAACACTCTCATCCCCAACCAGGATCTGGACATACCCCTCAATCCCCTGAGTCCTTTACTTTGGTTTAGTATACCAAATCCAGTCCAAGTTCTACTTTGTGTTTCTCTTTCTGTTATTTCTCAACTTCTTCCATGAGTGTGATCATCCCATAATCATCCTCCTCTATTTATTTATTTATTATTTTATTTTTGCCTCCAGGGTTCTTTCTGGGATTCGGTGCCTACACTATGTACAAAGCCACTGCTTCTGGCGGCCATTTTTTCCATAGTTGTTGTTGCTGTTACTGTTGCTGCAGTTGGATAGGATAGAAATTGAGAGAGATGGGGAAGACAGGTGCAGAGAAAGATAGACACCTGTAGACCTGCTTCACTAAGCGACCCCCCTGCAGGTGAGGAGCCAGGGGCTGGAATAGGGATCCTTGTGTGGGTCCTTGCGCTTAGCACTCTGTGTGCTTAACCTGGTGAACTACCGCCCGGCCCTCATCCTTCTCTTTCTTAACTCACTTCACATGACTTCTTCAAGTTCCATCCAAGATGAGGTGAAGAAGGCGAATTCATTATTCTAAATAGCTGAGTAGAATTCCATTGTGCCTATATGCCACAACTTTCTCAGCCACTTAGCTGTTGCTGGGCACTCGGACTGCTTCCAGGTTTTGGCTATTACGAATTGTGCTGCTATGAACATATCTTTTTGGATGGGTGTGTTTGATTCCTTGACTTGATATCCCTAGGAGAGGAATTGCTGGATAATAGGGCAGGTCCATTTCTAGCCTTCTGAAAGTTCTCCAGACTGTTCTTCACAGGGCTTGGACCAATTTATATTCCCACCAGCAGTGCAGGAGGGTTCCTTTACCCCCACAACCTCTTCAGCATTTGTTATTACTATCCTTTCTGATGTGAAATGTTCTCACAGGAGTGAAGTGGTTTTTTATTATCATCTTTATTTGCATTTCTCTGTCAAACAATGATCTGGAGAATTTTTTTCATATGTCTCTTGGCCTTTTGGAATTCTTACTTGGTACATATTCTGCTGATATCTTCTTCCCACTTTCAGATGGGGCCATTTTGGTGAGTTCTTTATAGGTTTTGCTTATTAGCCTTTTGTCTGATGTATACAAATCTCCCATTCTCTTTGTGTGGTGATTTCTTTTCTGGTTATGAGTTTTTCAATTTGATGTAATCCTATTGGTTTATTTTATTTTATAGTTCAGATATTCTGTTAAGTTTTTATATTGATCATGCCATGACTTCATAGGGAATGGGTTCCAGCAGCTCTGGTTCCTTCCCATTGGTTTTCACAAAGTCTGTTTCTCTGGGTGGAGCAGGCTGGCTTCAGATGAACCCAAGAATCCTTCTCTTTGGCTTCTTTTTTTTTTCTGATTATTTCCCTTCACACGTTTCAAGAAGCTGTCTCTGCTCTTGGAGTGCTTAATATGCTCAATGCGAACATTAATTCTCTTGGCAAGAATCTTGCCCTTTACTTGTTTGTTTACAATACCAACAGCATGCTGGTTAACATTGTACACTCTTCCAGTTCTGCCATGGTCACATTTGTGGGGGATTCCTTTCTGAACAGTGCCTATTCCCTTTATGTGTACAATATCACCTTTCATGTGACCAAAGGAACAACTCTGTGCTAGAGAACATATAGCGGGTTCCTGTCCTCTTTCCCTTTGTGTTAGTCACTTTGGTGCTTTACTGTGTGCAGTCTCTGGATGAGCCCAGTGCATGGCCTCCATAGCCACAAGGCTGCAACCAATGCCAGTAGAATGAGGGGTACCAGAAATCACGCACCCATTGGTTTATTTTTTATCTAATTTTCCTTGCAACTGGACATGTGTCATTGGGTATGCCTATAAAACTTATATGGAAAGTAATTCTGCCAATTTTTTTCTCTAAGTGTTTGATAGTTTCTGGTCTCATAGACAAATCCTTGATCCATCTGGAGCTTACTTTTGAGTGTGTGGCAAATGTAGTTTCATTCTTCTGCATGTTTCAACCCATTTTTTTATACCATTTGTTGAAGAGACTCTCCTTCCTCCATTTAATAGGTTGGGCCCCCTTGTACAAAAAAACTGGATGTCCAGGGGCCAGGTGGTCCACCACCCACCTGGTTGAGCACACATGTTACAATATTCAAGGACCTGGGTTTGAGCTTCTGGTCCCCCCTGCAGGGGGAAAGCTTTGTGCGTGGTGAAGGAGGCCTGCAGGTGTCTCTTTCTGTCTCTCTCCCTCTTTATCACCCCCTTCCCTCTCAATTTCTGGCTGTCTATCCAAAAAAATAAATCTAGTAAAACAAACAAACAAACAAATGAAAAAACCCCTAGATGTCCATAGGTGAGGAGCTTATTTCTGGGCTCTCAATTCTATTTCACTTGTTAAGTATGTCTATTTTTGTTCCAATACTAGGCAGTTTTGATTACAATGGCCCCGTAATATAGTTTGAGATCTGGAAGTATGATGCCTCCAGTTCTGTTCTTTGTTCCTCAAGATTGTTTTTGGTGATTCTAGGTATTTACTGGTTTCAGATAAATATTTGGAGCTTTTGTTGTATTCTCTTTAAAAAAATTTTGATGGGGGGGAGGGCGGTAGCACAGCGGGTTAAGCACACATGGTGTAAAGCACCAGGACCGGCACAAGGATCCCGGTTCAAGCCCCCTACGGGGGGGGAGGTCACTTCACAAGTGATGAAGCAGGTCTGCAAGTGTCTATCTGCCTCTCCCCCTCCTCTCGATTTCTCTCTGCCCTATCCAACAATGACAGAAATAACAACAGCAATAATAACAATGATAAACAACAAGGGTAACAAAAGGGAAAAAAAAAAAAAGAGAAAAAATTTTGATTGGGGGGCCAGGTGGTGGCACATCCGGTTAAGCACACATATCAGCAAATGCAAGGATGTGGGTTCCAGCCCCTGCTCCCCACCGCAGGGGGAATACTTTATGAGCAGTGAAGCAGGTCTGCAGGTGTCTATCTTTCTCTCCCCCACTCTATCTCTTCTCCCCTCTCAATTTCTATCTGTCCTGTCAAATAAAAAAATAGAAAAAGCAATGAATTTCTCTGCTATTCCTGAAACTTCCTCTCTTCCTGCATGTGGGAACCAGAGGCTTGAACCCAGTTCCTTGAGAATGATAATATGTGTGCTCAACCAGGTGCATCACCATCTGGTCCCTCCTCTGCACTGTCTTTATGACAGAGACTATATATTATTGACCTTTATATATGCCTGAATCCCTTGTACTTTGTCTCTGTGGGTGTTGTTTGAATGTGCTGGATTTGAGTCTCACGGGAAAGATCAGTGTGCGTCTTTAAGAAGTCTAACTGATGCTGAGAATTCTTTGTCTGATTATTATATTTGTCATAACAAATGTTTTACATCTGACCTTAAGATCATAAGAAATTAAGTTGTGATCATTCATAAAGGTGCACAATTGGGAATGATGTTCTCAGAGTCTGAAAAAGATGCATTTTTAACCTCATATATTTCTGCAGTTTACATTGTCTTGTCATGGATGTTATTTTATGACCCAGCATTGCTGAGCTTACTCATTACTCAGCATTGCTGAGGTTACTCATGTATTAATTTTACTAAGCAAATTAAGGACCTAGGGACAGATGGAAGAGAGGTAGATCAGTGTGCTCATATGTTACCACATTTTGCCTTTGTCACTCCAGCTGTAGCATCTGGTTGACTCAGACACTTTTACCAGTATGGCAGAAATTGATTGCCAGCTTCAAATTTAAATTTAACTATCATTATTTTAGCAATCCAAAATGTGACAAGAGAAGGTATCTTTCTGATAGTTTCATCAGAAGTCACTGGGAGAGTCGACCTGCAAGTTTATTTTTGTGGTCAAGGAGGCATTATTTTCTAAGATTGGTAGGGCCACATTGGACAGAAGAGAAACTTATCAATTCAGAAAGGCAAGGCAACTTGCTCAAGAACACACAGCAGACTGAACTATGTGTCATCTCACCAAATTTCTTTATTATTTGAATTGTTCTATTTATCTGTTTTTATTATTTATTCAGTCATTTATTTATCTTGATAGGACAGAGAGAAATTGAGAGGGAATGGGAGATAGATAGAGGCCTGCAGCCCTGCTTCACTGCTTGTGAAGCGCCCCCTCTGCAAGTGGGTACAGGAGGCTTGAACCCAGGTCCTTGAGCATTCTGACATGCAACTTTACTACCCCACCACCACTATCTCTTAAAATAGCCAGTGTCTTTTTGTGGCTCTGTCTGTGAGCCCTGTAAGGGCTTAGAGGTAGTCACTGATCCAGTTGCAAACATGGCAGATTATATATTTGGGATTCCTAATTCCTTTCTTTCTGGACACTTTGGACTGATCTGAGGAGAACTGAGTGCCCAATTCTTTTAACTTGTTTTTCTTTCCGCTCTTAAAATACCCTGCTATTGAGGTAATAGACACTGTGCTAAGTGAAACAAAGAAGACTGATGAAAAACCATACTGTATGATGGGAGTTTTTTTTTTTTTTGTATATAAATTATGGAAAAGTTGAGATAGCAGGTTTGGGAAGTAGATGAAAGAGTGGAACAGGGATGGGGGTTGACTATAAATGGGACAGGGTGAATTCTGTATGTACTAGACTGTTGTATATCATGGTGTGTTAGTGGTTGCAAGACTGTATATAATTGTCAAAACTGATAGACCCATACAAGAAAGAGAGTGAGTCTTCCAGCCTGTAAATTACACCTTAGTAAAAACAACAGCAAACCCTGATCATAGATATTCTGGCCTGAGTGGCAGTGGACTTTACACCTTAAGAATATAGAAACTTTAGATTGTGATGAACTGAGTGACTTTGAGATTCCATCTAATATCACGAATGAGAGCCACAGGGTATTAGTCATTCAAGAGTCATTGCTGTCACTCACTGGGAAGTGAGCAAGGCCTCCTTGAGATTAGTGAACCAGTGACCCTTCTGGTTCTATTGCCATCTGAGGGGAGCAGTGGAGTGTGCTCCAGCTCCCCTCCCTTGAGATGAGTGAGGGTTGGAGACTCCTTAGAAAATGGGAGGTCTGGAATCGGTGCAGAGAGCTTAGGGCATAGTGTGAGGTGACAGTATGTGGGCAAGAGAGTGGGAAAGTGTGATCATTCACAGGGGTTAGCATCCATGTCTTCACTCCATGACCTCATGTTTTTCTTGGTACCTACCTGGATGTTCTCTCCTTTTCCCCATTTTAAGTCCTGTTCTTACAGCCTTTTTGCTTCAGGAGTCTCCATAGGGGGTAGTCATAGGGAGAATGAGTGAGAGTATTTACATCATGCTGGCATGTGCGATCCCAGGGATCAGACTTGGAGCCTCATGCTTTTTAGTCCAGTGCTCTACCCACTGTGCTATTGCCACACTTTCCTTTTCTGTCTTTTTCATGCTCATGTTTGTAATCCCCATTCTTTCACCATCTCAATAACAGCTTCTCACATGATTTCAACTTGGGCATTTTGCTTTTTCATTCATGTTGGGGGGGGGAGGGGGAGAGAAGGAGGGAGGAAAAAAGAGAGAGAGAGAGGGAGGGATGGAGGGGGGGAGAGAGAGAGGGAGAAAGAGAGAGAGAGAGAGAATATACACACATGGGCATGTAGTGACAGGGGTCAAACCCAGGGCCTCAGATGTACTAGACATGGACTCTACCAGTGATCTAGACTACTCTCTAGTTCCACGTCTGCTTATTTACTTCTATACCCCCAAATGTTTTCCCCCCACTTCACCCTTACTCTGCCTACTTTCATATCAGACTGCAGTTGTTCAAATGTGCAGAGTTGTGGATCTAGAAATGGGAGAGTATTTTATACTGAATTTGAACGTCAGATTGGAAATAAAAGCTATTCTGAACTGATACTGGAATTGTGATAAAGCTTCTGAGAAGCATTTCCTGGCATTTGTTGTTAGTATGTTTGTAGCATACACAGGTGTCAAACTTTCTGGCTTTGACATTGCCCAGGAGCTTCCAGTTGTAGGAGAGTGACATAAAGTGTGGAGCCACCTGGGGATGAATATCAGGCTCTTCCTGGGGCCAGTATTGCCAGAGGAATGTACCTGTCTTAGACAAAGAGTGAGGGAGGCTCCAGTTCTGCCCAGCTTCCAGGAAGCCTGTTCCCCAACACTGACAGGGGCCTCAGCCAGTGTTAGAGATCTTGCTAGCTCAGCCCTGCACAGCAGAGCCCAACAGATGGGCATGTGCATGTTTTGGGCCCATGCCCAGGCTGGACGGCATTGCTGACAGGCTGCGGGCTGTGGTCTTGAAGGGCAGGTTCAGGAAGGGAGCTCACTGCTAATACAGCCTATACTGGAATATTTAGGAAGGCTGCCAGCCACCGCCACTGTGGCCAGAGAGTGCAGCAGGTCTGTGCCACTGGAGCTTGGCTCTCTGTGGGCTAGGAGAGAGCCCAGGGGACTTGAGGGTCTCACAGTTAATCCTTGGTAATGCTTATTTCCTCCTCAGCTTCTCAGGGTACTGGAGTGTGTGCCCCAGGCAGCAATGATGTCAGAAAGGCAGGCTGAGGTCAGATCGTTGAGGGTTTTGTGCTTTGGCATCCAAGTGCTCTCCTCCTCCTCCTCCTGGGATGCTGACAGCCCTTACTTTGGCCCAGGTGTGCCTAAGGCACTATCAGAGCTATGCTCTCAATAAACTAAGGCCCCCTCCTTGACACACACATACACACACACACACACACACACACACACACACACACACACACACACACACACACACGTACTGGAGGGAGTTTGAGACAGAAAGGAGACTGGTGTCTGGGGAACTCTCCTCCTGGTCTTGAAAAGGGAGCCTTAGAATAATCCGTGAAGGGGAGCAGAGGATAGCAGCCTGAACATATCTCTTCTCTGTCTCCTTTCTCTCTCTTGTACCCCTCCCTCCCCATTCTTGCTCTTTTCCTCCCTCCCTTTCTTGCTACACTTCCTCTTCTTGCTCTACCTTCTTCTCCCCCACCCCCATCTCTTTTCTTTTTTTCCTCCACATTGGTCAGGTTTAAAACCTCCAAGAGGGGCCAAGTGGGGTGCACTTGGTTGACTACACATAAAACAATGCAAAAGACCCTTGGGTTCAAGCCCCTGGTCCCCATCCGAAGGGGGAAAACTTCACAAGTGTTGAAGCAGTGTTGCAATTGTCACTTTTTATTTTACTCTTTATCTCCCCTTCCCTCTCAGTTTCCCTGTCGCCAGCCAATAAATGAGTTAAAAAGATAGAGAGAGAGAGAGAGAGAGGAAGAGGGAGAGGAAAAAAACCAAAAAGTATTATTTAGAAAAACAACAAAAAATAAATCTTCCAAGAGTTGAAATAAAAGAGTCAGCCAAAGGCAGCCTGCTAGAAGTCTTTCTCTTCTCTTACTTTTTTCTTACCCTTCCCAGACAGGTCCAGGACCCTTCTGGCTTTTTGCCCTTTGAAGTTGCTCTGGAGAAAGGAACCAGGAGAGACCAGTGTCGGAAGTTAGCTCATCCTTTCCCACTGAGCCAACTCTGGTTTTTCTTTCAGACACCACCCTGCCTGGCTAGATCTGTGTACATTTACTTATTGCACACATCCGTATTGTGGGTGTGGGTGTCCTCCCCTCCCCCACTGTTGCAGCTTTTTCAAAAACCTTGCCCCAAGCTTGATGTTTCCTTGATTCTGTTTAGTCCAAATTGTTTGAGTCAACACACCCACATTAGCAGACTCTGCAGAGAGCTTGATTCCGGCCTTGGTTCTTACAGATGTTCTCTGAGCTCTTGGGCCATCGAAATAGGAAGTCAGCCTGGCCAGGGACTGCCTGGATGCCAGAATGATCTCATCGCTGGGTCTTGGTGAAGGGTGTGGAGACCTGAAGGTACAGGAAGGAGCCTGACTCAAAAACTGTTATAAGCTGAGTGACCCTGGGTAGCTCAACATTTTTGAGCTTAGCTTCCTTACCTGCGAAGTGTCAAGAACACCTGCTAGCTGTGCTGTCGGAAACTACAGAGGCAATGTCCATGAATACACAGTTCAGTATCAGGAACAGGCTTTCAAGCAGTGTTGGTGACTATTATCAGTAGTATCTGTCGAGTAGAGAGTCTGCAATTTCACTTTCCAAAACATTTCCTAGAGAAGGCAATGTTTTTCTCTCAATTTTGGCTGCACATTAGAATCACATGAAGTGGTTTGAAAAAATGTACTTGCTGGATTTTTTTTTTTGTTCCTGCAATTTTGATTTTGAGTCTTGTCTGCATTTTTCAAAGTTCCACAAGTGATTCTATGTATCATCTGGTTTAATTCAAAGAAATTAATTGTTAAATTAATTAACCCTAAATAGGGTTTTGGACATTGCTGTGGAGTGTGGCTGGGATGGGATAGGATCAGATGGGGTTGTAGAGCAAGGAGGGTCACTTTCTGAGGTTTTTTTTTTTGTTTATTTTTGAAAATTTTTTAATTTTAATTTTTTCCCTTTTGTTTCCCTTGTTGTTTATCATCATTGTTATTATTGTTGTTGTTATTGCTATCATTGTTATTGGATAGGACAGAGAGAAATGGAGAGAGGAGGGGAAGACAGAAGGGGAGAAAAAGATAGACACCTGCACACCTGCTTCACCACCTGTGAAGTGACCCCCCCCAGGTGGGGAGCCGGGGGCTCAAACTGGGATATATACGCCAGTCCTTGCGCCTCACACCACCTGCACTTAACCCACTGCGCCACTGCTCAGTTCCCACTTTCTGAGGTTTCTGAAGTGACTTACATCTTGTCCATTACTGGGGTCCTGGAAATGACTCCAGTTTGTATTTTCTCCTTCCTGCAACAGTGGGGCAGAGAGAGGTATGAGAGGGGGTGGGTGATGGGGCTGCGGCACATAAAGCCTGGGACTCAGGTTCCTGGTGTCTCACTGTGAATCTGCCTAGAATCACAGCCTTTGAGGATCCCTTTCTCCATCTGCTCTGACTTCTTGTCTCTGTTATTCACAACTTTTCTTCCTATCTACTCTTTCCACATCACTCATGCTGCTCCATGGGTATCTGACCTCTGGAACTTGTCATCATTCCAAGAAAGATTTATTTTTTTCATTTAAACTGCAGATAAGGAGGCTTTGCTTTTCTGTGTTTTTGATCTGTTTAGGTAACTGTCCTCAGAGGGGTGTGGGTATGATATTAAAAATATTCCAGTCTCACTTATGATTTTAGTGCATTTGCTTCTGGTGATAAATAGGCTGTCTGGGGTATGTGGAGTACAAGCTCTTCCTAGTTGTCTCCTTGTCCTTCACCTCCTTTGCCTTTGACTTCGCCTTCTCCCCTCCCCCCCCTTCTTCCAAAGCACTTATCAGCTGTGGTTTATGGTGGTGCGGAGGATTGAACCTAGGACTTCAGAGCCTCAGGCATGAGAATCTCATTGCATAACCATTATGCTATCTACTCCCACCTCCCTAGTCTTCCTAGCTTCTCTTTCAGGAGGATATGGATGTGGATCAGCCCTTTAGAATGTCCCCAGTATCTGTGGAAGCTAGAGCAACATTAAGCTTCTTTCTGAAAGTCTGAGTTCCTATTTCTGTATTTCACTTTGCTGTTTGGTTTCCCTTCCACCTTGTCCCAGCTCTCTCTATCCCCCAGTCACTGTGCAGATTTAAATGGGCGTTCTAAAAGGTGAAGTCACAAGATTGTGGGCCTGTACTATACTAAAAGACTTTCTTTCTCTCTCATAAGCTAATTTATCAATTATCATGTATGCACAGATGATAATGAACAGAAGCCAGACAGCGGAACTGAAGGAAACTGTTGCCTTACTTAGGTAACAATCCTAAATTAAGCCTGTCTCTTTTCTCTGAAGCTGTCACTTCCCCTTCCTTTGCCTCTGTGTTTTTTGCCTTTTGTTTGTGTTTGCAGGGAAAGCTATCAGCTCTACCTGGTCCTGCACATTTCCTATCTACTGATGATTCTTATATTTTTACTTCTGTTCAAACTCTCCTCTAAGGCATGTGCATCTACCTGCCTGAGTATTTCTTACTCCAGACATCTAAAACTGAAACTGTTTTCCTCTCCAATCTGCTGCTTATATTCATTCCCAGCCTCATTGTCAAGAAGAGTGTGGCTGGCAGGTGGCTCAACCTATAGAGCACATATATTACCCTGCGCAAGGTCCTCCTGGGTTGAAGTCCCATACCAGTGAATGGGGAGCTTCATAAATGCGGTGGAATAGTGCTGCAGTGTTCCCCTTTCTTTCTCTCTCCCTCTGTCACTCTCTATCAAAAAGGATAAAAAAAAAAGGCTCTGGGGGTGGTGGAGTCATGTTATGCACTGAACTCCAGTAATACATCTGGTGGCAAAATAAAAAAAAAGAGTGTGTAGCTTGCACTTGGTTAGTGCTCAGTAAATGTTTATAGAAGGAAAAATAAGAACATGACACAATCATACTTTCGTTTTTTATAGTCAGGAGTGGAGCCATTCCCAACTTTGCAGCTAACCGATATGTGCCATCAGATCAGTTCTTACCTCCTCAATGTGGCACCAAGACACAATGAGAAAACAGAAGTATAAATGCAAGGCCTTATACCATGCATCTTCTCCAGAGCACTCAGGGATCCTCTGCCTTTGCTGCAGCATCACATGGCCATCCCTCCCAGCTTTTATTCTCTATCCTGTTGACCCAGATGATTTTATGACACACCCTTCTTTCTAAGGAGATGAACTTCCTCATTGTCTTGGGAACATGTCATCACATTCCAACTTTTAAGTCTCTTCTGGTTACAGTCCAGGAATGCCTTTCTCTCTCCCACAAGCCCTTCCAGACTCTCCTACCTTTTAAGACACCAGTTCCCACTGCCTCCCTTAGAGCTCCACGTGACTGTGCAGCTGCACTGATTCTTCGCTTCCCTGAGCTCCCCAGCACTGACTTATGCTGGAGTGGGCCTGGCCTCCTTTTACATGTGTTCATTTCATTTCTTCAGCGACTATAAACTCTTGAGGACAGGACATTTATTTTTTTCATTCTCTTTCATCCATATAGTAAATAGACTAAAACAAGTTTTTTTTTTTTTAAAGCAATTGGGTCCCAGGAGGTTGCTCGATAGATTTATTTTTTTACTTTTGAGGAACTGCCATGCTGTTTTCCACAGAAGCCATAACGTTTTACATGTTACCAGCAGCGCATAACTTATCTCTCTACCTCCTCCCTAATACTCTATTTTTTTTATAGTGGTCATAGTTTGTATTCTTTAGTGATCAGTGATATTGAATACCTTTCCAAGTGTTTATTGCTATTTGTGTATCTTCCTTGGAGAGACATCTGTTGAAGTCCTTTTTTATTTTTGTGTGTGAGAGAGACGAAACTCTGCTATAATTTATGATCTGTTTGTGTTGTCTTATGTTTTTATTAAAAAAATTTTATTTATTTATTCATGAGAAAGATAGGAGGAGAGAAAGGAGAAAGAACCAGACATCACTCTGGTACATGTGCTGCCGGGGATTGAACTCAGGACCTCATGCTTGAGAGTCCAATGCTTTATCCACTGTGCCACCTCCCAGACCACTGTGTTGTCTTATTTTTATGTAGTGTCAGTGCTCAAACTCAGGGTCTCACACATGTGAGGCATGTGATGTGTTGCTGAGCTACCTCCCAGTCTCTTTATAGGTCTTTAGTCAGGTGGTTTCTTTAGTTATTGTTAAGTTGCAAGAGGCCTTTACATATTTTAACCCTTAATCAGATATGTGATGTGCCTCAACTGTGTAGTTTTAATAGGGAACTTACAGCTAACCTTTGACCCAGAATTATAGGAATGTGCTCTGGCAGATCCTAAAATGCCAGATAGCAAGTAATTTGGAATATATATATATATATATATATATATTTATATATATATATATATTACATATGTGTGTATTATGTATATCTAAAGTGTGTACACACACATACACATACATTTTCCTTATCTGGTCTCCTAAAGAGCTCACATCAACCTTGTAAGGTATGCATTATCATTTTCATCTGAAGATATAGGAACTGTGACTTAGAGAAGACAGTCTAATGAATGGTGGAACTGGGATTTAAGTCCAGGCCTGTGGACTCCCCTTGTCTTCTGTGCCTTGAGGCTGCGTATGAGTGCAAGCAGGCTCCACACGTGTTGGTCATCATGCACCTTCTCTGGATTTCATTAAGGAAACACCCGTGTCTGGCAGGCAGGCTGCTGCCAGCACCCCGACTCTGCAAAATGTACTCTTTCCACGTTGGAATCTTGGTGTGACTCTCATACCTGGTGCTCCTTTTCCTAGTCTTTATCACATGCTCTCAACAGCTGTGCTGACCTCTCCTCTCCACTGTCCAGCTTTAGTTTAAGATTTCTCAGAGCTGCTTACACACATCAATCAGCTGGATTCCACAGGAAGTTTGTGTTGGGCAGGCGAGGCTTTGTGCTGGAGTGAGGGCTGTGAGCAGATCATCCTTGTCCTGAAGAGCAGACAGTATAGGGGCTGGGCTGGGTGGCACAACCAGAGAGCAAGGAGAGAAGCAGTACCTTTGAGTAAATGCTGTTGTGTTGACTGTTAGGGCTCCAGAAACACTAGGGGAAGAGGATTTTAATATGCTCTTGAACCATCTTTCCTGATCCACCATGGGTATATGTGCAGTAAAAGCCAGCCTGTTCAATGCCAAGTTGAGCAAAACAGCTTTAGGAAGGAAATATATTACAAACAAATTGTCCATTATAGTCTAGGGCTAAGAATTGTCATCTTTGGATGATGCATTTTTCTAACTCCCTAGGCTTTGTTTTCTTTGGGAGTTGAATGTCTACTGCAAACATCATTGTTATGTGGCCTGTAGCTCATGGGATGCAGTTTTGCTGCAGGACACAGACCAACCACTCAGAATTAGGTTGGGTATACACACAGGATAGTTGTTGCAAGAGGGAGGGTTACTCCAGCCTCAAAAGCATTCCATAGGGCCATATATGGAATGACATTCTTAGGGTGTGAGTTGTATATTTTAGCACTTACAAAATTACAACCCATGTAATGAGCACTTAAGTATTCTCATGGGATTTTTGTAAAACTCCCAGGAAGTATTGGTGCTGTTATCAATGAGGTGAAATGAAATTCTCTGTAGTCTCAAAACTGGTAGATGATAAGACCCAGACTTGAACCCGGTTCTGCTCTTAACTGCTACACTAAACCACTTATCTGTCAGGAAGTACCACATGAGCTGAGTTTTAGGCCCAGGCAATCTGACATTAGGTTTAAATCTGCATCTGTCTGTTGAACTTCCTTCCTTCAATCCTGCACTCAACTGAAATATCCTCTTCCCTAGCCCTGTGTTTAATGGGACAGGCCAGCAATTGGACTCAAGGTAGCCAGATGTTCTTTTCGCAGTGTACTTACTGGCTCTGCAGCATTAGGACAATCACTCTGCCTCTATGACCTTAAGTTTGTTCACGTGTGAATCTGGGATCTGGTCTCAGTGATCTATCAGTATTACTTAGCTAGAATGTGTTGTGATTATATGTATTAAAGATTGGAGCAGGGACTGGAATGTGTTGTGATTATATGTATTAAAGATTGGAGCAGGGACTGGTTTGCTTGCCATGTCTTTTCCCTCACCTCTTCTCCACACCTGCAGGCATATTATCTTCTGTCTGTGCAGTCAGGCAGCCAGGTCACCTTGACCCGGGTATCTCCTCCCACCTCAGTGTGTGGAGAAGCAGCTAGCCTACCACTGTTTCTGGAGTTTGCTAGGAGATAGGAACTTCATAGGTTATGCAAGGCTTTTACAATTCCTTTTAATAGGGTATGTGTCCTTTGAAATGCAGATGGGGTGTCTGCTTTTTATGGGGCTTCCTGAGGGTCCTTAGGGTTAATGGGTGCACACATTTAATGGCAGCTGTGTTGTTTTGTGTCTTCCCCCTACCAGCTTTCTGCTCAGAGAAGTAGGTTTAAAGGCAGAGTTAGAGCACTGTGTGAGCAAGCTTACACTTATGCTGTGTATATTTACAACAGGCTTAGAATAAAGTCTGGGTTACCAGACACATTGGGTGAATGAGAATTTGAATCTCTCTAAAGACTCGTTAAAGCACAACCTGCCCCCCAAGGCTCCAGGTTTGATGCCAGATACGGCATATGCTAGAGCAGAGTGGTACACTGGTCCTTTTCTTTCTTTCTCAATAAGTAAGTAAACCTGGAAGGTCTCAGCACAGTGGATAAAACACTGGACTCTCAAGTGTGAGGTCCCAAGGTTGATCCTCAGCATTACATAGGCCAGAGTAATGCTCTGGTCACCCCCCCCGCCCATGAATGAATGCATCTTTAAATAGGTAAATAAATAAAATTTATAAACTAAATTATAAGCAGGGAGCCGGGTGGTGGCACACTTGGTTGAGTGCACATGTTACAATGCACAAGGACCCAGGTTTGAGTCCCCAATCCCCACCTGGAGGGGAAGCTTCATGAGTGGTGAAGCAGTACTGCAGGTGTCTCTCTGTCCCTCTTCCTCTCTATCCAACCCTTCCCTCTCGATTTCTGCCTGTCTCTATCCAGTAAGTAAATACATAAAGATAATAAAAAAAGAAAAGTCACGACACATTAAAAAATAATAATTTGTAAGCATTCCTAACCTTGGTTTAGGTTAAAATTATCACTTGTATTTCGCTGTACTGAAAAAAGACAGTCAAGCATTTTTTGATATAGTCAAAATTATCGACAGTTGCTGTTGACTGTGACTCCGGCTTTCTGAGACAAGTTGGTGCTGGCTATCTAAGTTGTTGGTTTCCATTTTTCATGTTCTTTGGTGGTCAGGTGGTTAGCCTTACACTGGTCAGTGTGCCTGTAGCTTTTTTCCGTGCCTGAAACTTTTTGTAAAGCTTTCTTATTAAAATGTTCATATCTAAAAATAGTAGGATGAATAAAGCAAAGAGCTTTCGTTTAACCATCCTCTACATTTAAAAAAAAATGCTTTTTTCTTTTTACTGGCTTCTAAAGCCAGTGCAGGTACCACAACATCCCTCTTCCAAGAATTCCCAGTGCATCTCTTCTTCTTCTTCTTTTTTTTTAAAAAAGCATTTCTTTCACAGCTACAAAAAATCATTATCACAACTAATGAGTCGATCTCTAATTCCTCAATATTGTCTAAACTCAAAGTACATTAAAAATTTTCCACTTTTTCCAAAAAAATAAAACTAGTATCTCTATTACCTTCAATTATTAGATGTTTTCTCTGTTGATTATTTTGAGGGTGAGAGGGTCTCCAGTGAGTTGAAGATAATTGTGACTGCTGGTACAAGTGTCTGGTCTAGCAAAACATGTTGAAGTAAGGGCAGGGAGGAATGTGCCTTTCTGGTGCTGGGTTTGATATACAGCACTGTGTCTATATAGGTGCTCTGTTCCTTCCTTCTGTATCTTTGATCTGCAGCAACAGTGAGAGCAGCATGTGACTTCTAGATCAGTGAGGATTTTCAGGTGCCAATATGTATCTGTTGGTATATGTTTATACAGGCACTAAGTTAGTTGCCCAGGGTGGTAAAAGGAGTGCTTGGCCTCCAGGACTTTGACTCTTGGTTGTGGCTATTCTAGAGTGTTTGGGATGTGTGTTTTATTCTCTATGGCTTTCCTTTCTCCTCATGTCAAACATTTTCCCTTTGCAGAGGGAAAATGCTCCTTGGAGTTCTCAGATTTCTGAGAAAGTGTACACACACACACACACACACACACACACACACACACCCTCTCTCTCTCTCTTTCTCTCTCTCTCTCTCTCTCTCTCTTCTATTGAGAGATCTGGTTTCTTGCCAGAATGATTATAAATAAATATGGCTGTATGGTCCCCCCTGCAACTCTGCTCCTGTGCTCATCCTTCATGTAGGTGTTTCAAACATGTTACAGGTTTCTAATTTAGCTTCCCCATCAAAATCAGAGGTCCTTCGCTGCCATTTAAATGCCACTGTGTACCCGGGACTGGGCTGACGTGGATTGGAAAGCAGAGCTGGCCTGCACCACACAGCATCAGCTATATTGCCATATGGCTCACATGGCAGTGCTAAGAGGGAATGCCAGCTGGACCAAGGTGGAATTGTGAGGCTGCTGGGAATGGATGACTTTCCTGTGCAGAGACCTGATTACTGCGGACTGATGGTGGTTTTCCACCACTGGTTCAAGGTGTGGACCAAGTTGTAGCACTGTGTCTGGAAGTGACTGAATTGATCCAGCAGGGAAGAGAGGGGGTTGAGGATAATCTCATTACCTCATTTGAGTCCCTTGTGCTGACTCTCTGATCCCTCACAGTCCCCTTTATGTGTCTGCTGTGGAGCTTCACCAGGGCATCAACCACACTGAATCATAAGTTGCTGTTTTCCCTTGTCCTGGAAAAAAAATTAGGCAATGACACTGACCGTCTTGCTCATTGGGATACACTGACAGTAAATGTGCAGCAAATCCATTACTCTGGCTCAGGAAGTGGAGGGAAGGGAAATATCTGTGGGGAATTTAGTTATCACACAATTCAGACATATACCAGAGATGGACCTGAATGTCAGGGTACAACACCCAACTTGCTCAAGACATTCAACTTCATTTTAGTAGTTTTTAATATATATCTTGCTTGCTAGTGCTTAACACCTGTAAGATTCCATTGCTCCTAGAGACTTTTTTTTTTTATCCTTTCACCTTCAGATAGAGATGGAGCGATGAGTCATTGAGACAGCACTCCTCCACCATTCATGAAACATCCTCTTGTCACATGCACAATATGTGGTGTTGGGACTTGAAGCCAAGTCCACACAAATGGTCAAGTGTGAACTCAATAGGATGAGCTATCTCTTAGCCCCCAGGCCTCACTTAAAAAGGGGGGGGGTGGGCAGTGGCACACCTGACTGAGCACACATGTTTCTATGAACAAGGACCCAGTTTTAAGCACTTGATCCTTAGCTGCACGGGCAAGTTTCATGAGCAGTGAAACAAATGCTGCAGTTCTCTTTTTCTCTCTATCTCTATCTCCCTTCCTCCCTTCATCCCTCCCTCCCTCTCTGTCTACCCTTCCATTCTAAATTTCTATCTGTCCTATCAAATAAAGAAGAAAAAAAAGCAAAAATGGTCACTGAGAGTGTTGGATCTACATGTAGACACTGACCCCCAGCAACAACCCTGGTGGCAATAAAAAAAAAAGTTTTTTCTTAGTGGTTTAATAGTGATTTACAAGATTATAAGATAACCAGGTTATATAGTTCTATACCACAGCCCCCACTAAAGTTCTCTTATGCCCCCCCCCCCACTCTCAGGATTATCTCCGTAGTTCTCCGAAGACCCTAGAGAAACTGGTTGGTGACTTTTTTTTGCAAGTTCATGTGTTTAAATTCTTTATATTCCACACATGAGTAAAACCATCTGATAATTGCCATTCACTCACTTTACTAAGCACACTGAAGGACATAATATATTTTTAATTGTCTAGTAGTACTCTGTTGAGTATATATCCCATAATTTCTTTATCTAGTCATCTGCTGATAGAAGTTAGAACTGATTGACCAGAAAGGATGGAGGGAAGGAAGGAGAAAGAAGCAGGGATAAGCATGAGGGAGAGAAAGAAGATAAGGGAGCAGGTCTGGTGTTGAGAAGATCAGGGCACACTTGAAGTTGCACTACTGGGTGTAATAAAAAGGCGCATCACATAAGTTTGGAACTTCTGAGTGTTTATTAGACATACAGTGAACTGCCAAGAACTATACAGGCTGACCTCAGAGAAGAAAGAGTGCTCACACATCATTTTTGTTATATTTTGCTTATTTCTTTTGTGGCATTTTTTATTTCACTGCTCCCGAGAAGATATTTCCCCATTCTTTTAAAAAATTTGAGATATAACAAGAGCTGAGAGAGGGGGAGAGACACCACAGCTCTGCTACACCATCTGTATAGTTCCTCAACACCACAATGCTCCTCTGTGGTGCTAGGGCTCAGACCCAGAGCTTCGAACACAGTTAGATATGCCCTCTATTGTGTGAGCTATCTTCCACTACAAAACTCTTAAAAGTGTGGTGGTCACTCCAGTTCCTAGTGAGGTTTTTGGAATGATTCAGGTTCAGACAGACAGAAACATTTGCTAACTAGATGGAACTCCACCCTGTTTTCTAGGTTCATGGACTTCAGATAAAGCATGTTCCCAAAGACCAGAAAATGGAACAGGAAGGAAGAGAGGATTAAGGGGCTACTGTCACTAGGATCTGGTGCTTTAGATGTAAAAGAAATACTGAGAGAAGATGAAAAAATGTGGTGTTTCAGACTTAGAAAAGTGTGATTGTACAATTGCTTTGGAAAATAATTTGGCAGTTTCTTAAAAATTTAAACATAAACCTACCATGTGATCCAGACATTCCACTCTTAGGTATTTACTCAAGATAAATGAAAACATACACATATACTAAGTCTTAGGGGGCTGGGCCATGGTGCAGTGGGTTAAGTACACATGGCTCCTAGTGCAAGGACCAGTGTAAGGATCCTGGTTCGAGCCCCTGCAGGGGGGGGTCACTTCACAATCAGCAAAGCAGGTCTGCAGCTGTCTATCTTTCTCTCCCTCTCTCTGTCTTCTCCTCCTCTCTTGATTTCTCTCTGTCCTATCCAACAACAATGACAGCAATAACAACAACAACAATAACAACAAGGATAAACAACAAGTGCAATAAACGGGAAAAAAATAGCCTCCAGGAGCAGTGGATTCCTAGTGTAGGCACCAGTCCCAGCGATAATCCTGGAGACAAAAAAAAAAAAAAAGTCTTATACGGCACTCTTTATAACAGCTTTATTTACAATAGCTTCAAACTGGAAATAGCTTATACATTCCTCAAGACGAATGAATAAACAAATAATGACATGTCCATACAATGGAATACTATTTATCAATAGTTATGAATGGGTGAACATTAATATAAATGTGAATGAAATAAACAGATTAAAAACACATCTTGGCTTTATAGTAAAGCACATATTTTATATATGTGAGTCCTGGGTTTGATCCCTGTGCCATATAGGAGAACCATGGACAGCAACTGGGGAGCTCCGTGGAGGGCGGAATAGCACTGTGATGTTTCTCCTCTTCTTCTATCTCTCTGCCTGTTTTCTTTCTATTCCCTTTCTCCTTTGTATTTTCCCCTCTATCTAAGGTAAAGAATGAAAAATTGGAGGGGGTGCAGGTGGTGCCATGCCCAGTAGAGTGTACATGTTACCCATATACAGACCTGTGTCATGCCTTAACTCCCTGCAGGCAGGGTGAAAGCTTCACAAGTGGTCAATCAGTGCTGCAGGTGTTTCTCTTTGCTATGTAGTTCCCTCCCTCTCAATTCCTGTCTCTATTTTTTTTTTTTAAAGCCACTAGGAGTAGTGGATTCATCGTGCAGGCATCCAGTCCTGGTAATAGCCCTGGTAGCAATAATAAAACTAAATTAAAAAGTCAAGAAATGGGTCAGCTGGTGGCCTACTTGGTTGAGTGCATATTTTACAATGTCAAGGACTTGAGTTCAAGCCCTCAGCACCTAATGCAGGGGAGGAAGAAGCTTCACAAGTAATGTATCTTTCCTTCTCCATTTCTGTCTCTATTAAACAAACAAACAAAATAAAATTTAAAAATGAAAAATTTTCCCTGGGGAGGCTGCTCAGTAATGATATCTTGCATGCATAAAGTCCTGGATTCATTCCTTGATGTCACATTAAAAAAGGACAAAAACACACAAAGCACCAATCTAGGGTGAAAGTAAATTCGTAGTTGCCTCAGCCTTGCAGTTGTGTGGGATGGGTGGGAAGGGGAGATTACAGAAACACATGAGAATATTGGGGCTTCAGAGTATGTTCACTATCTTGACTACAGAGACAGTTTTTACAGCTTTAGAGTTATGTCAAAACTTATCAGTTTGCTCTTTAAATATACTCAGCTTACTGCCTGTTGATTATACCTCAATAAAGCTGTTAAAATAAATAAAATTGATGACAGAGCTTCCATGCAGTTCAATTAAACAAATCATTATTACAAATTTATTATAGTCTTATCCCAGAACTAGAATTAATTTACTTAAGTGCAAGTGAGAGGAGAAAAAAAAAGGACAACCTCAAGGAAGGATCACTATTAAAACTTGTGTATAATTAAGGAAGTCTTCATAGATGCTAGTACTGGTGAAAACAAAACATGCCCTTGAGGAACAGGGGTGATAACTCCAGGTAGGATGAGAAGTAGAGATATTAAATGAGCAAATCCCAAAAGATAGAATCAATAAGTCATATTGAATAATGAAAGGAGGCAGGTGCAGGAAAGGCCAAGGGTGTAATTTGAGAGAGGGTAGTATCAAAAATTAAGACTGATTTGCAGGAGGTCAGGGGCTTGGGGGAGTGAATTCCCATTGCCAAGTTTACTCTTGGCAGCACTGGGAAACAGAGTAGCCTTTGGAGAAATAACCTTTGTCTGTATTTCAGTGATCTTATCTGAAAAATAGAAGTAGGAATATTCCATATTTGCAGTGGACATTAAGTGAGCTAGTGTACAAAATGTGTTTAGAACCATGTTTGGCACTTATTTACAAAGCATTCACCATGTGTTATTGCTGCTGCTATTCTTATCATTGTTATTGATATTGCCATCTACTGGGCAGGACCTTGAATGCAAGCCAGGGTCACCAGGAGATAAGCAAAGGTATAGCAGTGAGAGTCCTTGCCCAAGGCTTTGAAGAACTCCTCCTTGGTTAATTCTGCTGATGGGCCTTTGGGTTTGCTGAGACAACTCTACCTGCACTAATTTTATTGAGAGTCCCACCTGGCTTCTCTTTTACATCCTTTGCATACATCTGGTCTTTCTCTACCATATTGAAAATAGTGTCTCAGGGCCAGGGGGTGGCACACCTGGTTGAGTGTGTATGTTACAGTGCACAAAGACCCTGGTCCCCCCCTGCAGGTGGAAAGTTTCACAAGTGCTAAAGCAGTGTTGCAAGTGTCTCTGTTTCTTTTCCTCTCTATCTCCCCCTTCTCTCTTGATTTCTGGATGTCTCTATCCAATAAAAATAAAGATAATAAAAAATTAAAAAATATATACATATAAAAGAAAATAATGTCTCTGTGGGGGATGGGGGGACAGACAGAGGCACATCCAGCTAAATCACACATAGTACAATGCTCAAGGATACAAGGACCCAGGTTCAAGTCCCTGTTCCCCACCTGTAGTGGGATGCTTCATGAGCAGTGAAGCAGGCCTGCAGGTGTCTAGCTTTCTCTCCCTCTCTCTGTCTCCCTCTCCCCTCTCCATTTCTCTCTATCCTATTTAATAAAAAGGAAAAAATTAAAAAGAAAGGCCACTAGAAGCTGTGGATTCATAAAGCCAGTACTGAGAACCGAGCCCCAGTGAATGGAGGGGGGAAAAAAAAACGTGCCTCCTTTATCACTCCCACCCGACATGGGTATGCATATATTGATATTTATTTCTGTGATCATTTCATCCTACTTCTGTTAGAATATGAATTCCACAGGAGCTACATTTTCTCTGCTGCTGTGTCCTCTGAGTCTGAATCCTTCCTAGAATGCTCTAGGTGCTCTATAAAGAAAAGTCAACTGGAAAGTTTATTAAGGTTTTACTAGGGTGAGCCACTTAGGTTCTTCAGGCCTAAGTCTCCTTCCCTGTAAATCTCAGACTCTGAGTACTTGGTGAGTCCTTCTGGTATTTGATGATACAGGTCTGAGGGGAGTTGGGTGTGATGTCTTGCATAAGGAGTGGATGTAATGAAGGACCATGGTGGGCGTTTTAGAGCCGTCAGGACAAGGAGGTATAGAGCGAGAGAACGCCCTTGGAAAAGAGGGTTGGGAAAGGTGGTGGCCATTCTTAGTATTGTGCCACTGCCACCTGGAATGTAAATTGCCTTATTTTGTTTCTGAGTTAGGCCCCTGTTTGAAAGGATTTGAAAACTTACGTGTTCTTAGGCCTGTGTTCTGTATGATGGATTCTAAGGGATCCTTGCTCACAGGTGCTCCTGGTGTAGGCCAGTTTGCTTACCCCATCCACCTTTTTATAATGACTTCACTGAGATATAATTCACCTGCTGTACAATTCATTCATTTAAAATGTACAATTCAGTAATTTTGGCATATTTTCAGAGCTGTCTGATCACATTAGCTAATTTTAGAGTATTTTCATCACCCCTAAATGAAACCCTATGCCAATTAGTAATCACATCCCAGTCTTTCTCTCCTAGTCCCTGGTAATCACTAATCTACTTTCTCTTTCTTTGGACTCCCTTATTTTGACATTGCATATAAATGAAATCATCTAATAACAGATGATGTTTTTCTTTTGGTATAGATATATTTTTAATTTTTTAAATGGGCAACTGGGGCCTCACCCATACAGGTTGCTGTTGCTAAGCAACCTTCCGTGGCCATTTTTTAAATTCTCTATTTAAAGGGGAGAGACAGGATATTCACAGCACCTCTCTTCAGTATCCATGGAGCTCCCCCAGCACTCTTGACTGTGCCCATGTGTGGTACTGGGGCAAGAATCCACAGCCTGGCATGTAACAAGGTGCACTCTACCAGGGGAACTATTTTCAAATTTCCCTGTGTGTTAGGGTATATACGTGTGGACCATTTAAATTTAATTTTAATCTTTTATGAGAGAGTGAGACCAGACATGGTGCCAAGGACTGAATACAGCATCCTGGGTATGCAAGGACTGTACTCTACCTGTAGAGCTTCCTCCCCAGCTTCTATATCTATATCTATATCTGTCTAGATCTAGATCTACAATGAGTTTTATCTGTGTTATAGCATGTATGAAGGAAACGTTGTTCCTTTTTAAGGTTGAATACTATTTCATTGTATTGCTTATAACATTTTTATCAATTTAGCAGTTGGTAGATATTGGAGTTGCTTCCATATTTGGGTATGAGTGATGTTGAGTATGGATAATGAACTCTTTTACAAGTGTATGTCCATTACATTTTTCTATGGTTGATTTTTTTGTGACTTAGCTTGCCATGGCTCTCACATCTTATTTGAAGTTACAGACTGGATCTAGTCATTTAAAGATCATTTTGAATATGATTTTTCTCTTCTTTCCCCATTGGTACTGTCCTTTTTCCTGCCTTGGCCCAGCATTGAGAATCCTTGCTTGAGACACAAGCAGGAAGAAAATCTGCCAGCACTAGGCAGTTCTGATAAGTGACAAATGAGTGGTATGTGGGGTCATCGCTTTAATATGTCATGAGCTGTTGCATTCTGAAGTGGAGCAACTCCAGGTTCTGTGCATAAAGAGCACTTCAGGCCAAGGGGGCGTGAAGACTGGGAGAGGAGCTGACACACGTGTCAGAAGAGGAGCCAGCCAGCTGGCTCTGGCTCATCCATGTCAGTAGGGCCGGGAAGGAGCTCAGGTTAGCCGGTGCTCCTGCTAGGCTTCCATGCTGCTCAGCCTTGGGGAGGGTGGGCCTCTTCCCTCATACCTGAGCTCTAGGGGGAGTAGGAGTGGCAGTAGCTGGGAGATAGATGCCTGTTGTTCCTCAGATTCAGCAACCAGCACCATCGCTGAACCTGAAACATCAGTTGTTACACTCCTTTAAGTATAGAAGTGCCTCAGTTATGCTATCAAGAGTAAGACAGAAATAACTTGTCAGTGTGGGTGAATAATTGTCTAAAAGTATTCACAGGAATCATCCTTAGCATGACATTGGGCATTGTTTAAAATTTGACTGAACACTCAGGGTTCAGCAGTGGGGGGGAGGGGTGGAATGGCACAGGGAAATCCTGGGTTAAATTCCTTACTATTTTTGTACTGGGTGATTGGCCAAGTAAGTGCCTGATATTCTTTTATGATCTTAGTGTGTAACTGTGGTTAGATTTTTTTTTTTTGAAGGTACTGAAAGGCTCAGGATGCTTCCCTGGAGTCTGAGCTTAGATGCTAGTTAGGAAAAGCACCGCCAGTGTATAGGGGAGAGGATGCATTTGGAGGCTTCCTGGAAGAGGCATCTTGCGGCAAGTTGAAAATACTAGGGATAGAATGTTTTACTTGACTCTCTGTCTTTTATCTGCTGAAGATGGGAACATCTCATATAAGAAAGTTAACACTTACAAGCTCAAAGTTGAGGCCACAAGGAAAAGGGCTGCTGTTGAGTTGCCCTCATTAAGCACTGGATTTAGTTTTGAGCTTCTTGGCAGCCAAGACACAGTAAAAACCAGATTAATTCCATAAAGAGGAAAATCTGCCAACTCCTGAGGGGAGGTAAAATTCTTTCTGGCACATTTTTTTTAACAAGTACTTTCTCACATAGAAGTTTATACAGAAGACAAGGGGGCATAATGAACAGTGATCCATTGACAACTGAAGCCTCACTAATTGTGACGCAATGATGGTAATTGGATCTGTGGCAAGGATGGCAGGATCTGCTTCTGAATATTTAGGGGCTATGACCTGGTGCAAAACAAACATATTAGAATAATTTGTTTAAAAGTCAGATGGGGGAGAAACCCCTGATGGAGGCTTTCTGGTAGAATTCAGCAGGGAAATGATCCTGATGAGGTCATACCTGGAGGAAGTATGTGGCCTGCCCCCACCTGGGTTCCCACTCTGCATCATCTGATCGCCCTGACTGAGTATCAGGTCTGGTGAGGAGTCTGCTGACATCCAGGGGCACAAAAGGGAATGCATTTAATTCCAGTGTCTAGATGGTTGTCTCTTGTCTCCAGTGCCCCCTCTTAACACATTAGCCCTGGGTCTGTGTTAATAGAGGCCTTAAATCATCTCCTCTTGTCCCTGACAGCTTCTCAAGCAGTTTGGAGTCCAGAAAGAGTAAGTGTACCTAAATACAAACAAAGGAACAAACAAAAAAATCCAAGATAGGTGACCAGAGGAGAGCTCATCAGGCACAGTGCATATTTAAAAATACACAAGGATCTGGGTTGGAGCCCCTGACCACTGCATGGGAGCTACGTGCAAAGAGGAAGCTTCATGAGCAGTGGAACAATGCTGTGGTATCTCTCCTTTCTGTCTCTCATTCTTTATCTAGAAAAAGGAAGAAAGAAAAAGAGAGAGAAAGGGGCCAGGTGGTGGTACATCTGGTTTAGTGCACACATTACAGTGCACAAGGAGCCAGGTTCAAGCCCCTAGTCTCCACTTGCAGAGGGAAAGCTTCCTAAGTGGTGAAGTAGGGCTGCAGTTCTCTCTCTGTCTCTTCCTTCCCCTCTCAGTTTCTGTCTCTATGCAATAATAAAGTAGATGAGAGAGAGAGAAAGAGAGAGAAAAAGAGAGGGAGGGGGAGGGGGAAGAGAAACCGAGGGAGGGTGTGGGAGGGGAGACAGAGAGAGAGAGAGAGAGAGAGAGAGAGACAGACCGACAGACAGACAGACAGACAGACAGACCTTGGTGGTAGTTAACCTTGTAGAGCACACATGTTACCATGTATGAAGATCTGGGCTTAAGCCTCTTTCTCCATATGTAGGGGGAAGCTTTGCAAGTGGTAGAGCAGTGTTATAGGTGCTTGTCTAGCTTTCTGTCTCTCCCTCCTCTCTCTTTCTGTCACACTTAATCAACTTTCAATCAAAAAACAAGAAAACGGACCATTGGTAATGGTAGAATTGTGCAGACAGATTCCTAGAGATAACCTTAGTGGCCAAAAAGATAGAAAAGAGTCATCCAGTAGTAGTGGACTCACATGGCCAGGAAAATGCTGACAAATAAATAAAAGTACCCAGGATAAGCACAAGTACAGAAAAGATTACATACTAGTAAGTTGACTTTATGGTTGCTCATATTATCTCAATAGCTGACGTTTGCTGAATGTTTTGTCCAAAGCATATTACCTGTATTGTACTTATGTCATTCTTACAGCAATTTCTGGAGATATGTACTGTTATCATCTCTACTTTATTGGAGAGACTGGAACTTGTAGAAATTTATATACTCTTGAGCCTCAGCCTGAGGAAGATTCCAGCTGGTTCTAGGGGACTGAATCTTGGATACTTGTCTAACTCCTGACCTCATCTTCTATTTCACACTCCTCCTCTCTGACTGTGGTCTTCTGTCCCATGTTTGTCCAGTGTCTCCAGCAAGTCCTTGACTTTTTGTATGTGGTAGACACTTCCTCACCTGACCCTAGAGATTCTTGAGGCCTCATGTTGCCATGTTCTGTTTCCAGAAGGATTCCTTTTCTTATTCTTCCTGCAACCCAATAGTCTCTTTTAATGATCATAAAAACAGAATCCAAGAGGGTCGGGTGGTGGCAAACGGGGGTTAAGCGCACATAGTACAAAACCCACATAGCACAAAGTGCAAGGACCAGTGTAAGGATCCCAGTTCAAGCTCTTGGCTCCCCACCTGCAGAGGGGTTGCTTTACAGGGAATGAAGCAAGTCTGCAGGTGCCTTTCTTTATCTCTCCCTCTCTGTCTTCCCCTCCTCTCTCAATTTCTCTCTGTTCTATCCATTAAAAAATTAATTAATTTTAAAAAAAGGAAAATTGGCCACCAGGAGCAGTGGATTTGTAGTGCTGGCACTAAGCCCCAGCGATTACCCTGGTGGCAAAACAACAACAGCAATAACAACAAAAACCCCAGAAAACGGAATCCAGATCTCCGTGTTTTTGATTTCTCTCTAGGGTCACCCAGCAAGCTTCTGCAGATGGAGGATTGTTATCAGGACAGGCCCAGCTCAGGTTTCCATTGCACCCTCTTACCCAGGTGCCTGTCCTTGGTTACTGCTGTATTGAGCCATTCTCTAGGAGATTAGCTGCCACAGGGCAGCTGTCATTTTTCTTACAAATAAATAAGTAAATAAGCATTAAAAATCTTCACCTTCATAAGTGGAATAGGAAGAAGGCCAACTCTGTTATTTTTGAAGGATTTGGGGTCTTTCCTACCTCAAGACCCAGTGTGCATTAGTATCTGCGGGAAGAATCCCTTTGTATATGGGGATGACACTAATCTGTGTCAGGAAATTGGTAGCCATCTGAGTGACAGGTTTAGACTGAGATTCCTGCCTTTGTCCCTGTTCAGCCTCTCTTTTGCTCCCATCTGACCTTTGTCACTGGGAACAGGATGAGGTGGACGGTGTGGCCTAAGACACATTTTTAGACTCTCAACAGGTCTCTCTCTCTCTCTCTCTCTCTCTCTGTCTCTCTGTCTCTCTCTCTTTCTCAAGTTTGAAAATTTTGAAGGACAGCAGTTTTAGTGAAGACAACTTGCACTCTTATATTTGGCTAACTCTGGAAGGTATGGTCTAGGAAAGCAAAGAGATGAATTTTTATAATATATTTAAGACACATTGTAAACAGCTCTCTTCTGAGCCCACTCACCTGAAATTGTACCAATAGCTTCATTTCTTCTGCCAACATAATAGCTACCATTTATTGTATGTTCATTCTATGTTTTAAGTTGTTTAATAATTTTCCCCTCTGATCTGGAGTCTTGCACATAGATGTTTTTTACCTCGCATAAGATGACCTCCCTGCCCATTCTGATATCTATAGAGAGAAACAGAGAGAGAGAGAGAGAGAGAGAGACATAGAGACAGAGATCAAGAGATACTGAAGCAACAGAGCTTCCTCTGGTGCCATGGAACTCCTATGTGGTGCCAGGGCTCAAACTTAGACTTCATGCATGGCAAGGCATATGCCTAACCTGTAAGCTATCTGTCCACTTCCTTACTAAGAGCATTAAATCTATATAGCAACCTAACAGAAATTTGGTTGCCCCTTGAGTGGATGAGAAAGTGACAGGACTAGCATGGTCCCTGTGGAGTGGAAGGCCCTGAGGTGATAAGGGTGGTCAGAGGGTGGTATGTTTTGGCTTGGACCTGTGGAGATAGGGGTAGAGGGAAGAGGGATTTCTTCCTTAGAAAAGCAGTCCTTTCAGTACAGAGTAGTAGTCACCTGTCTGGTGAAAACTGACCCAGACTTAAACCAAAGGGCACAGACTGGCATGGTGTAACACGCCCCATCTCCATGAACTCAGGCCTAGTACGGCAACACAGCTACATGCCGGAAATGTCAAGGCTTTGACCAGGTCTCATCTCTCTTAGTGACCTTCTGTCATGATAACCACTCTCTCAGTGATTTCCTCACAACTATGAAAATCTCTGTATCTAGATTTTGTAATATTCAGTCCAAGAGCTTGATTTTCTCATCTTCCTACATGGACCCCTCATAACTTATGGCGTCAGGGTCCCCATGCTCTCCAGTCCAGAATCAGTGAGCCCAAGAGGCTGGGGGCACCTACAAATTACGCACTTTAACTCATTTCATCAGTGAAGACAGAGGCTAGCTCTAGGATATCTTTTTTTGTTATAAGGTTATACAACTTAGTTAAAAAAAAAATCCCACTGAAGTGAACAGTATAGGAGCTTAGTTTTGGTAGATGCTTTTTCTCCACCCATAGATTCTTGCCACTTAAATCTGGAATCCTTTCACTTAATTAGCCCATCTTGCTTATGTTTCAGACTGGTTCAGATTTTTTTTTAAATTCTTTATTGGGGGATTAATGGTTTGTAGTCAACAGTAAAATACAGTAGTTTTTACATGCATAACATGTCCCAATTTTCTACATAACAATACAACCCCCACTAGGTCCTCCTCTGCCATCATGTTCCAGGACCCGAAACCTTCCTCTACCCACCCCAGAGTCTTTTACTTTGGTGTAATACACCAACTCCAGTCCAAGTTCTGCTTAGTGTTTTCTCTTCTGGTTCAGAATTTTTGCTGTCATGAAGTACATTCCCTTTAGAGCAAATGCTCTTTTAGATTGTCATGCAAATAATTCTATTCCTTCTCAAGAAAGATTGATAGGTACCCACTCTTGAACTGAGAGGTCAGACACCTCTTGCTACTGGCGAGTCATTGTAGAAACCATGAGTCCCTCCATATCAAGACTAATTACCTTTAAAAACAAGCAATAATTATCTTTTGGGGCTGGGTGATAGCAAGCCTGGTTGAGTGCACACATTACAATGTGCAAGGGCCTAGGTTCAAGTCCTTGGTTCCCACCTGCAGGGGGAAAGCTTTGCAAGTCGTAAAGCAGTGCTGCAGGTGTCTCTCTGCCTCTCTCCCTCTCTGTCTTCCCCTTCCCTCTAGATTTCTGGCTTTCTCTATCCAGTAAATAAATAAAATAACTAAAAAATAATAATCTTTTAGAATTTTTTGGTGTGTCAGGGTATCATACACGTGTGATTCTCCCACTTCTGGACAGATGGACGAATGGATGGACAGTTGGTCTATTCTTCTCTCTGTCTGTCTGTCTCCTTACCTACCTGTTTTTCATCTGTCTCTTTAAATTTAAGGTAGAAAGGAGAGACACCACAGCACCTGCTTTCCATAGTGCCCCCATGTGATTCTGGGCACTTGAAGCAGGTTCATTGAACATAGGTAGGTGAAGTGTGCTCTCCTGACCCTAAGAATAGTTAACTCTTTATCTTTTCTTATGTTCTGATTTCTATATTTTAAGTCTAATGTAGTCCAATCCACCTATATGAACATTGATAGGTGAAATCTCTTGACCCACTTAAGTTATAATTGTGCAGTTACAAAAATGGACCAATTCTAATCAACTTGAGGGAATCCAGATACTAGCCTTTACTAAAATCCAGCAAATGAAGGCAGTTAGTTTTAGTTCAGCGAAAGAAATGATAATACTTATTAATGCAAGACAAAATGGAACTGTTTTAAAGAATAATTTAATGATCTGATAATTTGTTTCTGTTGCAACCCATATGTACAGGTATGCATGAAAGTTAGTATGGGTACCTTGGATGTGTGTAATAATTTAACAGAAAAGGCCCTGAAATACAGCCTTAAAATTTAGATCTGAGAACAAGTGAGAGTGTGATGATGAAGAGTTTTCAATTCTTTAAATTTCTGTTTGTTCATTTCCTATATATGGTTAACATTGAGAAAAATTCAGACATTTACTTAGCAAATCCACTTAGAAGAAAATTCAAATTCTCATTTCATGCTAGTGACTAAGATAATGGGCTACTATTATATTAAGAGTGGAAAGAAGATACCATTTGTTGTCTTGGAGATGAATTATACTACATTAGAAAAATTAAATCCAGGGGCCCGGTGGTTGTGCACCTGCTTGAGTGAACATACTACAAAATACAAGGACCTGGATTCAAGCTCCCGGCCCCCACCTGCAGAGGGGAAGCTTCATAAGTGGTGAAGGTGTCTGCAGACACCTGCAGGTGTCTCTCTGTCTATCTCCCTCTCCCCTCTCAATTTCTGTCTCTACCCAAATCAGTTAATTATGTAAAATAAAAAACACTAGAAAAAGAAACTTAAAAAAGAAAAGAAAAATAAAGCCATGCTTCAGAATAGTTATAACTCTTCCCTTTATGTGACCTTGCTCTTACAGCTTATAAAATGGTTTGACTTGAATTTCTTAGAGATAGACCTCTGTTATGTCTTGAGACATAATTTTTTCCCATCAAGGCTTATCTGGGGATTTGGGCCTGCACTATTCCACCACTTCCATCAGCAGTGGATCTTTATTTTTCTAGGGACAGAGCCAGAGAGAAAGAGAGACACTTCAACATTGCTCCACTGCATATGAAGCTTCCCCTTTGCAGGTGTTCCTGTGTGGTGATTGGTGGCTTGAACCTCTGTCCCCATAGCATGGTAAACTGTGTTCTCTCCTGGGTAAGCTGTTTCCTGGCCTCACCCTTAGTATTTTTAAGCCATGCATGACTTCAAGAGAAATTGAGCCATGTGCTTCTAATTAATTTTTACTTAATTCTTCAGTCTTTCTTTGAAAAGAAGACACATGATGAGTAGACCCGGAAAATAAGCTTTCTGAAGAGGTTTAATTGGCGAAAGAAGCAATATGTTTATGATAAGGTGCATTTAATTCCCAAATCCTGTTGAATACTCAGATTGAGTTCTAAAATGTGACTTGTAGAGGCACTTCATTTAAATGCCCTGGTGCATTACAGCTTCAGCGTAACTAAACTCCAAATTGGCCTCCTACTGTGACTCTACTCCTTCCCTCCAGGGTTTCTGTGTTGTGTACCTTTTGTGCTTTGGTCTTCATTCAGTACCAAGTTCTTCTGCAATGTGATCACCACCTTCTACTTCTCTTCTGAGTTCTCCTCCACCCATTTCATTTGGGAGAAAGGGCTTGAGAGAAAAGGTCAAGTGTCTTGGCTGAAGTTCTGAAAATAGAATTCTGGACCACTGACCTCCCACCCCCACCCCCCTGCACCCTCTCCAAAGCCATTGACCCAAAGATGAGACCACCCAGCAGGATTCTGGGTTGTCCTAGTACTGCTTCCCAGAACTGGCCTCTTGGCAGGGTTTGTCTGTTAGAAAACAGAACATTACTAACTACATTACTAATGGGGGATTTTCCCCCATTTTCTTGTCACCCTCCCTCTTTCTAGTTCTAGCCAGAAGAGCCAGTCTTGACTAATTTTAAGAGAAGGGAATTACAGGGAGTGATTGTGGGTGGCAGGAAAAAAAAAAAGAGAATCTTAGTGCAAATAATTCACAGATTATAAATTGAATCCAATCAGGCCCCTTGACCTCTACCTCCAGGTGGACACTAGGAGACTTAAGGGGCTGTGGAGTGAGAGAGGTGGTTTCAGGACACTGCCATGGATAGCATTCTCTCATATTGCTGGCAGGTACATAAGATAATGTGTGTTTATGAGGGCTTGTAGTGTTAACCAGTGATGGTTGTAAGTGTGTGTGCTTCACAGTAACCTAAATTTCCTGATCACTTCAGCTTTAGATCAAGTTACTCAACTGGGTGAAGTAAAAGAGAAGTTGTTTACTGATGAAAAAGGAATTACACCAATGTTTTGTTAACATTTTGATTTAGGGTGTTGTATAGATAGATATAAGATTTGAGTGTAACACCAGTCTGTTACTTAAGAAAGAGCACTTAAGTATATAAACATTCTCTACAAACTTTCCCTCCCACTCTGTGGGCACATAAAGGTTGGGTTTTCTCCTTTTTCTCTAGCCTGCAGGCATTTTGCTTTACTTTACACATTATCAGATAAATTTCTATAGTATAGTAGAGGCACAGAAAAAGGCAGAAAAGAGGTAGTAATAAATGTGTCAGAATGAAAAGACCCTGAGGTGTCACTGGAAACAAATCTTAAAAAAAAAAAAAAAAAAAAAAAAAGCCCTGTCTGACCTTAGACTTTATACTTGCCTCTCATGGGAATGTACTTTCTTCTTGAAGGAATCTGTGCAAATAAGTCGTATAAAATTAGATGGAGGCTAAGCTTTCTTGGATACTTTCCTGAAAGGAGTGTGAAATGGAGTTAGTCCAATCTCCAAATCAGTACATTGAAGTTCTTTGTGATATTTTTCTTTCAGGAAGAAGAAAGTAAAAATGTCTATGCACCAATGTCTTCATTAATAAACCTCTTAATGGGAAATTGTAAACACTTTCAGAATTTCAAAGAATGTTTATATCAGAAATATGTTCTACTTATAGAGTATGTGCCTTACCAAGTATGAAGCTAGGGGTGAGAGCCCTAGCACCACAAGGGGGGGGGGCTACATTGATGTGGGTCAGTGTTCTCTCTCTCTCTTCCCCCATAGCAATAATGAAATAAGTGCCCCAGGAGTAATGGAATTGTGCATGTGTAAAACTCTGATCTCCCATGTGCATTCACACACACACACACACACACACACACACACACACACACACACACACACACACACACGTTTCATTATGGTTGTTAAACGTATCCAGTAGTCTTACTTTTTCCTGCCTCTTCTCATTCTAAGGGTGTTACTTAGAAAACATTAGCAGCCAAATTCTTTCTGTAGAGCAAGTTTATATAGGAAGATTCTGGTGTGGTCTTTATAATACTGAAGACTAACACATACAAAATTTTATAATATTGCATACTTAAACTAATGGGTATTCTTTTTCTCTGGTTCTTTAAGGATCGGGAAAGCCAGCCTTGCAGAGAAGTCAGCCTCACACTCAGCAGAATTTCTGTTGACTTGCTGTTCACTCTGGTATGTTTGTTCCCTGAGGAAGATCCATTAGTTGGATTCTTTATTGAATGATTTTATGGGAGGAAGCCTTAGGGTTTTATTTTAGGAGTTTAGGACACCTCTTGAAGGTGTCATTTCTCAAAGCCTGGAGAGTTCACAACACAGATGGATAGAAAACACCTGTAGGAATAATGAATCCATGCAGAAATACTTCCAAAAAGAAAACTTTAACCTCATACCAATCAGAGTATTTTAAAACCCTGAGAATGGAGTCTCCAGAAGCTTTCTGGAAAGGGGCCATTCCTTGGAAGAAGTGCTTGTGCCTGGTGAGGAGGAGAAACACTGGACAGACCTTGTGGATGGTTACCCAAACACAGATGTTCTTGATCATGGAGAAAGAACTCTGAGAGGGCCCAGGTTTTTACACCTTTTCCATCTAGATGTTTTTGGATAGACATGACCTCTGATGAAATTTGACAGTTTTTGTTAGTAGGAAAAAAATTGAAATAATTAAAGAACCTCAATAAACTATAAAGTCCAGGTGCACTTTTAAACTTGGTGCTAGCCAGGCCTGGCTATTACTATCTGATGAAGTATCTGATGTATTTAAAATGACGTGGACTATGTGTGAGCCCCAGGAAGATGAGTTTTTGAGAAGTAACAGTTTAGAACTCTATTATATCACATGAGTTGGGTCCTTTTCCTGGAACTATCCCATTTACTTGAGAAATAGGTGTTTCCTTCCCTCTTTTCCTTCCATGAAAGCTTGAGTAACTAAAGCTTGAGTAGCTAGAGGGACAAAAGGATAAGGGGCAGTTTAGAAGGGCAGTCACTCTTGGCAAAGTATTTCAGATGGCATTTTTCCCTTTTACCTGGAGCTGTACCTGAATAATGAGCCAAACAGATGGGCAGGGTAATGGATGTTGGGCAGTTGTGCTGTCCTTCCTCTCTGTTTATCCAGCTTTTCTCTGGCCCTCACATATCAGGTGAAGGAAAAACCTCACCACTTTTATCTTTCTCTGCCTCTGCCTCTTCTGGCTATGTGTAGCAGCCACAGTCTTTATTTTATTTTGTTTAATTATATTTATTTAGTTTTTATTGCCACCAAGGTTATCTCTGGGGCTTAGTGCTAGCTCTATGAATCCACCCCTCCTAGCAACCATTCCCCCCCCCCTCTTTCTAGTTTTTATTAGATAGTACAGAGAGAAATTGAAAGAAGATGGGGAGAGATGGAGGAAGGGAAAGACAAGACACCCACAGAGCTGCATCAGCCCCCTCATGAAGTGGACTCCCTGCAGGTGGGGATCAGGGGCTGAAACCTGAGTCCTTGATCTTAGTAACATGTGTGCTTAACCAGGTGCACCACCACCCAGCCCCCAGCAGCCACAGTCTTTACCATACAGCTGGACACAAATGTTATGCCTGCTTATTGATCACTGTTCCCTTTCCCCTCCTCTTTCTTCCCCTCCCTTCTTTTTCTTTTGTAGTAATGGGACCTTGTCTGATTACACTACTCCTGGATCTACTTTTTAATATACTTTTTATTAAAGAGAGAGAAATAGTATGAATCATAATATCACGCAACCCCCATGGATCTTCCTCTTGCTCCCATGTGATGCTGAGGGTGGGGGTGGGGGACCCTGGGTGTTGCACATGGCAAAGTGTGTGCCCTGCTGGGTGAACTGTCTCCTGGCCTCTGCTCACTGTTTCTTGTATCCAAATGTATATTCTCTTAGCAGAAGGCTGCCAGCGACCTGAAACTGACAGGCCATCTTCCCAGCTGTGCATGCCAGGACAGGGCTAAGCCTCAGATAGTTATTGATTACCTGAGTGTTCTGCTGCTGACACATTTATCTTGTCAAAACCTGGTTACAGTGTTTGGCAGATTCTGGGCAGTTTTGGCAGCAGAGCTGTGGAGCAAGATTTAAGTTATTTGTTCTCATTTATTGGTGAGCTGGGCAATCAATCCCAATTTAAAATACTCTAATCAGATTAGTTCATTTTTAATCATCTGGAGTCTGGCTGGGTTTGTTCTGTGTGGGAGCCAGCAAGGCCCAACTGTTGCTCTGACTTCCTTTGTAAGCTCTTGTCGAAGGTCTTTTCATCCCGCCCACCTCACGTCTTACAAACTGTGAGTCAAACTGCTTTTCAAGAAGCTTTTTTCTCCTTCCTCCTCATTAGTACTTTCCACTTGCCATTTTTTCTTCACTTCTTTTGTTAGATTTTATAGCTTTACTGCTGTGCAACATCCCTCCTCCTTGGCAGGTCTGGGAGGAATGTGTTTGTGTGTGTGTGTGTGTGTGTGTGTGTGTGTGTGTGTGTGTGTGTGAGAGAGAGAGAGAGAGAGAGAGAGAGACAGTCTTCAGTTTGCATTTGTCTGTATGTTTGTGTGCATACCCATGCACATGCAAATTGGGCATGTATATGTATGTGTATATGTATATGCCTGTGCAATATGCACCACAGGTGTTTGGAGTCCTTTCTCTCTCTCTCTCCCCCCCTCCCTCTCCCTCCCTCCCTCCCTTCCTCTCCCTCCCTCCCTCCTTCCCTGTTGTATTTTCTGGTGAGTTGCCCTTAAGTAAGTGACATGACATCAGTATAGGATTTGGGGCCCCAACAAAGTGAAAAAATAACTTTTCCCCCTCCAGATACTGCATGTATTTTTCACTGGCATCATGTTTGTTTAACCTGTGGTACAGAATTGTGGAGGAAGCTTATTTCTCAAGTTTTTAAGTTATTTTCCTTTCCTTTGGGCTTTAGCCAATTTTCCATTTGCACAAAATTTTTTTTTGGTGTGATTTATTACTTGGGGTCATACTTAGGGTCTAGAATCAATCAGACAATCAGATATAGATTTACCTGTATCTTTGCTAAGTAAAGAAAAAAAAACTACTGAAATGATCTGTGAAAGTATAGTCTTTGTCTTTGCTAAGTAATACTCATCTTCAAATCCTCAAAGACTGAATAAATGGAAGAAGAAAGGGGAGGGAGAAACAGAAGTGTGTACACAGCTTTCTCTCTATGGTTCTATGCTCCTGCCAGGGGTCCATGTGTACATACATGCCATAGTGTGGTCACTCACATCCACACTGCTGGGTGCTCAGGTGTTAATTCAGGCATGACGATCACCATTCTTACAGCGCTGACAGAGGCAGGGCCATGATTTTTATTTTATTTTGTGGAGCTGGCTTTATTCATGGACCATTTCACTGCCCATATGAGGGTTGATTTTTTTTTTTCTTTCAGATAGAGGGATAGAGGATTTCTTTTAGATAGAGGGATAGAGGGAGATAGATAGAGAGATATAGTGATAACACAATATCAGAGCATCTTCTGATATTCTGTACAATCATCCATGTGGTGCTAGGATTTGAACCTGGACCATTCGAGAGCTCTCTTTCTCCCTCCCTCTCTCTCCTTCCCCCTCCCCATCTCCCTCTCCCTCCCCCCCACCACTGGGGCTTGGTTCCTGCACTATGAATCCACTGCTCCTGGAGGCCAGTTTTTCACTTTTTTCTATAGGATAGGACAGAGAAATTGAGAGAGGAGGGGAAAACAGAGAGGAAGAAAGATACCTGCAGATCTGCTTCACCACTTGTGAAGCAACCCCATGCAGGTGGGGAACTGGGGGCTCCAACTGGTATCATTGTGCAGGTCCTTGCGCTTCCTACTATGTGCACTTAATCTGGTGTGCTACTGCCTGGCCCCCAACCAAGCTATCTCTCTAGTCCCAGAGTCAGGGCTATGAAATGCCCCCTTTCCCTTGTGTCCACAGGTCTCTCAACCCTTCTGTCAGGTGGTTCTGGTCTAGGAGACAGTGAACACTGGGCTGCGCTCCAGCCCTCTTTCAGGGAATGCTTTCCCTTTGTCTTCCACCTCCTTCTCTCTGGGGTCAAGTTCCAAGCAGGCAGGCCAGGGCTAGAATTACAATACAGATGCATCTGGAAGATGGAAAATCAGCTTCCTCTGTCTGGAAAACACAACGCTGGTTGTGGCTTTTTTTATTTTAGGGATATGAGGTTGCTCTTCTATTTCCAAAACCTGAGCACTACCCAGGCTTTTCATCTTCATGTACATGGTAGTTTTTTGAGCTCCCTGCACATCTGTGTAGCTTGTAGCATTTGAAATATATCCTGAGCTGTCTGCTGTATGATATGCCTTCTGCAGTGTGCTGGCACTTGTCAGAGTCGGGTTTACTATGTTACCAGCAGACTGAGTGCTGCTTTTAGCATCCTACCTTCACAGGAGGACCAGACTGGCACAGCCATGGTCCCGCCCCCAAGCCCACAAAAACACCCTGTCATTTAGGTAAGTGGTGGTTATGGTTATCTTTACTTCATAGGTGGATGATGAAACTGAGACAGCGAGAAGCACAGGGGCTGGCTGCTGGCTCTCTGACGGCACCTTCTCTCCTGACCTGTGGGTCACCAGGACCAGCCCCATCCGCAGCAGATTATTTCTTCCTTCCTAAAAATTCAGGCTACTTCTTACCATGTGGAGACAATGAAATCCCTTACGGAGAGTGAAAAAGACCAGCCCAATCAAAACAAACAAGGGCTTTTTTCTTTTCTTTTCTTTTCTTTTTTTACATTTTTCTTAGGAAGTCATTAAGGAATTATTGAGCTGATTAATGTGAGTGGAAAATATTTAAGTTTGGTCATTGTTTATGCTGGCGAGTTAAACTGCATTAGAAATTGACCTTTAGAAGTCACTGTACTGTTCTCTGCAAGCATCCTCTTAACTCTGGCGTGTGCCAGACCTGGGTCAGGTGATCCTTGAATTCAGTGACTCTGTGGGGCTGTGGTGCGTGCGTGTGTGTGTGTGTGTGTGTGTGTTTTGTGTGTTTTGGTGCACAAGGAGTTCAGGGGTTGGGGTAGAGGTGTTGGGGGCAAAGGGGGAAGAAAAGGTTGATCATTTTGTACTCTTCAGGCCGGCACTTTTCTTTGCCCTCCATTGGACAAAGATGGAAGTGACCTAGAGGACTTGGAAGCTGAAGGGGAAGCAAAGGAAAGGGCTCAGGAAGAAGGCAGAGTAGAAGGGAACGAGCAGAGTCTGTTTATATAGAGCTTGCATTAAGCAGATCCTTTTCCTGGCAGATGCTGCTTGTAGTAGGCTGGCAAAAGCCTCTCAGACAGCTAATGAGAGGTTCTTTCTCCTTGCTCTTGGGGAGCTGGGGAACCTGGTGGCCCCAGACTGACCTCCAGGTTTTCTCTTTGCTTAGAGCCTCCCTATGCAACGTGGGCTAAACCCTGCCCATCTTCCCCTTCCTCCTCCTTTGTCTTTTCTCATAACTTTTGTTCCAGTTAGTCAGTTGCCTAAGACATAGGGGAAGTGGAGTGGCTCTGTTGAGGTAATTTTCTAAGGTGTGTGTGTGTGTGTGTGTGTGTGTTGCTTACCTACCTGCCAGTGATAGTCAAGCTGTGTCCCACCCTCTGCAGTGGCCTAGTTCTTTTGTGTTCTCACTAGATGCCTTTTCCAGCACAGCATGCCTTGCTCAGGCTGCTGGGGGTGGAGAGGAGGAGGAGAGTAGCTCTAAAGCCACAGGTGTGACTCCTATTCCTTGGCTTCAGTGTTGGAGGCTCGTGGCGCTGAGGGTCAAACCATAGCCCCCTGCCCCCTGGAAAGGAAACATACTACATGTAAGGAAGGGAAGGGCCAACTCCCACATCATTTCAATCTCCCAATGGCTTATGGAGATGTGATGGTCTCTGTTTGATAGAGACCAAGAGGCTCATTTTAGCCAGGTTGAACCGGAAGTTTGGGTATCTGGGTAAAAATTAGCACCCAGGCATTTTGGTGCCTGATTTTAATGCTTCTTCACAGAGTCAGAGAGCAAAGAGAGAGAAAAAAAAAAGGTGTGAAATAGGGTGGTGAGTAAAAATAGCTGAAAGAGAAAAAGAAAAGGGAGGTGGTAGAACTGGGAGAGTTATAGGACCTGATGAGGAATGTTCTCATATCTCCCTCCAAAGTCACAGAAAGAAGGAAATGCAATAGACACATCTCCCAGAAATGCAGATTATGTTACCTTGCCCCACTGTTTCTGGAATACTTTCATTAGTCACTTGAAGGGACTTAGAAGAGCTAAGTAATATAACAAAAAGGGATCTACTGGAGAAATGTGAGCTGGGTGTCTGCATGGCTGAGGATTCAGGATCAAGCTGTGTACTCAGAGGAGCAGACTGAGTATAGAAGGCAGCCTGGAGAGGAGCACATGCCCATCCCCCCAACCCCATCCTGCATGTGGAGAGGAGCAGGGGGATGGTGGAACCAGCAGCCCCAGCTTGTGTTTTCTCCATATGAGGACACCCTTGTGTGCCCTATGTGCTGGCTGTTGACAATTGAAATAGCTGGAATGAAATGGTGATGGTTGGTGACAGGTGAGCTGCTGGGCTGGATCTAACCTAGGAAGACTTTGGGCAAGGCAGCAGGGATACTGTTGTTCCTAAAAAGGCAAGATTGCTGCCTAACTGTCTCCTTTTGGCTAATCTGTCCATTCTCCTTTGGATATCTTCTTCCTCTTCCTCTTCTTCCTCTCCTTCTCCTCCTCCTCCTCCTCTCCCTCCTCCTTCTCCTTCTTTTTCTCCTTCTCCACCCCCCCCCTTTTTTTTTTTTTTTTTTTTTTTACCAGAGGACTGATCAGCTCTGGCTTGTGGTGGTGTGGGGGAACCTTTGACTTTGGAGCCTCAGGCATAGGAGGCTCTTTGCATAACCGTTATGTTATCTAGCCCTGCTTTCCTTTGGGCTTCTTTGCAGAACTTCTGAAAGGGGTTTTCTGAGCCAGAGCCTCCCTCAGGTCATAAGTTCATGGCCATGAGTCTAAGAAGATCTGCCCTGGTTCCTGTCACCCACAACCCTCCAACTTTGCCTGCTGATGGATGAGCCAGCTGGGGAGAGGCCATTGTCTCCAGAAGCATTCCCTGGAGAAGGGCAGGCTGGACAGTGTGGAGTGGTGGGCAAAGACAGTCTGTGTCCAGGTTTTGCTACTGGGCAGCTGTGTGACCTTAAATGAAGACGAGGTAGCAGTGGTCTTAGCTCACCACGCTGGCCCTTTGCTAAGCATGTAACACATCAGATAGTTACAGCAGCTGTATGAAGGGGCTGCTGTCATTACCTTCCTTCTTCAGATGTGGAGACAGGAGCTTAATGGTACTTAGGTGTCCTGGAAGGCAGAGTTGAGGTTCCTGTCCACTATTCTTGACTCCCAGGCCCTTGTGCTAATGAGCAGACAGAACTCCCCAGGTACTCCCCTGGGTCTCTTTCCTCTCACTTGTGAGATTATGACTTGAACATTAGATTGAACTGATTGCTTAGGCCCCTCTTGGCATTGTTATGGTAGAATTTTAGAGTTGGCATCCCCAAAGGGCAAAGGTGTTAACCTTGGGAGCCATGGTGCATCAGGAATAATGGAAAGAAGTCGCAAGCTGCTGAGTCCCTGTTGGCCCCACTGTAGCCCTTTTCTCTCCTGACTAAGCGGCTCATGGCCCTACTGGGCATAGTCAGAGTGACCCTCAAGGTGGTCATGCTCAGAGTCCCCTTTCCTGAAGAATGACAGGCTTTGATGCAGAGTGCCTGAGGCTGACGTTCCCCCACCCTCTTGCCTCCTGGGTCCTTAGCACCATCTCTGCACAGCATTGCTTAGTAGTCTGCTGCTGTCATCCCACAGCTGCTGCTGACTGCCACATCAGGTTAGAAATAGAAATTTCCTGCCAGGCCCCAGAGTCCTCCCTGCCTGCTCAGCTGCCACTCATCTGGGCCGAGGGGCAGCCTGTGTTTCCTTAGTTTGAGGAGCATCCCGGGTCTGGGGAACTCAGCATCTCACCAGCCTGAGGTTATGAGCCAGTTAGTTCTGGCTGGAGTGCATTGGTTTCATGGTCTCATACCCCTCGGTGCTCCCCCCTGCCAGCGTCTGTTCTACAAACTCCCAGAGGGTGATTTGACTCTGCTTGGCAGGGTGACTCCTAGTGACACCTGCAGTAACCAGCCTTACACTGTGGAGGGGTACCTTAAATACTTGTTAAAAGGAGCTGTGAACACAGCACAGGGCAGAACAGAGTCAGGTGTGTGATAGCACACCGGGCACAGCTCCAGGGATTGTGTGCTACTTGCTTTGTCTTTTCCCTGAATTTTCTTTCTCCCCCATCTTTCTTTTCTTCCACAGTTCAAAGCACTGTGTGCTCCCTTCCCTCAAATATAGCTATCTGCCTTGGAGAAAGCTGAATGTCAGGTGGTCATGTGTGGCTTTTTGTGTGACCATTGTGGCATAGGACAAGGTGAGGTATAGTGTTCTGCTGTGTGCCCACTGGGCCTGGAGACAGGAAGACCCCAGCTACTGCGACAAGTTTGGCCACCTGGAGAGCACTCTGCCTCCCTCTGAGCAGCCTGTTAGGCTGCACAATCCAGAGCCCACAGGCCTGTCCCATATGCCTCTGAGCATAGCTCTGCTCCTCCCACTCCTAAACCCAACTGCCTCCTAGTCCAGGGTATCGTGCTGACCTGAGGAAACAGTGACAAGTCCCAGCAGGGTGTGGTCAGGGAAGTTGTTTTTATCCATGGTAAACAGGATAGTAAAGCAACAATAGCAATGTAGACATTTCTCAGTTATTTACAAGTGGATTCATCTGAGTTCTGGACTATCAGCAGCTTTCTTCTTCCAAGACAGGGCACGCTCCCAAGGGGGCTCAGCAGTCAGCAACTAGGATTTACTGAGACGGTACTATGTGCCAGGCATTGTGCTAGAGGCTCCTCAGCCCACATTCATTCCTGTCACCACAGATTTCATCTATTTTAAAGATAGATTTATTTGCTTTATGAGAGAGAGAGACACGAGACCAGGCAGAGTAGGAGCTCAATTACATGTGGTGCCTGGGGTCAAATCCAGGCCCTGAAGTATTTAAGTTCGTCACCCATATTTTGTCCAGTTTACTCATGCTGAACTAAGGCTCATGGATTTTTAAGTCACTCCTGATCAAATGGCTAAAATTTTTCCTTGCTCAGCACCTGCTAGGTCTCTGTTGTGCTACTTGAGCATGCCAGGTGAATCCGTGTGCATGTGAGCACACTGTGTGGGCCACTCAACCTCGTGTTTGACACAATGCATTTGAACTCTGTGAAACTCTCCCACCAGAGGAATTTATTCCTGCTACCATGAGTTTCTAGGGACTGTTTTACATGGAAGAGGCTCCAAACATTTCCACTGGTTTTTGTATTGTGCTTGCTTAAATGTGCTCATCTATCTGTTACATTGGTCTTATTTTTATTTTATGTTGCTCTTATTTTCCACTTACCTGTATTCCCCCCCGGGATATGAGATGGGGATACTAAAGCCATTACAGACTGGGAACAGAGAGTCAGCGAGCTACACCAGAAAAACAGATTTCTCTCTGCATTTCCTCTACCTTGGACTGAGTTCCCATGTCTTCACCCAGCACCATTGCAGTCACTTCCTAGTAGAGCTCTCTGCTTCTGCTATGCTTTCTCTCAGCCTCCCTAGCCAACATGATCTTTAGATTATGCTGTACCTTTGCTTAGAATTTCATGATGTGTAAGGATCATGGGTATATACCTAAATCCTTAAAAACAACCTTCAAGGCCCCATATATATGATCTGTGCCCAATCCTGTTTTCTGTTTTCCTCTCTCAGCTCACTTTATTGACTTTCTTGCTTGTCCTAGAACAAACTAGGAACTTTGCTCCCTCTCTGCACTGGCCATAACCTCACCCTGGATCATCTCTGATGTATTAACTTGGTCCTTTTGTTTCAGTGACTTTGCAGTAGGCAAGCACTGAAAACTTGACTTTAAAAAGATCTACCTTTCTTCCCACCAAACCCTCTTTACCTCACACTACTTATTCTTTAGTCTACTGTTCTTACCATATCCCAATCATATCACCTTCCTGACTAGTTCATTTCATTCATAATTTTAGAGAAGGAGAGAGAGGGAGGTAGGGAGGTAGGTAAAGAGAGAGAGAGAGGGAGAGGGAGAGAGAGAGATGGAGGCAGTTTTATGTAAGGGGAGAAAGTAGAGACAACTCCACCTTCCAAAAGAGCTACCATACTGTCTATGGTACTCCATTGTACTGCTGGAGCTTAAACCCAGGAATTAGAGATGCCAAGGGACATGCTCCATGGAGTGGCCCCTCATGTCCTTAAATGCCATGTAATTTACCTTAGGTAAAGCTAGCATGTAGGCTCTACAAGTAACTCATTTTTTTCACTCGTGTTCAGTTACATATTCCATGTATCTAGAACAGCACCTGGCACATAATAGTTATATTATGACTGAAGTCACATGCCAGGTGAGTGAGGGGTTGTTACTCCCAAGATGATTTTTTCCTCAAATGTTACAAGAAAAAAAAGTTGGATATAAATCAAAGCATTGCCATAGGAAATCTACGAAGAAAAGAAACATTGCCATTAAAATGTGCATGAAACATGCCAGCACTATGGATATTTTTTTTACCTCGAGCTTTCTGCACATTTTTTTTCCCAACAGGAAGTGAGACTCAAAGAGGAAAACTATGCCATGGCTCAGAGATGACTTTGAGAGAACTGAGTTTTTACCTCAGGTCTATCTAGGCTTAAAGCCTCTTTCCTTTGTCACCTTGGAGAGCACAGTCCAGATCATTGAGCTATTTTACCAGTGTGTGTGTGGAACCAGACTGAATGCTTAGCCAGGCACACCTGGGTCCTGCTCTTCACTTCCCCCAAGCCCAGTACTGTGAGGACTGGTCCCCATTTTGCTCTTTTTTTTCCCCTGAGATCCTAGCAGGACATGGCTACGTCAGTATGGGCGTTCACTAGTCAGATCCTGGTGCTTTCCCATATTCTAGCTAAAACAAGCCAGGAGGTTGGGGTAAAAAAAAAAAAAAGAAAAGGCAGAGTTTGGCTACTCACCAGAGGGCACAACAATTGTCTTTTCTCCAGCCAAGCTTTTGCTGTTGGTTTCGTGAAGCTAGAGTAAGTAAGGAGTGTAGTCAAAGACAACTTGCCCTGCTTCTCCTTCCACTGATTCCTCCCCAATGTGTTCTTCCTTGTGGGGTTCCAAATTATTTTGAGCCAAACACCAAATAGGTCTAGAAGCCTACCTGGATTTCTCACACATTTTAGAAGTACTCACTATTTAGATCTTATTGTGGACTAAGAGGTGAAGGAGAAATTATTCCTTTTTCCATTTCTCTCTGTCCTATCCAACAACAACAACAAGAATAATAACTACAACAAGAAAACAACAAGAACAACAAAAGGGAATAAATAAAATTTAAAAAAATATATAAGAAATGATTCATTTTTCACAGAGGGAACTTCTATTTGTGAAGGCCAGCTATATTATGCAAAACAATTATTAGTGCAAATCCACAAATCAAAAAGATAACTATACTCTATGAGTTCTGTGCTGTGGCCATTTTATTTATTTATTTATTTATTTGACTCCAGGGTTATTGCTAGGGCTCATTGCCTGCATTATGAATCCACTGCTCCTGGAGGCCACCCCTCCTTTTTTTGTTTTGTTGTGCCCTTGTTGTTATTGTTATTGTTGTCATTGCTGTTGGACAGGACAGAGAGAAATCGAGAGAGGAGAAGATAGAGACGGGGAGAGAAAGACACCTGCAGACCTGCTTCACCGCTTGTGAAGCGACGTCCTGCAGGTGGGGAGCCGGGGGCTTGAACCAGGATCCTTACTCTGGTCCTTGTGCTTTGCGCCATGTAGCTTAACCCTCTGTGCTACCACCTGGCCCCCTGAGGCCATTTTCTAGTGATTATTTTGGAACTGAAGACAAGTACGTGCATAGAAGGTGTTCTTAAAAAGGCAGAGAGAGAGAGTGAGAGTCAGGCAGTAGTGCAGAGGGTTAACTGCACATGGCGTGAAGCGCAAGGACTGGTGTAAGGATCCCGGTTTGAGCCCTCGGCTCCTCACCTGCAGGGGAGTCACTTCACAAGTGGTAAAGCAGGTCTGCAGGTGTCTATCTTTCTCTCCCCCTCTCTGTCTCCCCTCCTCTCTCGATTTCTCTCTGTCCTATTCAACAATAGCAAAAACAACAACAATAATAATAATTTCCCCCCTTGTTGTTTTATCATAAAAACAACAAGGGGGGGGGGAAATGGTCTCCAGGAGCAGTGGATTCGTGGTACAGGCACCGAGCCCTGGCAATAATCCTGGAGGCAAAAAATTAAAAACAAAAAGGCAGAGAGAGTGTGTGGACAATAGGGTGTGGGGCACATACCTCACTGTATGTGTTTGTGATAGATCTAGCATCATCTTTCCGTAGGTACATGCTGAGTGAGGCTCTGAGGTCAAGTAGCTCATACCCATCAGCAGCAGATACCCATTGAACCCAGAGTCCAGGAAAAAAACCCTCATATTGGCTACTAAGAAGGGAATGATGAGGAACATTGAGCACATCTTTCAGAACATTGGGTTCCAATGAATTGAAGGCCTTGGAAGTCTCCATAGAGACAGGAAGGCTTCATGTAGTCATTTAAGTGCATTTCTCATCTCTGCCTGTTCTCAGGTTCCAGGAGACCCAAGCCATTCACTCCACTTTGCTTCATCCTCATGGTCTTTCTCTGCAGAGAAAGGTGAAAGCGAGAACTCACTAGTATGAAAGGAACCACTTTCCCTGGAAGCTCTGAAATTTCATTTATCACTGTGTTATAGAGTTGGAGTTCTGCTTTCCAAATTAATAGATTTTTTTTTAGGGGGGGGTTGTCATTTCTGGGTCTTCACCAGTCCAGGCTGAAAGAAAATGGGAGGGGAGGGAGATAAAGAGAAACTATAGCACTGAAGAAGTTTCCTTTAGTGCAGTGGAGTGCCCAGGCTCCAGCCTGGGCCATGCACATGGCAAAGCAGCACACTACGTGAGCCCTTTTACTGGTCCCTCTTCCAAATTAATAACAATGTCTGAGCAACACATCTGGGATAGAAAATGAAACTGTAAAGAGAGCAGCCCACAGAGAACCTATCCCTCTTTAAACCTCAGTTTCAACCCCCTACTCAAACCCCATCCCTCTTCAAGAAGACATTCTTTCTTGATGACCAGGCCAGTAGTGCTTTAACTTTCATTTTTGGAGTCATCTCCTGGCTGTTTTCCTGGAGATCAAGGATCAGACCTCACAACTTGAATCTCCTACAAACTTTAGCACTAGTCTTGCATGTGCTCAATAAATATAATCTTGTCGACAACAAGACAACAACAGAAATCCCCTTTTGATTGAAAGGAAGAGATAGACCAGGAAAATAAAATGACCAGGAACATGTAGACTAAAGGGTGAAGGAATTCTAGTAAACTGATGGGATTTAGGATTTCATTTACATAATCTTGCCTGCTTTTTCTCAGGGGACCTGAATCTTAACTCTCCACTACACTCAGGACTTTTCAGTAGGTGGTCTGCTTATAAGACTTTTTGCTTTTACTCAGGACCTGCCTGCAAGAATTATTCATTCAGATGATCTAATCAAAACCACACACGAGGTTTTAATGATGCTTTGCCTGCTGTCCCTCCCCCCACCATTATTGAAGTCAGATTCTGTTTAAAAGAAGCCCAAGTTTGATTCCAGATCCTTAAAGGAAACTGCTGTCTTTCACAAATGATCCAATTCTTTCAGTCTTTCAGTTTGTTTATGGACCAGAACTTTCCTTTCTTTCTTTTTTAAAAATTACTTATTTAGTTTTATGAGACACACAGACATGCAGGGATCAGAACACTGCACAGCTTTAGCTTCACACAAGACATACAAATCCTGTACCCTAACAAGATGAACTATTTTTATGCCTCCTGGAACAGAACTTTCTTTTTTTATTAAAAAATTAAAGTGCTTTCTTTTCGTTTTATTTAATAAAACAGTGAGAAATTGAGGTGGGGAGGGGAAATAGAGAGGGAGAGAGCAAAGGGGAGGGAGAGATATACACGTACACCTGTAGCACTGCCTCACCACTGCTGAAGCTTCCTCCCTGATGGTGGGGACTGGGGCTTAACAGTCCTAGTAACAGGTAGTGCAGCTGCTTGGCTCTAAAACAGAATTTTTAAAGGTAACTCTTCCTCTTTCCAAAAGGCCAGTACGGTGACCCTTTTTATCTGATTAAGTTTCTTGATAACAGGGAAGACTCTAGATTTTCTCACTTATAGGTGGACTTTAAGAAAGAAGGACAAAGTGGAAACACAAGGTAAAACTTGGATTGAGTTTGGTAGGTAACACCAAAGGAGGCGACTCTGGGGTGGGAATAAGAGGAAGGATTGGGGGGCTTTGGGGGAGGGAGAGAACTGGGTTGGGGAACTTTTAGGTCCTGGTGCATGTTGGTGGAAGGGGACTTACATTAGGGGTAAAAGTGTTTTGTAGATACCAATCATAGGGAGACAGAATTTGTACCCATGTATCAACAGTTGCACTGTAAGCCATGAGGAGGAAGAGGAGAAATAACAAGAGAGAGAGAGAGAGAGAGAGAGAGAGAGAGAGAAAGAGAGGGCCTCCAGTCTTGTTAGAGAGAAAGAAAGACTCTGATCTTGTTTATTCTAGAGGAACCCAGTGTCTCCTACTGTCAGGTAATTGTGAGGAGCCTCACAAAGCACTCCACATTCCTTATATTATGGCCTATCTACGTAATCATTGTTTTGCCTGAGAGATCCCCACCCATTCCATTCCTTTGATCTATCTTCTTTCAACCTTGAGACTCTCCCTGCCTGCAGGGTAATATTAATCCTACCAGTTAAAACCCTCACAACAGTTGCTAAGAAGTTCCTACCTTTCCAGATCACTTTTGCCTTTCTCCACCCCCTTCCTAGCCATTTCCCTTTCCAACTTGACACTTCCGGGTCTGCCGTTTAAAAGCATTGGCTCTCTGATCAATAAAGACATTGCATTGCCACTCTGCCACGAGTTCATGAGTCATCTCTCCCGCATCGCTGAGTGAGTAGCAGCCTAGGCTGGGTTCTCACCAACCCAGAGAGTACTCACCAACTCAGAGAGTACTCACCAACCCAGAGAGTACTCACCCGGGAAGAGGCACCCCCATGCTAGCCCAGCATCCTACATGCGGAGTATCCGCTTTACCACTGAGCTGCATCCTCTGCTATGATCCAATTTTACAGTGAACATTGTTATTTTATTAGCTGGAACTAAGGAGCCCTTAGAAGCTGTGCAACCTAGAGAGAAGAGGGCAGATCTGATGACCAGAAGGGGCACATGGAATTTCTAGATGCTGCTTTCTTTCCATTCTTTGAGCTGAGCAGTGGTCACACTACACTTTTCTTCAGTATATTTTACTTGATAGTTAAGAAGAGAAAACAATACAATAATGTCATAACTTCAAGGTAGCACTTACTTTTGGAGAGAAATACAGGCTGCTTCACAGCTTCATTCTAGTTATTAGGTTGGGCATTCCATTTATATGAATTCTTTTTCTCCTTCGTAGTTCACACATATGTTATTGATAATCCTCTGAAGTGTATCAAATTAGGATGTACAAAAAAAAAATGCTGCACATCTTATGGTCAAATAGACCAGGGTTTGAATATCTTCTTGCTACTCAAGGGTTGTGTGGGGTCTTGGATATATAACATAAGTTCCCAGAAGCCCAGTTTGTTCATCTGCAGAATGGTGATTGTGGCCCACAGTTAATAATGCAGTTGGAAACCCAAAGAGACCCCTCAAAGAATGGGAGATCTGTACATACTATACATCAGACAAGAGGCTAATAACCAAAATGTATAAAGAGCTTGCCAAACTCAACAAAAAGAAAACAAATAACCCCATCCAAAAATGGGGGGAGGACATGGACAGAATATTCACCACAGAAGAGATCCAGAATTCCGAGAAACACATGAAAAAATGCTCCAAGTCTATGATTGTCAGAGAAATGCAAATAAAGACAACAGTGAGATACCACTTAACTCTTGTGAGAATGTCAGACATCAGAGAAGGTAGCAGCAACAAATGCTGGAGGCGTTGTGGGCTCAAAGGAACCCTATTGCACTACTTGTGGGAATGTCTATTGGTCCAACCTCTGTGGAGAACAGTCTGGAGAACTCTCAGAAGGCTACAAATGGACCTACCCTATGATCCTGCAATTCCTCTCCTGGGGATATATCCTAAGGAACCCAACACACCCATCCAAAAAGATCTTTGTACACATAAGTTCTTAGCAACACAATTTGTAATAGCCAAAACCTGGAAGCAACCCAGGTGTCCAACAACAGATGAGTGGCTGAGCAAGTTGTGGTATATATACACAATGGAATACTACTCAGCTATAAAAAAAAAAAATGATGACTTTTCAGTGGATTTTGGATGGAGCTTGAAAAAAATCGTGTTAAGTCAGAAACAGGATGAATATGGGATGATCTCACTCTCAGGCAGAAGTTGAAAAAGATCAGAAGAGAAAACACAAGTAGAACCTGAACTGGAATTGGTGTATTGCACCAAAGTAAAAGGTTCTGGGTTGGGGGTGGGGTGGGGGGTGGAGAATACAGGTCCAAAAAGGATGACAGAGGACCTAGTGGGGGTTGTATTGTTATATGGAAAACTGGGAAATGTTGTGTATGCATAAACTATTATATTTACTGTCGAATGTAAAACATTACTTCCCCAGTAAAGAAATTTAAAAAAATGTAGTTGGCATTTGGGGTATGTATTGCAAAGCCAAGTAGATAGTGATTGGAGTACAAAAAACACTAGGATCTAATCTAGTTGAAACAGGCTATGGTGAAAGTGGGGAATGTCAGGGAAAATGTCCATTAGAAGCTAATGTTTGAGCTGGGTTTTCAGAGAAGGTGTTAATAGTTTTAAGTAGGTAGAGTCATTCCTGAAACTCCTCTTACTTTATCCTCACACTGAGTCTTGTGGGGAATATAAGAGAAATGTTCCAGAGACTGTGAGATTTCAGAAAACATAATGTAGCCCACCCAATCTAACTCACACCTCCTCAATTTTGGCAGTGGTGGGAAAAAAATTGTCTTGAACTCTATCCTTAACTTTGTAGTATGTTTGCTGAACCATGACATTTCCCCCTGCCTTCAGAGAGCTGTAGCCTTTCTGGAGAGAAAAGACAACAGACAATAAAAAAAAAAACAGTGCAATGCAGTACAGTAAATACAACAGATGAGAAAACCAGGCTGAACAGGGGCTTTGGTTTGGGGATATCAAATCAGTTTATCTCTTGGACTTCAAGGGCAACACTGAAGAGGAGTGGGGGGGGGGGTGTATAATGTCCTCTAAAGCTCACTAATTGGTGGGTAGAGTTCAGACTGGTTGCTGATGACTGTCATTGGGTGGAAGAGTGTAGATTTTATGCTGAGGTTATGGGAAAGGAGAGTGAGGTTTTGAGCAGTGGGACAAGAACAAGGAATTGTTTAAGGAAGGTGGAATCATGGTCTGGGAGGTGACACAGTGGATAAAGCACTGAGATAAAGCACTCTTAAGCATGAGATCCCAACTTTGATCCCCAGCTGCACATGTACCAGAATGGTGTCTGGTATTCTCTTGCACTTTCTTTCTACCCCTCTCTCTTCCTCCTCCCTTACTTCCCTCCTTCCCTCTCTCTTAACTTGTTAAAAAATTGATAAATAAAAAAAAATTTTAAAAGGTTGAGCCCAAAAGACTTTTTAATCTTCCAACTTTGTATCTCTGGAAACCCATCTCTTGGAAGCCATGCCTGACTGTGTAGGCCTACAGAGTTTGTGCTCTCCTGGTCCATGACAATTGGTAGTTTTTATATTTCTTTTGAATAAGGAAGGTTACATCATGGTTTGAATTTGTAGCCAAATAATTCTTTGAGATGGTTAATAGCTCTATTTCAACTTACCAGTCCCTTAACCAGCACTCCCAAGTTTATTTCCCAACATCTCTAATCACCCCTTACAGAGAGACCAAGAGATACTCCTGGGGATTCATCTTTGCTACTACTAGTTTGCTTCTAAGTATATTTTCTCCTCCATTCCCTATTTTGATTACGGGTAAATATAATAATATATGATAACAATATAATAGTGTTCTCCTTTGGAAGTATGGTGTTTATCACAGGTGTGTGTACAGTATACAGAACTTTGGTAGGTATGGTCTTATATATAATTTTATAAAGCGTTTTTTTTTTTTTTGCTTCCTATTGTTGGGGTTTGGTGCCTGCACTAAAAATCCACTGCTCCTGGAGACCATTTTTTCCCCTATTTTGTTGCTATTGTTTTTATTGTTGCCATTGACATTGTTGGATAGAACAGAGAGAAATCATGAGAGAGAAAGAGGTGGAGAGAAAGACACGGGAGAAAGAGGTGGAGAGAAAGACAACTGCAGACCTGTTTCACCGCTTGTGAAGTGACCCCCCTGCTGGTGGGGAGTTGGGGGCTCGAACTAGGATTCTTAGGCTGGTCCTTGTGCTTTGTGCCATGTGCGCTTAACCCACTGTGCTACTGTCCAAACCCCATAAACCTTTATTAAATCACTGATAAATAAGAAAAAATATGCTGGGACTGTGTGGCAGTACACCTGTTTGAGGGCACACATTACCATGCACAAGAACCCATGTTCAAGTCCCAAGTTCACACTGGGCAGCAATTTCATGATCAGTGAAGCAGTGGTGCAGGTGTCTGTTTTCTCCTTCTCTGTCTCTTCCTTCCCTCTTAGTTTCTTTCTGTCCTATCAAATAAAAAAGAAAGGGGGAATAAAGTTCTACTTTGTTTGTTTTTTTTTTTTTTAATTTTTTATTTAAGAAAGGATTAGTGAACAAAAGCATAAGGTAGGAGGGGTACAACTCCACACAATTCCCAACACCCAATCCCCATAACCCACCCCCTCCCCTGATAGCTTTCCCATTCTCTATCCCTCTGGGAGCATGGACCCAGGGTCGTTGAGGGATGCAGAAGGTAGAAGGTCTGGCTTCTGTAATTGCTTCCCCGCTGAACATGGGTGTTGACTGGTCGGTCCATACCCCCAGTCTGCCTCTCTCTTTCCCTAGTAGTATCAGTCTCAGAAAAAAAAAAATTGCATTTCTGAGGGCCCTCCACTCTATTTGCATAATGGCAAGAAAACTATACTGCCATCTACTGGAAATTCAGAATGTGACCTTCAAGAGCTCCTCCTCTTGACCCCAGCCCATTTATTCAATGATTAATATACAGACTAATTAGCAGTTTTGAGTACAGTGTTCTTCCCAATGTATGGGTCTAAGTGGGTTTTTGAGTCTCCTTTCCATTCTCTTAAAACTTATAGTTGTAAGTCTCAGAGGGGCCACCTGGTAGATCCTTTGAGATAGGGAGTGCTACTTACTTTCCCTTGACTAATGCTTCTGAAAGCAGTCCAATGAACCTAGCGCCCGAACCTTCACTTTATAAAGGAGGAGATTAATGCTCAGAGAAGTTAATTACCTAGGAATTTTGGTGAGTCGCTATTATGTACCCAGCCATGTGGTAGGCCTCCTTGGTAGTCTCTGTGTACTTATCTGATACAGTGGTAGATAGTGTTGAAATGTCCTGACCAGTGTGGAGCAGGAAGACACTTGGGCCCTGATGTAGTTTAGCTGGACTTCCTGGATAGAAAAGGTGGTTCTGGGGTGGAGATTTGGAATAGTATGTGGGAGAAGAACATTGTCTAGATGCAAACGCAGAAACAGCAATAGAAATAGGGCTGCTGTTAGATGAGGGATGGCTGTCCATATAGAACCCAGCTTGATGTCATGGCTGGGTGTCTGGTACAGAGTCCCCCAGGCTAGGGGGCTGAGGGAGGGAGTCACTGTATCTTCATGCCTTATTTGTAAGTCAGAAGACATACTGATGAAACAACAACAACAACATAGAAGTACACAAAGTACAGGCAGGGGTAGATACCATAATGGTTATGCAAAGAGACTCTCATCCCTGAGGCTCCAAAGTTCCAGGTTCAATCCCCCTGCACCACCATAAACCAGAACTGAACAGTGCTCTGGTAAAGGGAAAAAAAGTACACAAAGTAATATATTTGTATGTGATTTCCATCTGGTTACACCTTTCCGCATAAAAAAGAATTGTTAGGAGTTTCATAAAGATGCTTCCAGAGTATTTCCTATGCTGGGAAATCTTTTTCTGGGACTGGAGGAGTAGCCCCAGGAATAAGGTGCATGCCGCACCATACACACAGCAAAGGTTGAGTCCGGGCAGCACATGGGCATGGGGGTGAGGGAGTGATAGTGCTCTGGCCCTGTGGTCTCCGTGTCTCTCTTTCTAGCTGAGTGGGATAAAAGTGGCTTGGGAGTCATGAAATTACACAAACACAAGGCTCCAGCTAATCAAACAAATACATTTTTCACTGTGGGCAATTTTAGATCTATGTAAGAGTAAAACATGATGAATACATTCTTCCAGCTTCAACATTAATCAATAGATGGTCAGTCTTGTTTCACACCTACCCCATTTCATAGGTTCTGCCCAGCTGAATTTTATTTGTCCATCTATTCATTCATCCATTCATTCATTCATTCATTCATTCATTCATTCATTCATTTTTATTCATTCATTCATTTTTATTATTGCCACCAGGGTAATCACTGGAGCTTGATACTGGTAGTATGAATTCCCTGCTCCTAGAAGCCATTTTTTCCCTTTTGTTCTTTCTCCTTTCTATTTTTATAGGGTAGAGAGAAATTGAGAGGGGGGAGGAGGGAGAAAGATACCTGCAGACTTGCTTTACCACTTGTGGACCGTCCCCCCTGCAGGTGGGGAGCAAGGATGTGAGCCCAGCTCCTTGCTCATGGAATGCGTGCATCTGTTCATCCAGTTGACACTGCCAAGCCACTGTGGACAGCTTATGTGTCTAGCTCAGAAGTGGGAAAGCTCAGGACAGAGACTTCATCATCAGTGCTCTTGAAGTGCCTTGCACCTTAGGTCACATTAAACTCTTGCAGAATAATAATTTCATTTATAAATGACTGTCTCTGGATCCCAGTTACTATCCCAGCCGTCAAAACTCATCTTCAACCACATTTCTATTAAATTCAATGTTTTTTTCAATACTTTTGATTAGCCTTTTTTCCTCCACCATGGGATAACTTGTATTTCTTGAAGATAACTTGGCTACTATTTTCTATTAACCAGGGAATCCAGGGTCATTCATCTCCATTAGCTACTACAGGGCTTCCATATTGACACAATATTAGAAGCAGCTACATGTAATAATTCAATTTGTTGGGTATTTTTTTCCACCAGCGTGATTGTTATGGCTTGGTGCCTCCACTATGAATCCTCTGCTCCTGGTGGCCATTTTTCCCATTGTTTTTTCTTTTTCTTTTTTATTTGACAGGACAGAGAGAAATTGAGAGGAGGGGAGGTAGAAATGGGGAGAGAAAGAGAGACATCTGCAGATCTGTTTCACTGCTTATGGAGCATCCTGCAGGCAAGGAGCAAGGGTCTGAACCTGCGTCCTTGTGCATGGTGATATGTATGCTTAATCAGGTGTGCCACCACCCAGCCCCTTTGTTGTGTATTCTTTTTAATTTTTTTTATTTAACAATGATCAAGAAGTCTGTTGGATAAGAGGGGTACAGTTCCCATCACCAGTGTTCTGCATCCCATTCCCTGCACTGGAAGCTTTCCTATTCTTTATCCCTCTGGGAGTATGGACCCAGGATCATTATGGGGTGGAGAAGGTGGAAGGTCTGGCTTCTGTAATTGCTTCTCCCGCTGGACATGAGCACTGACAGGTCGATTCATATCCCCAGCCTTTTTCTGTCTTTCCCTAGTGGGGCAGGTGGAGTTCCAGGACACATTGATGAGGTCATCTGTCCAGTGAATTCAGGTTGGTGTCATCTACAACTTGGTGGCTGAAAAGCACTAAGATATAAAGCCGAACATGTTGTTTAATAATCAGGAACCTGCAGGGAACAATATAGCAGATGAGATTTGGGGTCTCCATTTTAGAAAAAGCTAGGAGGTCTATTTTAGGTATATTCCAATGGGCCTATGACTTGTATTCTTATCTCAGTGAAACATACACTTTTCTTTAGGCTTTTAAAAATACTAGAAATAGTTCTTTTTTTCCCCTAGAGTTTGAGGAGAAAAACACTACAAGTAAATTAATTAATTCCTGAAAGATATTAGAGTGGAAATCTGTCATTTTCCTTAGGATTTTTCCTAGGAGTCTGGAGTATCACAGGGTAGGGTTACTTTTCTGAGTTACTAGATTCATCCACCTCCTTACTGAAGAGGATCATGAAGATAAGCTAGTCTAGGATTCTGTCTGAGTGATTGATTCCCTAGTTACTTCAGGTAAAACTCATTCATTTACATCCTAGAATAGTTACATAATTTCTTAACATCAGTAGGTAGTAAGTGGAGGTAAACTTTGAGCCTAGCTTTTGGTTCTGCCTGCTTGAGCTTTATTAGAATCCTTTAAAAGTCCAAACTTTTCTCAGTCACCACAAGGAGTCTTTCATATATGCAGTCTGTAATTTAGGGCTAATTTGCCCTTCAATCTGTAGTGCACTCTTTTCAAAAGCTTAGTGAAGAGAAACATACCTTCTGGATTAAGGTAACAACATTTCAACAGCACTCTGCCCATTATCTTTTTGTCCTAGTGATTGTGGCCCAACAAGTACTCATCGACCCAGCTTCCCTCCTCCTGGGAATCAATGTTGATTTTGGAGAGTGTGTTTAGGATGTGGAATGGGGTAATGAAAACAACCCCCAAACAGACATTGTCTTAAATTCTAATTCCCACATGGCAGCACTGTGGTATCTGGACAAATCAGTTAGCTTTTGATACTTAGTGTTTAAGATGTGTTGATTGTTCCAGATTATGCCCCTCTAGCCCTTGGCATATGCCACACACTTGAGTAAATGGTCCCCATTATTACTGTAGAGGCAGATTTGAATCCAACCTCCAGGGACATTGGATGAGAGAGACCTAGGGTAGAAGACTAATGCTTTCAGGATAATCTGTTTTTGTTTGTCCCTTAGATTGGGTGAGATGGCTATTTTTTATGATTTACTCGCTTTTCTTTCTCATAAGCTATAAGCTGTGTTAAGATAATAAACTCTGTCCCTATCAGCTCTTTAGTGTTATTGATTTATTGATTATATGTACAGGAACACACACACACACACACACACACACACACACACACACGACAAAGGGGAAACTTGGTATTATAACTTCTGACAAGTTGTCAGCTCTGGTTTCATCGCCTCTGAAACCAGAAAACAAACTGGTTCAGAAACAGTTCATGAGAAACATCCCCTCCGCTGACCTACTCAGGTACTTCCTCTTTATTATTTCATTACTTCTTGTCCCAGCGAGTTTCACTCTTATAGTTTCAAGATAATCAATTTATTCTCATGCGCCTTCCCCATCCAAATTGGATTACAAATATAAATAGCTGTGCGCTGGCCCCAGCGGCCAACATGTACTCCCAGGCTGGTGCTTGGCAGCCAGTCTCTTGGGCAGGCTGGGGCTGTTTGTTTATTTTCAATTGAAGCTTTAAGTGCTAGAATGACTTCCACCTTCTTTATACACAGCCATCTCAAAACCTTCTTTGTTCCCTGATTACAGAGGACGAACACTTGGGTTTATGAGCTGTAGTAATGCCGGTTCCTATGATATCACCCTACTGGTAACTGTCCTGCAGTTGGCTTTTTACGTAGAAATGAAAAAAAAAAAAAAAAAAAACTCACTACATGCATGCACCTTAATGCCAGATTGTGCCCAGATGCTTATCACTACTTTTAATGTTATAAGGAAAGTGACATAGTCCCAGGTCAGGAATTGCATCTTCCTTTGCTGGGGGTTCAGCTTTTTCTTTGTTGGAGTTTGATGCTAGTTGCATTTTTTTTTTTAAACTTTGTGTTCACCTTTGGTTGTATCGAAGTGTTGTTCATGTTTCATTCCACTTCCAGCAACAGAGGAAGAATTCACTAAAACACTAGACCGGGACCCATGCCCACCTGTTTTCTTGGTCTAGGCTTGGGGCTAGTCAGTGTCTCATCATGTTTTGGTTCTCATGTGGTGTTTCTCTTAGACTTCTAAGGGATGGGGAATGTGAAAACTTTGAGTCCTTGTCCACATCTGCTAGGTCTGGATTACCAAAAATCTATAATCCAAGAGTCACAGAACCAGCGTAGGTCTCCCTGGAGGCTGGGCTCTGGCGCATCTTGCTAAGTGCACATGTTACCATGTGCAAGAACCTGTGTTCAACCTCCCACTGTCCACCCACAGGTGTGAAGAAGCATCATGAGTGGTGAGGTGAAGCAGGGCTGCCGGTGTCTCTCTTTCTCCCTCCATCCTCTCTCAGTTTCTATCATATATATGAGCTACTGCCTTCATTTATTTGTTCTTTCTCTTCAAGATTGTGATTTTTGTACTTTGTCAAGACCCAAGCTGCAGGAAGCTTTCATTTTATTTCATTCACATACTTAACTCTCTACCTCCAAAATTTTTTCTCACTGATGCCAAGTTAGTTCTGTCCTCACGAAGCATAGGTTATAGGGGAAGATATCAGGTGTATTTTTAATAGAATGTAACTAAAAGTGATTTAAAGGAGGAGAGTGGGCCAGGCGGTAGTGCACCTGGTTGAATGCACATGATACAGTGTGCACGGACCTAGGTTCGAGTCCCTGGTCCCCGCCTGCAGAGGGGAAGCTTCACGAGTGGTGAAGTGTTGCTGCAGGTATCTCCTGTCTCTCTCCCTCTCTACTACCCCCTTCCCTCTCAATTTCTGCTGTCTCTATCCAATAAATAAATAAAGATAACTTAAAAAAAAGAGAAAAGTTTCAGTGCTGCGGTCTCTTAAAAAAATAAATAAAAGTATCTCAACACCCATGTTCAGCGGGGAAGCAATTACCTTCCACCTTCTTCATCCTACAGTGACCTTGGGTCCATGCTCCCAGAGGGATAAAGAATAGGAATGCTATCGGGGAGGGAATGGGATATGGAGTTCTGGTGGTGGGAATTGTGTGGAGTTGTACTCCTCTTATCCTATGGTTTTGTCAGTGTTTCCTTTTTGTAAATGAATAATAATAATAATTTAAGATAAAATAAAAATAAAGGAGGAGAGAGGTGTTGGCCTCGTGGGTTCCTGAGGAGGGGTTGTGGAGGGAGATCAGCAGGTAGGAAAGCAATTCTTGAGAGGAAACAGCATGAATAATGTACATGAAGGTAAGGAGGGGAGTCAGGGGAAATGGGGCTGGTTGTGAAGGAAGCTAAGACTGCAAAGGGCTTCTTATGGGGGAGATTAGAGGATAATCAGATTACCTGGGATTTAGGTGAGAAAATTTGTCCGATCAGCGCTACAATCAGCATCATGTTGAGATTTGCAGAGTCAGAATCTAATTTCATAATTTTCTTCTTCCCACTGATTAGGGTATCCCAGACACTAGGTCTCGGTCTCTCTCTCTCTCTCTCTCTCTCTCTCTCTGCTAACAGGGCCATCACTGGTGCTTGGTGCCTCCATGACTCCACCACTCTTACCACCTTTATTTTTCTTTTAGAGAGATGGTGAGAGACAGAGAGAAAGAGAGACATTTTCAGCACCACTCCAACACTAGTAAAACTCCCCCCTTACAGGCATGGCCAGGGGCTTGAGCCTGAGTCCTTGCATATGGCAATGTGTGTGCTCTACCAGGTGAGCCACCTGCCAGGCCCCCAAAGATCTCCTGCTGGAGGGTCTGAAGAAGATTTCAGGTCAATTTGTGACCATTCAATAGCTGTAAATTATTCATTTATAATGACAAACTGTGGACAAATAAAAGTATAACATCATTATAGTTTCTATTTAGCAATGTAAAAATTGTCATTATGAGCCAACAAAAGATCTTCAAGGACTGAGAAATCCTATTGATGGGGAGATAACTCCTAATGGTGTTTGACTAGTTTGGTAGAGAGCTTTTTGGGTGATGATAATGTTCTTTGTTTTTTCTGGGGTATTGGTGACAGAGGTGTCTGTTTGTTAGACTCAGTGAACTGTACACATAAGATCTGGGTACTGTACTGTGTATAATCCCACCTCAAAGATAAAGTTATTCTTGCTCCATTTTCTCTAATTCTCTTTCACATTTTCTGAACAAACTTGGGAGAAACTCTCAGACTGAGGCCAGGGTTGGTAATATACATAACAAACAGGGAGCTCATGTGAATCTAATCTGCTGGAGGGTTTAGGAAACTTTACTGGCCATCTGTAGGTATTGTCTTCTGAGCTGGGAGGAGCCAGGCTGTGGTTTCAGGCCCTGCTGACTGCACCCCTGGCAGCTGATGTCCTGACAGTTTGCCCTACCTTCAGGAAAACTTAGATTTGATGTAATCAGGATTCCACACACACGAGCTCAACAAGCAGATGTTAATAAGGTTGAGACACAAATAGAAAACCTAACAGAATAAACTGTGTTATTGGGGGAGGGCCACTCACCTTTGCCAGAGTAGCATCTGGGAACCCATATGAACAGGGACTGGGTTTGGAAGTTCAGTTATGACCAATGGTGCCAGCCAAGTGTTTCCAACATGGTTCTCTGAATAGGTACTCATGAGAGTTACATGCAAGGGAGTGGTGGGGGCGGAACAAGCTCTTCAGCAAGGAGGATGCCCCATTCTGTCTTTATATATTGGTTCCCTGTAAAATTTAATCTTGAGGTGAGAAAGTATTGAAAACAATGGCCTTATGGTATAAATAAAGAAGACAAGACAAATTGGTTAAGTGTTTGGGATTAAAACCCCACATTTTTGGACAATGGAACCCTCCTGCACTGCTGGTGGGAATGTATATTGGTCCAATCCTTGTAGAGAGCAGTCTGGAGAACTCTCAGGGGAGTGGACCTACACTATAACCCTTCACTTCCTCTCTGGGGATATATCCTAAGTAACCAAACACACCCATCCAAAAAGATTTGTGTGTACCTATGTTCATAGCAGCACAATTTGTCATAGCCAAAATCTGGAAGCAACCCAGGTGTTCAACAACAGATGAGTGGCTGAACAAGTTGTGGTCTGTATACACAATGAATACTACTCAGCTATTAAATATGGTGATTTCACCTTTTTCACCCCATCTTAGATGGAGCTTGAAGGAATCATGTTAAGTGAGGTAAGTCAGAAACAAAAGGATGAATATGGGATGATCTTACTCATAGACAGAAGTTGAAAAACAACATCAGAAGGGAAAACACTTAAGCAGAACTTGGACTGGAGTTGGTGTATTGCACTAAAGTAAAAAAGACTCTGGGGTGGGTGGGGGGAGGGTTCAGGTCCTGGAACATGATGGCAGAGCACCTAGTGGGGGTTGCATTGTTATGTGGAAAACTGGGAAATGTTATACATGCACATACAGCCTATTGTATTTACTCTCAACTGTAAACATTAATCCCCCAATAAAGAAATTAAAGAAAGAAACCCACATTTTTATATTTAAACGAAGTGTCTGGATGGTACATGTATAGTTTCAAGGGGTGAAGTTCTCAGAAGGGAATTGCAGAATTGGAGATCCTGTGTAGTAGAGGTGGATTTAACAGGAGATCCTACCAGCCAGGAAGTTTTTTTTCCTTTTCTTTTGCGGCTAGTGTTACTGCTGAGGCTCAATGCCTTTATGACTCCATCTTCTCTCTCTCTCTCCCTCTCTCTCTTTCTCTCTCTCTCTCTCTCTCTCTCTTTCTCCTTTTGATAGAGGAAGAAACCTGGCAAAGGTGGGGGGGCAACACGTGCAGCACTGCTCCACTGCTCTTGAAGCCTCCTGACTGCAGGTGATGACTGGGGGGCTATAACCCAGCTCCTAGTGGATGGTGATATGAGTCCCACTATTTGACTCCAGAAAACAGCTTTCTAATGGCTTCTCCTAGGCTTTCACGGTTTGTTCTTAGGTCTTCGTTTAAAGCTTAGAGTACTCCTTTATCTTTCTTTATAGATTTATGTATTTAATGAGGGAGGAACAGAGGGAGAGAATTACTCATGAAAGCCCAAGTACTCTTAATATACCCCTGTGCCCAGAAGTCCAGAAGGTTAGGATAGTTCAATACGATTTTCCTCTCTCAGCCTTCACTGTCTTTTGGCTCTGCTATGGAGTGATTTCTTCTGAGTCAAGTGGAATCTTTTCCTGTTATAATGTCTCCTGTAGCTATCTGTGACTACCTAGGATCTTCAGGAAATGAGTCATTCTGGGTGGCTGCAATTTTCAAATAGCACAGGTTCATACCTTTTTAATTACACTTTTTATTCTTACTATTTTTGATAGAAATTATCACATATATTTCAGTCTCCATCTGCAGGTTATAAGGAATATAATTTAACTTGGTCTACTGACTCTGGTCTGTTCTTTGGATTACTGGTGATGTGGCACAGTGAGATCCATAGAGCCATTTGAGTACCTTGGCATATTTTCCCCTTTATTAAAAAATACAATACTTTCAAGATCACTGTTGATTTACTTCTTCTAGTCCTGGCTAGCAGTCACTTCTCACTATAGTTCAGAGATAAGCTTCCAATTATCTCACTTTTTTTTTTATATCTGTTTCTTCTATCACTTCTGTTTTTTTCAAATTATAATCTGGTATTGATTTAGAAATGAGATAAATGGTCTTGTCTCCACTGTAAAATGAAATGAAACAAACGTGGGTCCTGAGAGACAATTGGACAGAATGGTATATCCATGAACATTGTGACATCAAATTTTATTGTCAATTCAGATAGTTTATTCCTTTCTGTTTAAGGTAGGCAAAGTAGTGCTGTCCTTTAGATTTTTAAACTGAAGAGATTTATGAAGACAGATATCCTTCCTGAGTTCTCTGTCTTCACATGTTTAAGAATAAATCAGAGAAGTGCTTTGACATAGACCAGTGATCCTCAACGTTGGCTGCATATTGAAATGATATTCAAATATCAGAACTCATCCTCTTTCCAGACCAATGATACTAAAATAGTTGGTGGTGCATCCTAGGCACTTACATTTTAAAACATATACTTGAGATTCTGATAAGCAACCAAGGACTGAGAAACCACCGATTCAGGTCTTTTTAAAACCATTACATTGGAGACCTGTTTTGCTTACAGAGAGAAGTTCTCAGACCTAGGTGCCCCCTGCCAGCCACCTGGAGAGCTGAGAACAGCTGAAAAGTACCCCGGGCTCCTGTTTCTCAGGAGAAGTCAGGGTAATGACTCCCTCCCCCCCTTTTTTTGCCTTGCACTATTGATTTTTACAAATCTGCACTTTCTGAGAGGTTTGGAGATCTTTATTTTTTTTAATTTATTTTTTTGTGATTATTGTTGTTGTTGCCACCAAGGTTATTGCTGAGGTTCATTGATTGTCTGACAACTCCACTGCTCCTAGTGACCTTTTTTTCCTCTCTAATTAAGGGTGAAAGAAGGAGATATAGACAGAAGAGACACCTGCAGCACTGCTTTACCACTCCTGAAGCTTCTCCCTCTTCAGGTGGAGATAAAGGTCTTGAACCTGGGTGTTTGCACTTGTTAATGTGAATGTTTGACCAGATGCACGGTCCCAGATTTAAAAATAAATTATGTTTCAGTTTCTTTGTGGAGATAACTTTGTCTGTAGATTACCTTTAGCATGCTAACACCTGAATGGTCACTTTTGCTTATGTGAGAGTAGAATTTTGAAAGCAGCCATGACTTTTGGATCTAGCAGGGACCCCCCAGATGGTTTGTGAGCTCAGCTTCCATAACGATTGTCTGGACAGATAGCTGTGTGTAATGAGCTTCTCAAGTATTGTCTCTCATGCACATTGGTATTTGCAGAAATGCACATATATGTGAAACAGTGCCATCCTTCAAGTCTTCAGATTAAATATGCAGCTGCATGAGGAGTGCCACAAAGATCATGGAGCAAATTCTTTCAGTGTTGCATAAAAGCCATGAGTTTCAACAAAAATTCTGCTGAAGAAGCATAAGAGTCTGTGTTGAGGGGGCCAGAATGTAAGAAAACTTGCAGGATGAACTGAGAAAAACATACAATGTGTGCTCCAGTCTTACTGTATTTAGATCCTCAAATTCACTTTTAGGGCTTGTGGTATTTTTAGCTTTGTTATCAGAGCATAGAACAGGGTTTCAAGGCTTGTAGGCTGTATCTATTAAAATAACCTATGTGACTGAGGAGCTGCTTGCTCACTATAACATTTTTGTTCCACCAAAATACAATGAGAGGAAATGGGACTCCAGGAAATGGCCATTCTATCAGGGGATCCAAAGCAGCACAGGACCACTCCAGTATTTACACACATTCTGGCCATTGTGCTTGCAACCTTGGGTAACCCTGTCATTTTTGCCGCTCCTTATTCATCTTCTGCAGATTTTGAAGACTGTCAGGTTTGAGGATGGATGCACCAGTTTCGGGGTAGTGGAGGAAGTGATTTTTGAACACACTAGGTTATCTCTTCCTTGACCTTTTTCTGTGCTGTTTTCATGCAGCTGACAAAACTTTGTGGTCTGGACAGTGGCAGTCGTGGTAGAAAGGGGGTGAAAAAGATTGTTGCTCTGGGAGACCCAAATTCCGTGCACTTGATTCATGACCTTTATTAAGGCACTTTGACTTACGAGTTTTCTTCCTTTTTTTTTATATTAGGGGATTAATGGTTTCAGTAAATACAGTTGTTGATACATTTGTAAAATTTCTCAGTTTTATGCAAAACAGTCTCACCCCCAGCCTAAGTCTTTTTCCACCATCGTGCATCAGAACCTGAAAGCCATGTTTCTCCCCCCAACCCCTCCCAGGAGTCCTTTACTTTAGATCTATACACCAAATCCAATAGAATTTCTGCTTTGTTGTTTCCCCTTTCTTAATATTTTTTCTTTGTTGGGAGAATTAATTTTTTTTTTACAATTGACAGTAAAATACAGTTGTTTGTACATTTATAACATTTCTCAGTTTTCCACAGAATATTTCAGTCTCCTCTCAGTCCTCCTTTGCCATCATGTTCCAGGACTTGAACCCCTCCACCCCCACCTCAGAATCTTTTACTTTGGTGCAATACACCAACTTGAGTCCAAGTTCTGCTTTGTGTTTTCCCTTCTGTTCTTATTTTTCAGTTTCTGTTTATGAGTGAGATCATCCCGTATTCATCCTTCTCCTTCTGATTTATCTCACTTAACATGATTCCTTCAAGCTCCATCCAAAATGAGGGGAAGAAGGTGAATTCACCATTTTTTAAAAACATATATCTTTATTTATTGTATAGAGACAGAGAGAGATTGAGAGGGGAGCAGGAGGTAGGGAGAGAGACAGAGCAATGCCCAAAGCCTTGTGTACTGTACTGTGAGTGCTTAGCCAGGTGCACCACAACCTGGGCCCTGAATTCACCATTTTAAATAGCTGAGTAGTAGTCCACTGCATATATGGGCTGGAGAGGGGGTAGATTAGGGTGAATTACATTCTACAACCCCCCCCCCCCACAAACACCTCATTTCTTCCTGATCAATTCCCTATGTACATTTTAGATACTAGACTTTCTGACAAAGAGAATTCTACTACTGAAAGAAATTCACTGCTTAAGATAGTAAGTAGCACATTAAAGATGGAAAGACCCCCCAAGAGCTGTAAGTTTAGCCCGCAGGCTTTTAATGGGGGGAGACCCCAGATGGAACCTACATGGTAGTCCCTCTGCTCTGTCTGTGCCCAGGGGTTTCAAGTCCTTTCAGTTTCTGACTTGAGCTGATTCACCCATCCTGAGGCAGTCTAGTGGTCTGCTGCACCTGAGAGGTTGCCATATTGGTGCTCTGGGCTGTCAGTGCCATGCTCAATAACCCAGATGTCTGCATTCAAACCATCTCAAGTCCTTTCAGAGCCTTCTTTAGGCCAGTAGCTCCATGTTGTACTGCATTTCTATAACTCCTTTTATTTCTGTAGCCTTACTTTCTTAATGGAATTGATTAGGACCACTTTTTGTTTTGTTTTTGATGTAGTGTTTCTGTGCTTACATTGCCCAGGGTGGTTATGGAATAAAGTAACAATGACACTTAGATCCTCATCGCCAGCAATAACTGTAAGAGAGTGTTGTGGCTGAGAGAACAGACAGACTCTACCCCAGCTGTGTAATGGGGAAGCTCAGTGGATCTCTGTCTTCTCCTGCATAATATGAGGATAATGATGACCACCCTCTAGATTATATAGGATGTCTACCCATAGTAAACAAGCAGTGCATGTTGAATATTACAGCCAACTATATGCTCACTGTTTTAAGCCCCAAAGCAAGATACATTGTCCCTCCTGTCTCTTTAGATTTTTCAGGTGATTGTGCCAGTTCTAAGACAGAAAATATTATGATGGCCAAGTATGACCTCTGGGCACAAACGTTCTATGGCCATATCTTACTTTACTACACGTTCACCGTGTGACCTTGGGCAAGTTATCGATATATAACCTGTCTTGGCTAAGGTGTCCTCACTTGTAATATATGTTAGGAATATTTTCTTTCCCTTTTTTTTCTTTTTCTTTTTTCTTTCTTTCTTTCTTTCCTTCCCTCCTTCTTTCTTTCTTTCTTTCTTTCTTTCTTTCTTTCTTTCTTTCTTTCTTTCTTTCTTTCTTTCTTTCTGAATGTTTTCTTTTTACAATAATTTCTTTTAGGATTAAGCCATTTGTATCTACATGTTCTGTCTGTGCAGATCAATGGCAAGTGATATAATTCATTTAATTATCCTTCTTCATTCCAGAGTAGATTTAAGTAGGCACAGGAAAGGTAACCAGTAGACAAAATACATGGAAAGCTTTGTGATGACTGTTGAGAACTATGAAGGACTCTCGCTGAATTGAGGAATAGTGGGTATTTATCATGGTACTTACTCCATTCTCTGAGCTTCTGTTCTTCTCTCTATTGTTCTTTCTTCTGCTGTCAGTCTGTGTTTGGCCAGCTAGTTCAGGGAGGAGGGAAGCAAGTTGAGCCAGAAGAAGGAAGAAATTATGCCTATCCTTTCCACAAGCTGCTCTTTGGAAACCCTGAGAACTCCCAGGTGCTCTGTTTCTTGTTTCTCTGCAATGAGAACCATGGATCAATCTGAGCTTCAGTTTTTTTCTTTTTTGTTTTTGTTTTTTCCTTTTCCTCTGACAGTGGAGAGGCTTGTGTTAAAAAGCGGCTCTAACCAGCTGCTGCAGCTCACTGATGTTTTCTCTCATGCTGTCGCCTTTACTTTCCTGTAAGCCTCTGCCAGGCAGTTGGCCAGTCCCAGGTGCAGCATTCTCTTTCCACAACTGACCAACACTAACCACTGTGCTTTGACTGAGAATGCCAGCAACCATCAACAACCACAACAATTGTTTACATTTCCTCACAGATATGTTTGGGACCTGGATCTGGGCTTAGTCAAGCCCTGAGCAGGTGTCTGTGAAGGTCAATGATAGGGTCTCACACTGACTTGTAAACAGCCTTCCTAAATAGCCAAACAATAATTACACAGAGCCATAACTCCTCAAATAGTTGTTTTCCTCTTGCATCAAATTGGTTCTGGTTATTGATACATTAACAAAAACTAATACATTTAGATAAAGTCCACAGCAAACCCAGTTCTCCCTGCCTCCATCCTTAAAACATCAGATTCTGGTCAGCCATGAAACCTTGCCTCATTACTAGGGAGCAGTAACCCCAAGACCCCAGCGGGAGACCCAGGGAGACGCAGATGTATTCAGCTTGCTGCAAATGGAATTGTTCACCAGTCAATGCAGCACGCTTCCTTAGGAGTATGGCATCATTGATTCATGAATTATGGCCCTTTTAAACTCTCTGCTTGTCTCCTAGATATCGACATTTTAAAAAAACGATTTCTCATGTGGACCCTTTTCAGAAACACATGCACATGGCCCTAGATTAGCTCTTATGCCGGAATAAATGGAACAGGGCACTCTGGGCTGATGTTTCCTTGCAATGATGAATTATTCAGGGAGAGGGCTTTGTTTTTGAAAATGGCAAATGCATTGCCAGGATAGACAGGAAGGAATTGCACTCAGGGTTGGGTTTCTTATCTTTTAGGGAGGGGTCAATCAGCCTCAATGAAGCAAGAAACATTTTCTTCCCTACTTGCACTTATTCTAGTACAGATCCTGACATAGACCTTTTCTGTGTTTCAATGTGCTCGGGGGAAGAAACAGTGCATTGCGTTGCCAGAGATCTCAGGATTAGTGTGAACATTATTCCACAGTGTTGTCCCTCGAGGGGCATGTGTGACAGATCTCTGACCACTCACTTGCTCTGTTCTTTTCCTCCAGAGGGTCTCATATTTCCTGTCTTCTTCATGCAGTGCTAATTTTGGATGGCTGAAATACTGTCTTTTTTTCATCTCTAAACATTTGAAATATTAACCATGTCTATGACTATCATTTAGTCTTGGTTCCTGTGCTGAGTTGTAGAACAGATCATTCAATTCCCATGGAGCTCCCCCCATCCTTTATAATAGAGAAAGAAACTCAACTTCAAAGAAGTAGAAATTTCAGAATTACAGAGGTAATGAGATTAAGGTGATTCAGATCCCAATTTTGTGTCCTTGAACACCTCTGCCACCCACCTTTCCCTGTGGAGGCTCACTGCCCCAGGGTGGAAGGCCTCTCCCACCTTCCTCAGATGAGGCCAGTACCTCTTCCTACCCTCCAAGTTCTTCTCCTCTCACACCCTTGGGGCTTACAGAGACTGCAGTATTCATATGATGATCCCTCAGACATCCTCCCCACCCCACTCCACAGCCTCTTTGATTCTGGCCCTTCCTGTCTGTTTGTGCTTGCTGTAGCAACCAGAGCTTGTCCCTGGAGCTTCTGCTCTGAGACATCTTGACATTTGTCCCTTCTGACCTCAGGTTTTCAATCTCCTACTCTGACCTCTCCCCTCCAGCACAGCTGTGCTCTTTTCTCCTGTAAACCTTAAACATATTGACAGCTTCAGTTTGCCCAGCCTATTATCTGCTGCTTGGTCATGCTGATTCCCTGCCTGGCCTGAAAATTGTAATCATCTACTTTGAAGCCACACACTGGCTCTCTGGGGCTCTGCTTTCCTCATCTTGGACTTCTGAGGGATCCACCACTCTGCCTCTTCTCACTTTTGAAGACCCCACTCAGATAGCCAGGAGCAGAGTAGAGCCACAGGACTTAGGGTGAGGACAATAGAGCTATTCAGAGGTCATGAGGGTTTTTAACTTTATATTAACTAGATAAAGATGTCAAAGTACAGTAGTTCAAAATAATTAAAGGACATACAGCTACACTTGTTTCTTGAGATATAACAATATTTCAATAATAATATAAGCAGGGGTCCAACATGTTCTTGATAGCCCAGACTTGAGAGGGAATAAGCAGTGCTCTCTGCAATATTTTCACATGTACTACCTATATGCAACAGGTCAAATGGCTATTTTCTTTTTTTGTAACAGCACTAGCACCTTGCAAATGCATGATTCCACTGCTCTAAGGCTTACTTTTTCATTTTTTAAATTTTAGATAGAGAGGGAAAGAGAGACAGAGAAAGGCATGTCAGCACAGGTCCCCTGGTGCCATCCATGGTGCTTCCATGCGGTACTGGGACTTGAACCCAGGTGCTCATGCATTAGTAAGACATATGCTCTTTTGGGTTAACTACCTCCAGTTCTCCACATTTTCCAAATGGAGAAATTTAAAAGATTTCACACAGTTGATCCTTGCAAAGTTCAGGACTGAGATAGTGTCTCTCTCTGCCACCTTTTGCAGTATACTTTGAGCTTGTCCCACACCAAAGATTGCAGGGTGGTGAGGGGAGGGAGCCTCAAATATCCAAGTTCTGCTGCAGTTACTTAGTTCTTCTTGACTGAAGTGAGTGCATATCCTGCTCTGGCCAGGAAAGGCCAGGTTTATACCTGTGACACATAGTGTACCTATTCACTCTTGTAACATCCTTCCCAGAGTGTGTACTATGTCTTATGCCTTAGCTATAACCTTCTAGCAAGGGTCTTCCTGCTACAGTCTCAGGTTATTGTTTCCCTCTGTTAACTCCTGGTATAAACCTGTTGAATAGTTATGGCTTCAGGAAGAGGTGGAGGTCTCAAAGACTGAACAGTGTAACAGATTTTTTTTTTTCATTGAAAATAGGTTAATTCAGAGGTCTCATGTATGGGACAGTTCTGTTTCGGAAAGGATGCTTGAACTCCATACATTCAGGCAAGTTGTCTCCTCCTCCGCCTCTTCCTCCTCCTTTCATGTGTGGTGCTGGGACCTTGCATATTAGAGGTTTCACCACTTCAGGCCACACTTTTTTTAATTTTAAAAATATACATTTTTTATTAAGGAAGAGGGAGAAGGAAACAAACAGAGACTGAGATCACGAGACCACAGCACCTTCCAAGTGCTGTCAGGGTTTTAACCTTGGCTGTGCAAGGCTACCTGGACACCCTTGGGCTCTGCTTTTAGCATAGATGCTGCTGTGCTCTGCTATGTTAAAAGTTGAGGGCACCCAGGTCTCTTGATAGAGCTATGAATTTAGCTAGAGGGGTAATGCAAATTGCCAAGGCCTTCTGAATTCCTTGATTTGCCCAGAACCAAAAATGTAGACTTGTTCCCATGTCCTCATTTTCTATTTCTATTAAGAATTCTCAGGATTCATGATGTGACAAATTCAGGCAGGAACTAGCTTTATGATATTTGGGGTAAGACTGAGACTAATGAGGTTTCCAGGGTCATCTCTTTAGTATACTTTCTCCCAGTTTGATTTCAAGGAGCTCAGAAAACATGTGCAAATTAAGAACAGGGCTAAAACCACTATTTCCTGGGGTGAGGCTAAATGAGTTTGAAAGACAGACAAGGAAAAATAGTTTAGAATTGAAAGAGGAATTAAAGTTTTTACATGCCATTTTTGCGGGTATGAAGATTGAGACTCCTCAAAGTAAGTCATCCAGTTTGTAAAGAGATCTGTGGTTTGAGATGGAAAGCTGAAACTTCGAAGTCTAACCACTAGAGCTCCTAGCTTCATGCTTAGGCACACACACACACACACACACACACACACACACACACACACACACACACACACACACCTGCCCTTAACATGCATGGAATTTGGTATCAATGGTAACTGGATCTGCATTCTATATGTTTGTAAATATTGAAACATTTTCATTATCAAGCAGACAAGATGTTAAATAAAATATGTTCTAGTCTCCTAGCTTGACAAATATACCTTCAGAATGACAAAAAAAAATTTTTTTCCCTCTAGAGTTACCACTGGTGTCTGGTGCCTGCACTATGAATCCACTGCTCCTGGAGTTCATTTTTTTCCATTTTGTTGCCCTTGTTGTTATTGGATAGGACAGAGAGAAATGGAGAGAGGAGAGGAAGACAGAGAGAGGGGAGAGAAAGACACCACAGGCCTGTTTCACCACCTGTGAAGTGACCCCCTTGCAGGTGGGAAGCCGGGGGCTCAACCTGGATCCTTACTCTGGTCCTTGTGCTTCTCACCATGTGTGCTTAACCTACTGTACTACCACCCGGCCCCCAGAATGGCAAAATTGTAAAAATGTGTAAAGCTAGAGTTTTATGTGACTGAAAATCAGCAAAATATAATGTTCAACCTGCACATTTGATAGAAATATTTCTCATGTAATTTTCATTGTTTTGATCAGTAATTAAGTCTATCGTTATTAAATCAAGAATCTAATTTTCTGTTTCAAATTGCATGCACTTCACTTTCAAGGGAAGTCTCCCTGTTTTCAGTTTTTATAATGTAACTTTCTTCATTACTGCTTTTCATTTTTTTCTTTTCTTAGATCTATTTTCTTTTTTGCTTTTATTTTGATTTCAATTTGTTCACAGTAATCTAGCAAATATAGAAAGATTATATAGAGTTAAGAAACATGTATTTTTTAAATAGATAAGGTAGAATATCAAAATAAAAATTCAGTGTTTTTAGAAATATTTTATTCTGATATTAATAACTATCCTGTGAATAATTGTCCTCTGGTTTTAATAAGAAAAATATCAATAGAACTAATGTGTTTTGCAGTTTAAAATAAAAATGCTTAAATTAAAACTAAAATTTTAATTTAACTTTTTTAAGATTCTTTTAAAATTTTATTTTTTTTATTTAATTATTTGTTATTGGATAGAGACAGAGAAATTGAGATGGTTGGGGGTGAGGGAGAGAGACAGAGAAGCTTGTGAAGCTTTCCCCCTGCAAGGGGGACTAGGGACTTGAACCTGGATCCCTATGCATTGTAATGTGAGTCCTTAACCAGTTGTGACACTGCCTGGCCCCTTAATTTAACTTTTATAAAATTAAATCTTTTATTATTTTTTAAAATTTATTTTCCCTATTGTGGCCCTTGTTTTTTATTGTTGTTGTAGTTATTGTTATTGTTGTTATTGATGTTGTCATCATTGTTAGATAGGACAGAGAGAAATGGAGAGAAAAAGGGAAGACAGAGAAGGGGAGAGAAAGATAGACACCTGCAGACTTGCTTCACTGCTTGTGAAGCGACTCCCCTGCAGGTGGGGAGCTGGGGGCTCAAACCGGGATCCTTACACTGGTCCTTCACTAAAATTAAATCTTATTAAACTCTTTATAAAAATAAAAATACTCCATGTACAAACTATTATATTTTAATATCAACTGTATACTATTAATCCCTCAATAAAGAAATATAAAAAATGACTCACGACTTTATAATTCTAATTCATCCAGTCACTAATACACAGAATTCAGTTTGTCTTTCTTTGCTACAGTGAAGTCTAAGTTTGAATATATTTTTTCCAAACTATGAATCAGTGTTGCAAAATGTTCCTCTACTGCCATATGTAACCACCAAAGCCATACAGATCCATAAGTATTTCTGGCCAGACTGGAATGCAAAGAGAAACAAGCAAGTGGTTACTCAGCATTGCTGAGAAGTATGCTTGGTTTACAGGACTCACTAGCATGGATTCATGGAATCTTTAAAGGAGAATTGTTCAAGTCACTAAGTTTGCTTCTCTAAAAAGTATTTGTTTATTTTAAAATTTATTTATTTATTTGGGAGACAGAAGAACACCACTTAACTCTGACATGTGCAGGATAGGGCCTCACTCATGTAAGAAATGTGCTCTTAATCTACTCATTAAATTTCTTTTCTTACTGCTAAATCTGTTTTCTTCTGTCTTTTTTTCCCAAGATATTTTCCATTATGAGAGATAGATAGATAGATAGATAGGGAGAGAGAGAGAGATAGTTCTGACATATGTGGTATTGGGTTTCCATTCTGAGGTCTCAGGCATTCAAGTCAGACTTGATCATTGAGCTTTTTCCCTGGTTTAAAATTTGCTGCTTTGCTCTTATCTCCCACACTTCAGAGTAGAGTCTGTTTCCACTATCTAAAGCAACACAGCTCTCATATCTTCTTGCTTTTGGTCACAGTCATGTTTGGTCCTGAGATCCTAGGACAAGAGATACAGAGATACATTATTAGAACAAGAGTGGATGTTTAAGTAAACGAATCTGACAAGATCAGGCACGTTCAGGGTGGTGTGGCTGTAGACTAAGTGAATGAGTCTGTATCATGCCTCTACTGTGTTCTGACCTCCTTAGCAGTAGAAGTTCTGTGCATATGTTCTATGTATGCACATGTGTGTGTTATGGTGTGTGTGTGCACCTGTTTTAATAAACTAAGCTTTCTTTTAGAGATGTGTTACCTAATGCTTTGCAAAGTTCTAAAGCATTGGGCCTAAGACAAGGCCTGTAGTGTTGGGAACTACAGATGGGACTATTCACATGTGTAGGTTGTCCAGTGAACAGACTTGTTTTCTTGTTGCTGAAGTTGTACTTGAAGTGATTATTGTGACCAGGACCCAGGACAAAGCAAGGCTTGTCCATCATTGATAGTATCAGGAGTTGGGGATATGCCACCTGACTGCTACTTTGAGGCCAGCCATTAGCATCTGGATATCTGGACTAATCATCTACAAAATGATTTTGATGTAAAGGAGTCAGACTACCAGACCTGATACCTAGCCAGTGACGCAGGTGACTGACCCAACGGTTGTCTGGAGTGACCTGCCTAATGTGATTTTATTTTTATTTTTATTTATTTATTTTTCTGATCATGAGAGATTTTATTTATTTATTTATTCCCTTTTGTTGCCCTTGTTGTTTTATTGTTTTAGTTATTATTGTTGTTGTTGTTGTTGGATAGGACAGAGAGAAATGGAGAGAGGGAGGGGCAGACAGAGAGGAGGAGAGAAAGATAGACACCTGCAGACCTGCTTCACCGCCTGTGAAGTGACTCCCCTGCAGGTGGGGAGCCGGGGTTCGAACCGGGATCCTTATGCCGGTCCTTGTGCTTTGCGCCACCTGTGCTTAGCCCGCTGCACTACAGCCCGACTCCCTATGAGAGATTTTTAATAGTCAACTGGCTATATACTTTGGAAATTGATAGTGAGAGCCCAGTCTTGGATCAGGTTTTAAGGGCAGCCATCATCCCCCAAATGTACTAAGGTTTAGAGAAAAAGGATTACAGTCTTGGCAGATCTGTGCTGCTGAAGAGAGGATGTAGTTCATACCTTAAGTCTCAAGTGGAGTTTCAGTCTATGGCATTCATGTCAGAAGAACAAAATGAAATCTCAGCATTAAAATTGGGAAAGGAGTTGGAGCAGAACTAACAGTAAAGCTAGCTTCCCTCTTCCCATCTACAAATATTCACCAAGTGTCTCTTTTGTACCACCCATTGTACTAGGCACTCTCAAGAATGAGTGCATGATGGTTCCGGATCCTCCCCACCAAGTGATGAAAACCCAGTCTCTGAGAAAGAGGGGGGAAGATCATTACAATATGCTGAGACCAGTGCAGCTCTCAAGAAATGCATTGCTCAGCTGCATCAGGAAAATAGTCCTTAGTGAATCTTAGAAGATGGGTAAAATTAGCTGGTGCAGAGCATTCCAGACATGGGCAGATGTGAAGAGGTTATAGACAGTAGTCAAGTGTCCTGTGATCTCTAAGCAGGAGAATGTAGAAGGTTTGATGGAGGATGACGAGAGATGAGAATGAAGAAGGCTCAGTTGTGGGTGTGTGAGAGATATTTGCTGGGCTCAGGCATTACGCCTTGATCTTTTAGTGGAAGGATCTTAAGCTAACATGGCCAGGAAAATTTGGATTTCAGAAAGACCATTAGTTCCTCATTAAAGATTGGACATTATAGTGAATTTTTCAGACATGCATTTGCAGAGGAAAAGACCGGAGGAGAAAGCTAGTTAGAACACTGTTGTAGGGCATCGGGCGGTAGTGCAGTGGCTTAATTACACATAGTGCAAAGGATGTCCAAGGACCAGCACAAGGATCCCGTTCAAGCCCCCTGGCTCCCCACCTGCAGGGGGGTCGCTTTGTAAGCAGTGAAGCAGGTTTGCAGGTGTCGGTCTTTCTCTCTTCCTCTCTGTCTTCCCCTCTTCTCTCAATTTCTCTCTGTCCTATCCAAGAACAACAACAATAGCAGCAATAACAACAACAACAATGGAGAAAAGATGACCCCCAGGAACAGTGGATTTATAGTGCAGGCACTGAACCTCAGTGATAACCCTGGAGGCAAACAACAAACAAACAAACAAAAATAAACAAAAAACTATTTTAAAAGCCAGAAGAAATGTGACATGAATAGGAACTTGGACTGTGTCCATTGAACTGGAAAGGGAGCTCTGAGAAGTATTGAGGATCCAAACAGGTAGGACTCAGTGGCTACAAGTGTTGGGAGTGAGGGAGAGGGAGAAGTTGAAAATGCTCAGATGAAGTACATGATGGTGGGAATTTGGGGTGAAATTCATGGAGGAGAGCTGAAGGGTACAGTTTTAGAACCCGTGGATCAGTCTTTGGGGGCATGTGGAGAGTGAAAGTTAAATAGGGAAAGTTGTGAGGGAGCCCAAGGACTCCTGGTGTGTCTTGTCAGTGATTGCTGGGGAGTTGCCTTGGATGGCAAGCAGTCTTTCACTCTCCCTCTTCCTCTTCCTCTTCCTCTCCATCTCCCTCTCCCTCTCTCTCTGTCTTTTTAACTTTTACTAGTTATTTCTTCTTCTAGCGTTTGCCCTTCTTCCGTAGCCAGTCAACAGCGTCAGGTTGAAAGCTGTCAGGAGCTGCTTGTTGCTGGCTTTGAAAGTGACTGGGATCCATGTGGATTTAGTCAGCTAGGAAGGATCGTCAGTTTCCCCAATGAATGGGTACTCACGGGATGCACCACGAGAAGGTCGATTCAATGCATCCAAGTTATTTAATAATGATTAACAAGATTGTAAGATAACGGGTACAATTCTATATAGTTCCTACCACTAGTGTTCCATGGCCTATCCCCTTTGTTGGAAACTTCCCTGTTCTTTATCTTTTGGGGAATATGGACCAAAATTCCTTATGGGGAGCAGAAGGTGGCAGGTCTGGCTTCTGTAATTGCTTCTCTGTTGGACATGGACATTGGCAGGCAGATCCATACCCTCAGCCTGTTTCTATTTTTTCTTAATGGGGTAGGCTCCAGAGAGGTGTTACCTCTGCTTTTTTTTTTTTTTTGCTGAATATGTATAATGGTACCTTTTATCTTGGTTGAGATTTAAAATCAGCTCTGTTTCTTTGAGTCTAAGATGCACAGTTTTAGACCTTTTAAAATCTATGACTTCTAGATACATTTATTTTTTTTAAATTATCTTTATATATTTATTGGATAGAGACAGCCAGAAATTGAGAGGCAAAGGGGTGATAGGGAGGGAGAGAGACAGAGAGACACCTGCAGCCCTGCTTCACCACTCGTAAAGCTTAGACACCTGCAGCCCTGCTTCACCACTCGTAAAGCTTTCCTTCTGCAGGTAAGGAGTGGGGACTCGAACCCGGGTCCTTGCACATTGTAACAACCATGTGCACCCCCACCTGGCCCCTCTAGATACATTTTAGTAAGATGCCGTGTTACTTTAATTGGTAGCATCTTTTTCTTTTTTAGTGATAAAGTAATGGTGTATCCTGAAAGTGATAGTGTCTTAGATTATATGAACTGCTATAGTTAATGTATGTTTTGGAAATAACATCAGAGTAAGACAACCATAAGGCCCTTGACAATCTACCTTACACGGAAGATAAGGCTATGTTCTGGTTTAATCTTTACAATGACAAACAAATTAGAATATATTAAGGCACAATTCTAGACAAATGGAGTAAACCCTCCAGGGAAACTGGAACACTTTAGAATGCTCCGCTCAGCAGCCTTTCTTGGCAGATTTGATAGACTCCGAAAGCAGAGAGATTTGAAGGCACTTGAGCTTCTCTTTAGCATTATCCATAGGGATGTGGTGCTGTGGTCCCCAGACTAACGAGTGAATACAATCATTGGACATAGATGTATAAACATATGCAACATTTATACTTACAGTATGATGATTCAGAATTTTCTTTTTAGAATAGGACTGCTTATTATACTTTTTCCAGTCACTGGTTTGAGAATATAGATAGCATCTGTGCATGACACAATATCATTGTCACCCACAGTGTTTACTGAGGACAGTTCAAGTGTTCTGTGCACTCTTAATGAACACGATTGGATTTTTTCTTTTTTCTTAATATTTATTTATTCCCTTTTGTTGCCCTTGTTGTTTTATTGTTGTAGTTGTTATTGTTGTTGTTTGGATAGGACAGAGAGGAGGGGAAGACAGAGGGGGAGAGAAAGATAGACACCTGAAGACCTGCTTCACCGCTTGTGACGCGACTCCCCTGCAGGTGGAGAGCCGGGGGCTCGAACTGGGATCCTTACGCCAGTCCTTGAGCTTTGCAACACCTGCGCTTAACCCACTGCGCTACCGCCCAGCTCCCCCCTTTTTTTTTTAACTTTGTCATTGCTTGGGCTTTACCATTCTGGGCTGACTTCAGAGAGGAAGAGAGAGGCAGAAGTAGAGAGGGAAGTGGAAGAGATATCATAGCACCAAAGTTTCCCCCAATTTGGTGGGGCCCAAATTTGAAACTGGATTGTGTACATGGCAAAGCAAGAACACTATCCAGGTGAACTGTCTTGGTTATCCAGGGTGGACTAATTTTACTAAAAGGAAAATATCTTGATGCAAGAGAACAAGGTTTGGTCTTTGCCCAGGTGGTGTGTGTGTGTGTGTGTGTGTGTGTGTGTGTGTGTGTGTCTGTATTATTAATTGTGGGTTACAAAATTATAAGGATATAGTGTATAGTTCTACACCACACCCGCCACCAAAATTCTGTGTCCCCACCCACCCACTTCCCAGAGATAATAACCACCATAGTTCTCACAAACTCTTAGAGACCATTTGTTTGCTTCTGTTTTTTTTTTGTTGTTGTTGTTTGTTTGTTTTATTTTTTAAATAAGTGTATGTGTATCAGTTCCATATATAAGTGAAATCATCTGGTAGTTGCCTTTCATCTCTTTATTTACTTCACTAAACATAGTTGCCTCCAGTTCCATTCATTTTGTCCAAAAGAACACAATATTATGTTTTTTTTATTGTAGGGTAGTATTCCATGGAATAAATGAATATATATATTCATATATACTCATCTATATATCTCTGTCTGTCTATCTATCTAGCTGTCTGTCTCTAGGCATTTGCTGCTTCCACTCTTTGGCTATTATGAATAATGCAGCTATGAACATGGGATGTATATATCCTTTTGAGTTAGTGTTTGAGTGTCCTTTAGATAAACACCTAAGAGTAGTATTGCTGGATCATAAGGTAATCCCATTTTTATTTAAGGACTCTCCATATAGTCTGCCAAAGGGGCTGCACCAGTTTACCAGAGGTATAATTTCACACTGTTGCCACCACTAGAGTTCTGTGTCCCCAATTCCTCCATTGGAAACTCTAGTATTCTCCCAAGGTCACAGATACAGGTTGACTTTATATCTATGTCTGTCTGTCTGTCTGTCTGTCTGTCTGTCTGTCTGTCTGTCTATCTATATGTATATTGCCTATTTTCTCTATGGTCCTGCCTTCACTTCCTTTCTAAGTCACACCTACACCTAATACTACTTCCGAGTGTCCTTTTCCCCCCTCTTCTCTCTCAGATAAGAGAAACAATACCTAACTATACAAAAGAAAGTAAGAATTATTCTTCCATCTTTTAATCTCTTCTGACAGGGCATGAGCATTATCTTTACCCCTTGAAACACTGGAGTATTTTTTCATGTCTGTGGGTCATATATATATATATATATAAGCTCTTTTGTACAAAACTGTCTACTTATTTCATTGGCCCATTGTTTTAACTGGGTTATTTATTTATTTATGTATTTATTTATTTATTTATTTATTTATTCCCTCCAGGGTTATTGCTGGGGCTCAGTGATTGCACCATGAATCCACTGCTCCTGGAGGCCATTTTTTCCCCATTTTGTTGCCCTTCTTGTTGTCCTTATTGTTATTTTTGCCGTTGATGCCGTTGTTGTTGGATAGGACAGAGAGAACTGTAGAGAGGAGGAGGAGACAGAGAGGGGGAGAGAAAGACAGACACCTGCAGACCTGCTTCACCGCCCGTGAAGCGACCCCCCCTGCAGGTGGGGAGCTGGGGGCTTGAACCGGGATCCTTATGCCAGTCTTTGCACTTCATGCCACGTGCACTCAATCTGCTGTGCTACTGCCCAACCCCCTGTTTATTTTTATCTTTTGTTGAGCTGTACCAATTCTTTATAGATGTTTGACATCAGTAGTTTTTTGGATGTGTGATGTGCTGATATCTTCTCTCATTTATTAGGTTGCCCGGTTATCCTTGTGTAGTTTGTTTTTGATATGTCAAAGCTTTTTAGTTTCATGTAGTATAATTTGTTTACTCTTGTTTTCATTACCCACGTCCTTGGGGTTGAGTCTCCAAATACATCTTTGATGTGAAGATCCTGCAATGTTTCACCAGGTTTTCTTTGATAAATTTTAGAGTTTCTGCTCTAATATCCAGGTCTATGTTCCATGTTGATTTGTTTGGGTATATGATGTTAGGTGGTGGTCTAGTTTCACTTTTCTGCAAGTGGCTGTTCAGTTTTCCCAGCCCCATTTGTTGAAGAGACTTTCTTTGTCTTACTGAATTATTTTGTTCTTTTTATCATATATGGGTGACTGTATATGTGTGGGCTCATACACACACACACACACACACACACACACACAAATACACTGTCATTTAGCTGTGACCTTTTTGTGCTACAAAATAAGACATTTGAAATGAATCCTAGGACACGAATGTTAGACAGTGCCTCAGGGCCTGTGTGGGATTTGAGGAGCTGGTTCTGATCCTGAGTAGGCATGTTCCCTGTGTGTGTCCCTGCGGGGGTTTTCCGGTGCAGTGCCAGCTGTCCGTGGGTGCAGGCTGCCATTAGAAGGTGGCTTGTGACTACACTTTTCCCTCTGCCTTTTTTAGGGCTGGTAGGAGGGGTTTACTGGACTCCCTTTGTCCTTGGTTGTCACTAACAACTTAAGAACCTTGTCATTGGGAAAAAAAATTTTAAGCCTCCAGGGTTATCACTGGGGCTTGGTACCTGCACTACTTATGAAGTCACTGCTTCTGGAGGCCTTTTTTTTTTTCTCCACTGTTCTTGTTGCTGTTATTATTACTGGTGTTGCTGCTACTATTGCATAGGACAGAGAGAAATTGAAAGAGGATGGGAAGACAGTGAGGGGAGAGAAAGACACCTGAAGACCTGCTTCACTGCTTGTAAAGCAACCCCCCTGCAGGTGGGGAGCTGTAGGCTGGTACTGGGATCCTTTTGTGGGTCCTTGTGCTCTGTACTATATGAGCTCAACCCCATGCACTAGCACCCCCCCAATTTGGAGACTGTTAACTTGTACCCCTCTATGGTCCCAGCTGTAAACTTACCTTTAGTATTTGTTTGTGGCTTGAATTTGGATGGACCTGGGTTTGTTATTGTATTAAGTATTGGTTCAGTCACTGTGGGCTATGGTCTAGTTAGATGAGTAGGATAAATGTTTAGTACATTCTTTCTGAAATGTTTTAGTAACAGAATACTTCCTCCCAATATTGTATACACAGTAAATTTGGTAAATTTTAAACAAAGTATAATGCTTTTGGAGGGAGAAGGGGATGCATGAGCTAGTCCCATAAGATAGTCTATTTGAACTTGCAGGCATCGTGTAGAGAGAATGCTGTTTAAATAGGCAAATCCAGAAAGCCAAATTCCTGGAACCTCATACTCTCCCCTCCACTCCCCTTGGGAGGGATCTTTGGTTGCATGTTTGTGCCCAGCTTCAGTTTCATCTTTTTATGAAACACATATCTCCTTATTCTGGAAAAGGGGCTTCTGGGACAACTGGATCATCTGTAGCTGATTCTTCTTTGTCATCATTTGCACAACATGCATTTCAGTGTTGCCTGCTCAACACATGGCCCTAGTGGCAGCTTTATCAAGATGCTACCTCCAGAGGAAGTGAATGCAATGTATTATAGCCAAATCAAAATTACATGTATTATAATCATGTATGTATATAATATATACAATGTGTGTATATAAATTATAATGTATTATAGCCAAAGGGAAATAAGGAATAGGTCTTAATTCTGTCTAAGCATCAGTTTATCTGAGACAACTTTACAAAACAGAAATACCCAGGTGGGGGTAGACAGCATAATGGTCATGCCTGAGACTCTGAAGTCCCAGGTTTAATCCCTGCACCACCATAAGCTAGAGCTTATCAGTGCTCTGTTAAAAAGAAAAAATAAGAAATGTCCAGGCCTCAACCAGACCTACTGACTAGAACCTTGAGGAGAGAACCAGACATGTCACACCTAGTGATGGCAGTTTATTGCAGTGGCCCCAGGGCTCAGAGCTCAAATTGTGGTTGACCAGGCAAATCAGGAGTCTTAGTTCCAACTGGGAATAGCTCTTCCTATGTTGAGTTGCTGAAGTAGTGAGTAGGGGAGGACCAGGCCCTGTAAAAACTATTCTAGAAAGTACTGTGGATTTTTCAGTTGGCCAGTTTCCCCAGGAGACTGATTTTATAGGAAAGAAGTATGGCTCTCAGGGCTCTTTTATTGGGAGAAGAGAGCTCACTTGCTCTCCAACCTCCTAGAGAATGCAGAGGCTGGCAGATTTAAGGGACAATGTCTCTGGCAGGAGGATCCTCTACTTAACATCTGTATGTCAGACATAGAAGATTTTAAAAAGTTAGCACAGGTAGGAATTGTATTTCATTGATTCAAATGGCTTCTTGATTTGTTTATTTTGGGGAAGGGAACAACAGGATTTGGTTTTAAGCCTCTTAAATACTCTAGTTAAATTCATCAACTGTTTTTTTTTTTTTTTGCCTCCAGGGTTATTGCTGGGGCTCAGTGCCTGCACCATGAATCCACTGCTCCTGGAGGCTTTTTCCCCCTTTTGTCACCCTTTTTTTATTGTTGTTTTAGTTATTATTTTTGTTGTTATTGATGTCGTCATTGTTGGATAGGACAGAGAGAAATCAAGAGAGGAGGGGAAGACAAAATCGAGAGGGGGGAGAGAAAGATAGATAGATACCTGCAGACCTGCCTCACCGCTTATTAAGTGACCCCCCTCCTGCAGGTGGGGAGCCAGGGGCTCGAACCAGGATCCTTAAGCCAGTCCTTGAGCTTTGTGCCATGTGCACTTAACCCGCTATGCTACCTCCCACCCCCCATCAACTGTTTTTAACACTTACTGTATATTCCAAGTTCTGATGCCTAGATCATTTATCTATATGGAGAAACACAGGAGAAGAAAATATAAAACAAGTCAAAGATATAATAGTTAGAATAGTTACCCATAAATACCTCTTCCTTCTTTCCATATATTGTTCTGAACATTAGTCTATTTTATCTTTATAGGAAACCTATTAGTCAGTTTTTATGATTCTTATTTTACAGTTGAGAATATAGGAATTATTTTTTTTCATAGAGAAAATATGATTTTTCATGATTGTTGTGAACTATCTCTCCATCTCGGGAGATAAATTCTCAGTCCATGTATAAGTAGATTCTAGTCTACAGCCAAACACGACCCATCTCATCTGGTCTTGAGATCTGAGCAGTGTCAGGCCTTGTTAGTACTTGGATGGGAGAGAACTCAGATTATAGAAAGGCATTTCTCTTAGAATCCTGGTAGTACATCAATTAGTAAAACCTATGAGTGTGAGGAAGTCTCTGACCTTAGAAAAGTGGAAGCATATAGGGCCTCTGAAGGAGTTGAGGGCCTGGTGAGGGATAATTTCACAATTAGAGATGAGTCTTCCTTCTTGGTTGGATTTGGTGTCATCTTGGTGCTCAGACAACACATCTCGGTGTTGTTTATTTGTGTCTGTTTGTCCCTTGTCAGGCTCCATGGCCTGTGGACTTCTGGAGGACAGGAATGGGCCTTATAAGCAAAGACCCAGGCAATTAAAGATACTCACTTACTGAGAGATTATGCCAAAAGCATTCCTTGCATTACCTTACTCAATCTGTCATGGTTCTCCTTTTTATGCATGGAGAGAAATAACCTTTGGAGAGGTCAAGCAGTTTCACCAAGGTCACTTTTCATCTAATGTGTCTGTTGAGCACCTGTGTCTAACTCAGTATGTGTTTGCTGAATTGAAACCAAGGACTAGGAATCACTTTTAGCAGCCTGGCAGGCTAGAGGAGGTGGGACTATTCCCTTCATCCCAAATGAAGGGATAAATTCAAGCGTGGTGTGTGTGTGTGTGTCTGGAACATTGTGTATGAGGCTTATGCATGCACCACTATAGGTCATTTTTTTCAGACAGAGAGAAATAAAGAGGGAGAAACATCACTGAACCTATTCCACAGCCATGTGGTCCTGGGATTTGAACCTGGGCCTCACTCTCTCTTGGTAATGCAGGCTCTCTACCTGGTGGTCTGTCTCTTCAGCTCAGGAGGTAATTTCTTTTTATCTTTTCTTTATTGGGGAGATTAATGGTTTACAGTCAACGGTAAAACACAATAGTTTATACATGTGTAAGTTTTCCACATAACAGTTCAACCCCACTCTAGGTCTTCCTCTGCTATCATGTTCCAGGACCTGAACATCTACTCCACCCCCAGCCCCAGAGTCTTTTACTTTGATGCAATGTACCAACTCCAGGAGGAGATAAATTTAATCCATGTTTTCATCATTGAGAAAGTGGATTCTGGAAGAGCATTTCTCTGGGAATCCTGGATGGTACATCAGTCAATAAAGCCTACAGTGTGAGAAAGTCTTTAATGGAAGGGCACAGACACAGCATAGCATTATTATTTCATGATGGTTGTGTCAGAGGCACTGCCTACACCCCTGTCTTTTTGCCCATCTCTGCTCAACTCACATCCATGTTCATTCCCTGCAGCCCTGTGAGTACTGAATGCTGAAGACATAGGGTGGGTAGGACAGGACTTAAAAGATCCAGTTCTCTATTTTCACTTCATTCATTCATTCATTCATTTACTAAATTATGGCAAAAATATAAAACAAAATTTACCATCTTAACCACTTTTAAATTCAGTTCAGTGGTATTTAGTACTTTCATATTGTTCTGTAACCCTCACTATCATTCGATTTTGAAACTCTTTTGCCTTCCCAAACTGAAATTCTTTTAAAATTTCATCATTTTTAAATTAGCTTTACTTATTTATTGGATAGAGATAGCCAGGAATTGAGAGAGAAGGGGGATACAGAGAGGGAGAGAGACAGACGGACGTCTGCAACACTGTTTCACCACTCACAAAGCTTTCCCCCTACAGCTGGGTTCTGGGGGCTCAAACTTAGGTCCTTGTACATTATAACTTGCTTTCAACCAAGTGTGTTACCACTTGGTCCCCCCCAAACTGAAATTCCATATCCCTTAAGCATACCCTGTCTTTCCATCCTGCTAGTCCCTGGCAACCGGAATTCTACTTTCTATGTCTGTGAATTTAAATACTTTTGCTGCCTCACATAAGAAGCATTGTTGTCTGTGCTAGGGGACTGGCTTATTTCACTTTGATCACTTGATTCTTTGTTCTTAATTGTTTTCAGGCTGAGTGCAGATGAGGAGGAGCTAAATGAGGGTGAGGAAGTGAATGTGGGAGTAGTGTGTGTGTGTGTGTGTGTGTCTGTCTTTGGGCCTCAGGAGAGGTGGGCTGAAAAAGCACTGCAATCCAGAGGCCTGTGAAGAAGGGGTGGGGTCTTGTCATTCAGAACTTCTGTGAAACTTATTTAGAAATTGGATATGAGCCACTGCAGATGGTCCTTGCTAAAGCTGACACGATTTGTTGAAGCAGCAACATGGAAATTTCTGTAGGTATGGGTAGATACAGCAGGGCAGCCTGCATTTAAAAGATGCGGCCTGGTACTGGCTGAAGAGTGGTAGGGCTTGGATTTGAATGTTTGCTCTTAGGGATGTGTCCTTGAGCAAACCACTTTCCTGATTTCAGCCTCAGTGTTTTTCTCTTGTAAAATGATGATTTATAAACCCTAGATTGCAATGTCAATCTAAAAGTGGAATGTGCATAAACTGAAGCACCGTGTCTCCAAGTGGATAGTATTTTCTGATGTCTGCTGATGACCTCAAATCAGCACTGTTAATTTCTCTTAAGAGCACTGTGTTTCACACGGAAATGAGAATGGGAGTATGAAGAGGTGGTAGATAGTGTTAGCTGTCTACAGATGCCATCTATACAACACCAGAAAAATCTATTTGTAGAAATAGAAAAGAGCAGGGTACAAATTAAACAAAACACCACCCCCGTTCCATCTTTTCCTTGAGCTCCCTGAGCTCCAGCTTCTAGTTGCTCAGCGTTTCAGGTCTTCTACAAGCTAGCCCATTGGTTATCAAAGTGTGATCCCTGGAGCAGCTGGAGCTTCTGGGAACTTGTCAGCATTGCAAATACTGATGCCTTGGGGGCTGGGGCGGGGCCAGCTATGTGTGCTTTGACAAGCTCTCAGATGTACATTCCATATGGAGAATCTCTCCTTCAGTCCCATTTGTGTTACTTGACTCTGTTCCAGCCTCACTGTTCTCTTTTGAAATCACAAGGGACATCTCTACCCTAACTCCTTCCCTGTACCTGGAATGTTCTGTCCTCCATCTTACTGGGATCTGATCTTACTCAGCCCTTAAGACTGCCCTCAGAATTCAGTTAATTAGATTTCTCTGGCTAATGCCAGCCTATAATAGCTAGTAGATCCCTCTATTATCATCTGTAACTCTTACTATCCCAACTCAGTGTTTATCCACCTTCATTACCAGTTAACACCTCTGGAGTTTATTAGTCTTAGCTTCCTAGTTGGCAAGGAGTTAACCTTCTAGTTATTTCTTTACCCTTCAGCATTCAGTCTGTGTTTTACTGTTGTGAGCATCATTGGTGGACACTCAAAATAGACCTCTTTGATTAATATACCTACTTGACATTTGCAGGCTTAGAAGTTGGTGAGAAAGATCTGTAGAAAATTGTCAGGGGAACACTGTTCCTGTCACCTTTGGTGGTATATTATGATCAACACTAACCATCACAAGAAATTGTTATTCCCTGTCTGCCTGGCTTTTCACATCATTAGAGGAAACTCAACAGGTGTTGCTGGAGTGCTGATGAAACAATTATCACCCCTTCCTGGCTTCCTATTTGTGTTCCTTCTGGAGAACACCAGGGTCACCAATCCTGTCAGCTTATCCCTCTGCCACTGAGATAGTTGCCAGGGAGCTGCCAGCATGGAGCAGTGGCCCCCTGCCTCACCCCAGCCTGGGCTGGGCTTGGTGGGAGTGTGGTCTCTGCACCTGGCCCTGCTGAGCAGCAGAAGTCTCAAGATGGCAGTCTGTACCCCTAGGTAGAAACAAATACAGTTGGCTCTTGAGCAGTGCAGGGCTTAGATGTTAAAGTAGACAATCTGAACATTTTTTAAATGTAGAGGCAGAGCGGAGGCCACAGCATGAAGCTTCCTTCAATGCGGTGGGAGCAGGGCTCGAACCCCACTGGTCGTGCACATGACATAGCAGCAGACTATCCAAGTGAGCCATTTCGTTGGCCCTGAGTGTAACTTTTGGCTCTCCTAAAACTTAACTGCTCATAACTTTCTGTTGACTGGAAGCTCTGCTGATAACAAAAAGTCAACTAACAAACTAACACATTATTTGTATGTCCTACGTTTTACATATTGTAGTTTTATAATAAAGTAAGCTAGACAAAATAAAATGTTATTAGAATTATAATGAAGAGAAAATATATTAATTTTAATCCAGTGTATTTATCAGTACTGTATGTTTATATTGTCTGTTTACAACAGCATCTGCATTAAATGAACTCCGGCAGTTCAAGTATGTGCTGCTCAAAGATCAGCTTACTATGCTCTTTGGGTTGGGGAGCATCCTGTCTGGTCTTAGGCAGGGAATCTGAGACCCAGTGAATGCAAGTGCCTTGCTCAGTAACACTGATAAACAGGAACCGAGATGAAAGGAGTATCGTATTAGGTTAGTGCTCATTCTGGCATGTATAGGATTGACAAGTATAGAACTGGAGTTTAGGGTTCTTCAAATATTCTGCAGCATGACCACTCCCCAGTGCTAAGTCCGTTTTTCAAAACCACACCTATCCTCCTGGGACCATCTCTTCATGCTCTGTCTCTATAACTGTGCATCCAGATCCCTATAGTTCACTGTTTTAAAGCTTCTTGGGAATAAGATGGGATTTACATTAATATGTTTGTGCCAGCACCTGGAAATTGAGAAATGTACTGATCTGTACCCTGAAGCAGGAATGGTAACTTTTATTCATAACTCTCTTATACTAATGACCATTTAGAATGTGACTTTAAGGCAGTAATGGAGCTGGTTGAGCACACACATGTTACAATGTGCAAGGACCCAAGTTCAAATCCAGTTCCCACCTGCAGAGGAAGCTTCATGAGTGATGGTGCAGTGCTTCAGGTCTCTTTCTGTACCTCCACCTCCTCCTCTCAATTTTTCTCTCTCTCAATCCAATAAATAAATGAATAATATTAAAAAAGGAGAATGTGACCAAAGCATTTTGAATAAAGGCTTTGGGTGGGCAGAGCACCATGATTGATTAGTGAGTGATGTACTCCAGTAATAACCTACAGGAGAGCTTGTGTCTGTGCAAGAATGAAATCACTACATACTCTAGTCATAGATGTCACTCTTGGAAACTACTTTCATTGCTAAGATTGATTGTGATGGAAAACCACATGCATTAGTGAACTAAACAAGATAGATGTGTGTTCTTCTTGCACTTGGAAGCCTGGGTGAAGTCCAAGCTGCATATGGTGCAGGGTCTCAGGCACTCGGGCTTCTCCTGAGGAGGTGTCAGTCTTGTTCAAGATGGCAGTGTCTGTATTCAGATACCAGGATAGACATAATAAAGGGTGCTTTTGATTTATGCAAATATAAAAGAAACATAATCCAATGATTTCATTTAACTCAATGAGGGAAGTAGTAAGATGTTAGCTTTGGAGAGCCAAAAACATGCTTATACATAGGGCATCAAGAATTCTGAAGTGAAAGTACAACTCACTGACACATTGGTCTATGTTTACTGTAATTTCCACTTTATCTCTACTGGACATAATTTGAATTTCTATGAACTGGGCTCATTCACATATAAATGGTATTGTACCAACAACAGGATTATAAAGTAGCTCAAAGGCAACCTGATGTAATATGTAGAATATCATATTTAAGACAGGACAAAGTGAAAGAAGCCTCTACCTTGCAGTTCTCTATGGTTACTACAGCAGTATTCTAGATAGCAAACAACTGCAGACCATAAGTGATTCATGGTAACACACATAAAGTGGAATATTAGGTAGCCGTTAAAAAGAGGAAGTGCCTCTGTAGATCTGGTGAAAATATCTCCAAAAACAGGTAGCATAACAGACTGCTAATTGAGTGGGACAAACAGATAAACATGTTTAGAGATTATTCTTGAAAGGAAGAAGAGAAAGGGGTAACATTTCTAGTTGACTAGGGCTCTGATAAAAGAGGAAAATTGACTTTTGTTTGTTTATGGGGGTATGGTCTTCATTTTTACTAGGACTATGTATTGTCTGTTGTCAGTAATACAAAAGTCACCATCATGTATGGCTTGAGGTTGGAAAGGAGGTACAGTTTCTAATTTGTCATAGCAAATTGCCCAAGTTTGGAGAAAGTGGACAATTAGGAGAAGAAAGCTAGACCCCTAGAATAAAATGATAGGCAGTCCTTTTAATGTTTTTTTTTTTTTTTTTGCCAAGACCTGAATTTCAAACCACTTGAATTCATCACTATTCTGAAATCTTATAAGACTAAACATTTTTAAATGTAATCAATTTTTTTTTGCCTCCAGGGTTATTGCTGGGAGTCGGTGCCTGCATTACAAATCCACTGCTCCTGGAGGCCATTTTCCCCATTTTGTTGCCCTTGTTGTTGTTACTGTTGCCACTGCAGTTATTGTTGTTGGATAGGATAGAGAGAAAGACAGAGAGGGGGAGAGAAAGACACTTGCAGACCTGCTTCACCACCTGTGAAACTCCCTCCCCCCGCCCAGCAGGTGGGCAGCCGGGAGCTGTAACCAAGATCCTTATGCCTCGCCCCCACAATTAAAGTTTTATGGTAGCCACTAAAATATTATCACACCTCTACATATTAAGTCCTTGTCTGGGGGATTCCTCTGCAGGGAAATCTCCTGGCACTGTTTGCTGGCCTCTCTCTTCTTAAGCTTGAGGAACTGTAGAGGGAGAGTTAAGTTTTTAGCCAGCTTTTGCCTCTGTTACAACCCTTGTGAACTGTGTGGCTTTAGCTGTGTCACTCCGCCTCTCCTGGTAAAGATTCTATGTCTGTGAAAAGAACACCCACTTGTTCTGCTTATGTTACAGGAAGATTGACAAGAGTTTGTGTTTATGGAGGAAGGTGATCTGTCAGGGCTTGTGAACAATGTAAAGCATTAATTAAAAGGAGTATTATTATGCACCAAGAGAGAAGAAGCTGCAGATCTCAGATCTTGTTCAGGAAACTGTCTCAGTCACAAGAAAGGCTGTTTGAAACGTGAATCCTCAAGAGTGAGCCATGACGCTGACAGCCAGAGAAAGCTGTACTTACGTAGTACTGGTGTGTGTGCAGAGATCAGTGCCAGGAGTAGCAGGGGTGCTGGGGTGCTGGTGAAGAGTACAGACTCCATGAATGGGGTCTCCCACCCTCTGGGTGACCTCAGGATGGTGATGTGGCCTCCATAATCCTCTTTTTTTTTCTTTTCCTCTTTTGCCTCCAGGGTTATTACTGAGGCTTGGTGTCAGCACTATGAATCCACTGCTCCTGTGGCCATTTAAAAAAATTTTTTTGGATAGGACAGAGAAATTGAGAGGGGAAGGGAAGATAGAGAGGGGGAGAGAAAGATAGAAACCTGCAGACCTGCTTCACCACTTGTGAAGCAGACCCCTGCTGGTGGGGAGCAGGGGCTTGACCTGGATCCTTGCATGGGTCTTTGAACTTAGTAGTATGTGCACTTAACTGGGTGTGCTACTGCCCAGTTCCCCCAACCTCCCAACCCCTCTGCTGCCTCCCGTGTTTTCTGTACAGTGGAAGTTCTAGTATTACCCACCTCATAGACTTGTTCGGAGAATTAAGTGAGTTAATAGAGGTAAGACCTCTGTTACCAGTGCTGGCTGGGCACATGGCAATTGCTGTGAATTGGGAACAGTACTCCCTACCTGAGCAGGGCATGGCCATGAAGTGTGCTGTGGATGTGTACAGCAGCCTGGAGTCCACTGAGCTCTCTTACAGTAGGAGTCGAGGTAGAAGCAGGAGTGTTCTTAGCACTGTTCTCTGCTCTGGTGTGATTCACAGTCTAGTGGTGGAAACAAAACATCCAGCAAAACAACAGTACACCAGGTAAGCACTCCAACATCCAGTGGACAGAATAGTTTTGGCAGGTTAGCAAGAAACCTAAGAGGAATTTTTAGCTTGGTTCTAAGAATATGAGGGGCACTTAGAAGAAAATAACTATTGGGGGGAAAATAAGAAAATAACTATTGAAAAGTCCACTTCTGGGCTTTCCTGGCCCCGCCAACAACCTAGGAAGGAGCCCTGTTTGGCATGGACTTATTAAGCATTTGGCATCTAGTTCCAGGCTGCAGGCACTTAGGGAATTTGGCTATATCTACTCCAGTGAGTTAATCACCAGCCAGGAAGTCATCACACCTTCCTGAGGCACTTATCTCAAGCGAGGCAGAGGCACTGCTGCCTCCTGGGTCCTGAGATGGTTTTTCAGGTTTCCCTCTCCTCCAGGACCTTGCTGGTCAGCCACGGATCACTTTACAAGGGACCTTAAGGTGACTCCCCCACCCGGCTGCACTAGGGGGTGGGGGTGAAGGGCTAATGGCTAGATGCAGATGACTATTCCTGGGGACTCTGGTGTGATGTACAACCAGCTACTAATAACCAGTTTGTTCCAGAGTAGAGAGCAGAGGGAGTGGTCTGCCCCCCCAGCCATAACCCAGCACCCTGTTAAACACCATAGGGAACATGAAGGATCCTTAACCATAGATCCTGCCTTCCATAGAGTAAATTGGAAGCCAGGTTGGTGCAGGAAGGCTACTCAGAGGCACAGGCGAGTCCAGACCCAGCATCTGGGCCTGCAGAATCTTGAAGCACCAAGGAGACCATGTTGTGCGGTGGTGGCCAGGGGTGGTGAACACAGGCATAGCCTTGGCTAGATCATGACCATCATGAATGCTCTTCTGTAAAGTGGAGAAAGCCCCATAGTGCCTATATCAGCAGTCATGTGGAAGGACCTGGGTTCAAACCCCCAAGTCCCCACCTGCCAGGGGAAAGCTTTGCAAGTTGTGGAGCAGTGCTGCAAGAGACAAGTGTCTCTCTGTCTCTCTCCCTCTCTGCCACCCCCTTTCCTCTCGATTTCTGGCTGTCTCCATCCACTAAGTAATAATAGTAATGTGTTCCAGAACATTCAGGACAGTTCTCATGCAGGGCAGCAGTACAGTGGAACATCACTGGATGTTTGTGAAGTTTAATCCTCTTGCAGGATGTACAGTTAATTAAAAAAAAAAGAGAGAGAGAGAATGTATCAGGCTGGGCAGTGGCTCAGTCACTAGGGTGCACATGTTACCATGCTCAATGACGAGGGTTTGAGCCCTGGAGATCCACATTGGAGTGCCTTCTTCTTCTTCTAGCGTTTGCCCTTCTTCCGTAGCCAGTTAATGGCTTTGAAAGTGACTGGGATCCATGTGGATTCAGTCGGCTAGGAAGGATCGTCAGTTTCTCCAATGAATGGGTACTCACGGTATGCACCACGGGAAGGTCGATCCTATGCATCCCATTGGAGTGCCTGAATTTAGGAAGCTTTATGAGTGTGAAGGCAATATTGTGGTCTCTCTCTCTCTCTCTTTCTCTCTGACCTCCCCTCCATTTTTCACTCTGTCTAATCAGTTAGAAGAAGGTTGCTGGGATAAGTTGAATCATGCAAGTACAGCTTTGATGGCAGGGAGAAATTAAAAAAAAAAAAAGTGTTGCTTTTGTGTGTCCAGACACTAGTTATAAAAATTACCCTTTATTAGGTAATGGAATTTCCAAGATGATCAAGATAGTTAGAAAAGTTCTCTTCCTACCCCATTCCCTACATCCAGAAGGTGATTTTGAGAATTTAAAAAAATTGAAATGTTGGTACATTTCAAACTGGAGGGGTGTGTTGGGTAACCATAGAACTGAAGCTTGTGGTCTCTGGGGAGCCAAGCAGGACTTTGGTGCCAAGTTGAAAAGAAGCTTCAAACTCAAACTGGAGATTAGAAATGACAAATTTGATGGGTTTCATCAAATTCAGTCCTCCAGAAAAGATGCTCAGTTGTTATCCCAGGAGAGCAGAGCTGTAGGACCTGTTGGTGGCTGAGTAGGACTGTTCCCTTGGTGGTGGTGGTGGTGGTGGTGGTGGTGGGGCGGTAGTCTCCAGATGCAGCTGGAGGTCTGCCCTGTCCAAGCTTTGCTGTCATTCCTGGTTCCTTTGCTGGGTTTCAGAATCCCTTATGCTACCTCTGTGGGATTTTAGAAATCTTCCATGCTAGAAACTGGGACGGAGAATATAATTCCCAAACTATTATAGTTGTCTGAGGAAGAGGAGGGATTAGCATTAGTTGGGAAGGAAATGGGCAACCCTGGTCCTTCCAGACTGGGAGCTGTGTGATGGTGGGACAAGCTATCTTGATTCTTTCAGGCCTCAGACACTTCCAGGAGGTGGCTAGGTGCCAAGAAAATTTGATGCAAAAGATCTGTAGAAATGTGAGATGTGCTGGCCCTGGACAGTGCCCTGCAGGGCACTGTATACTCTCCGGGAGAGAAAGAGCAGGAGGGAGGAGGGGGACTTTACATGCACTTTTATCATGGGCTGCACTTATATTGATGAGCCCATAGGAGAAGAGAGCCAAGAAGAGCTCCTGAGTTGCTCTCTCATGCCCTAGGCTTGGAGGCTGTGGCAGTGTGACTTCTCAAAATAATAATAATAATTAGTATAATAAATCAGCAAAGAGCATTATTGGGTTGGATGCTCTCTGCATTCCTTTGGACTCTAAAGCTCTCTGCTCCTGGTTTGAAATGGTTCCAGCTTCTCTCCCTTAGCACTAGGGATCGGAGGTCCATGTTCCCACCCAGTTTCATATAATCAAGCATCCTCCCCATACAGGGCTATAATTGAGTTCCCAAGCCAGAACCTTATTGCCATTTAAGAAGGCACTAATCTCATAAGAGGATTATGCAGGAAATTTGATATAGCAGTTTCCCCCCTCTTTCTCTGGACTCTCTTTGGCAGTTCAGGGTCAAGAATGATTATTTCTTTTCTATGTTTTATTTTTTCTTCAGTGTTTGGCAAGAAAGACATCTGGTAAAGTGTTGACTCTGGGGCCAAAAGAAATCAGTGTGTTCTTTGAGCTGTGCCCATAGCAGACAGACTGTGATTCTTGGATGTTTTGAACTTTTTGCTTCTTCTCTAAAGGTCCTGTGGTACCTTTATTTTATTTATTTATTTATTTTATTTATTTAATTTTTTTTCTTTTTTATTTAAGAAAGGATTAATTAACAAAACCATAGGGTACGAGGGGTACAACTCCACACAATTCCCACCACCCAATCTCCATATCCCACCCCCTCCCCTGATAGCTTTCCCATTCTCTAGCCCTCTGGGAGCATGGACCCAGGGTCATTGTGGGTTGCAGAAGGTAGAAGGTCTGGCTTCTGTAATTTCTTCCCCGCTGAACATGGGCGTTGACTGGTCAGTCCATACTCCCAGTCTGCCTCTCTCATTCCCTAGGAGGGTGGGTCTCTGGGGAAGCAGAGCTCCAGGACACGTTGGTGGGGTCTTCAGTCCAGGGAAGCCTGGCCGGCATCCTGATGACATCTGGAACCTGGTGACTGAAAAGAGTTAACATACGAAGCCAAACATATTGTTGCGCAATCATGGACCCAAAGCTTGGAATAGTGGGGAGGAAGTGTTAGGGGGATACTCACTGCAAACTCTAGTGTACTTCTACTTTCAGGTATATATTTTTGCAGTAGTTTATGGATACGTGTGAACATATGCTCTCTCTCACAGAAACTGGTGTATATCTAGGTTTTGGGACTTTGTTAGAAAGTGAACCACCTGAGATGGAATTAGAGTATACTATGAAAGGAAAGGTCTCACCCGAGTAATGAAGCTGAAGGGTTGTCATTCCACACCTGAAGTCTCTGGACACAGTCTGAAGTGAAGCATGGTGAGGTGGCAATCGTTGTGTTGGTTAGGTTGTGATCGGCAGATGCAATATTATTTGCTATGCATTGGGAGAGGCATAAGGGAAGGTGGGCCCTATCCAAGGGTTCCAGGACTGGGGGAAGTAGAGGCTCTATAGTGGAGATGTGAGCTTAATGTGCAGCTTGGCGATACGAGAATCCGGCATGAAGCCCAGCCAGTCTATCTTGGCGTTACTCTCGATCGCACTCTGTCATTTCATGAACATCTCATAAAAACTGCAGCAAAGGTGGGCGTGAGGAATAACATCATTGCAAGACTGGCCAGCTCCTCATGGGGCGCGAGCGCTTCCACACTACGATCATCATCTCTGGCATTATGCTATTCCACTGCAGAATACTGTGCCCCAGTATGGTTCCGTAGCCCCCATGTCCACTTGGTCGATTCCAAATTATATTCCTCCGTGAGGATAATTTCTGGAACCATCTGTTCCACCCCGGTTCCATGGCTGCCAGTTCTTAGCAACATTGCCCCGCCAGATATTCGTCGGGATGCGGCATCATCTAAGTTCATTTCCCACGTCTACGCTCGACCGGACCTGCCAATATACGCGGATATCTTCGCCCACTCTGTCCAACACTTGACGTCTCATCACCCAATCTGGTCCCCTACGCCTACACTGAACTTCTCTGTTCCAGTCTCTTGGAAACAGAGTTGGCAGTCAGCTGAGGTAAAGAACAAACACCTCATCACAGACCCCTGCAAGTGTCAACCCGGCTTTAACCTAGCACGTTATGATTGGGCCCTCCTCAATCGCTACTGAACAGGCCATGGCCAGTGCGCCGCTATGTTCCATCGCTGGGGAGCCAGAGACGACCTGAACTGCCCCTGCAGCCACAGACAGACTATGACCCACATAGTCAATGACTGCCACCTCTCCAGATTCAATGGAGGTCTCGAAACTTTACATCAGGCTCAACCTGACGCTGTTGACTGGCTACGGAAGAAGGGCAAACTCTAGAAGAAGAAGTGGAGATGTGAGGTTCCTGCTGTCTTAGGGTTCAAAAAGACAATCATAATTAATGTTATCACATTATTTGGTAATTGGGTTAACTTTGAAAAGTCCTTTTGTTAGGGTTTTCTGTACAGTACCCAGTATCTTGTATATAGCTGTGCTATTGGTTGATTCTGATCTACTTGGTCTAGGCTTTTGAGAGAGTCTGCATATCAATTACACAGCCTATATATTGAAAAGATTCAGTTTGTGTTTTGAAAAACTTTGAGACTTACAATTAATTTTCCCCCTCTCATATTAATTAAGTAGTGATTTATATGACTACATTTTACTAGGAGTGTACATAAACACCATTCCCACCACCAAAAGACTGTGACCCATCCCTCCCACCCACTCCCACCCCCCACTGTCCCAGGAAGCTGCATTTCTACCCCTCACCACAGGGTTTTTACTTTGGTGCCCTACTTACAATTTGGTGAGGTCCTGCTTTTAGTTTCCCTTTCAGTTCTTCTTAGTCAACTTCTGTTGATGAGTGGGATCATCCCATACTCATCTTTATCTTTCTGACTTAGCTCACTTAACATAATTCCTTCTAGCTCTGTCCAAGATGGGTCAGAGAAGGTGGGTTCATTGTTCTTGATAGCTGCATAGTATTCCATTGTATATATATACCGCAGCTTTCTCAGCCACTCATCTGTTGTTGGGCACCTGGGTTGCTTCCAGGTTTTAGCTATTATGAATTATGCTGCTATGAACATAGGAGTACACACCTCTTTTTGGTTGGGTGTTATGGAGTTCTTGGGGTATAATCCCAGGAGAGGAATTACTGGATCATATGGAAGGTCCATGTCTAGCCTTCTGAGAGTTGACCAAAGAAGTGAAAGACTTGTATGCTGAAAAATATGAGTCGCTACTCAAGGAAATAGAAACTGATACCAAGAAATGGAAAGATATCCCATGCTCATGGATTGGAAGAATAAATATCATCAAAATGAATATTCTCCCCAGAGCCATATACAAATTTAACACAATACCCATCAAAGTTCCACTAAGCTTCTTTAAGAGAATAGAACAAACACTACAATCATTTATCTGGAACCTGAAAACACCTAGAATTGCCAAAACCATCTTAAGGAAAAGAAACAGAAATGGAGGCATCACACTCCCAGACCTTAAACTATATTATAAAGCCATCATCATCATCAAAACAGCATGGTACTGGAACAAAAATAGGCACACAGACCAGTGGAACAGAATTGAAAGCCCAGAAATAAATCCCCACACCTATGGACATCTAATCTTTGATAAGGGGGCCCAAAGGACTAAATAGAAAAAGGAGGCTCTCTTCAATAAATGGTGCTGGGAAAACTGGGTTGAAACATGCAGAAGAATGAAATTGAACCACTTTATCTCACCAGAAACAAAAATCAACTCCAAATGGATCAAAGACCTAGATGTCAGACCAGAAACAATCAAATACTTAGAGGAAAACATTGGTAAAACAGTTTCCCACCTACACCTCAAGGACATCTTTGATGAATCAAACCCAATTGCAAGGAAGACTAAAGCAGAAACAAACCAATGGGACTACATCAAATTGAAAAGCTTCTGCACATCCAAAGAAACTATTCAATACACAAAGAGACACCTCAGAGAATGGGAGAAGATCTTCACATGCCATACATCAGACAAGAAACTAATCACCAAAATATATAAAGAGCTCAGCAAACTTAGCACCAAAAAAGCAAATGACCCCATCCAAAAATGGGCAGAGGATATGAACAAAACATTCACCTCAGAGGAGATCCAAAAGGCTAACAAACATATGAAAAACTGCTCTAGGTCACTGATTGTCAGAGAAACGCAAATTAAGACAACACTAAGATACCACCTCACCCCTGTAAGAATGGCATACATCAAAAAGGACAGCAGCAACAAATGCTGGAGAGGTTGTGGGGACAGAGGAACCCTTTTACATTGCTTGTGGGAATGTAAATTGGTACAGCCTGTGGTACCTTTAAAGAGCTCTTCGCCTGTTGTTCTCCCCATTGACCATGTCTTTTAGATTCCTGTTTTTTACATGTCACTGTCTCCTTTCAGATTTCTCTAGATCTTGTGTCTTTCTCCCTCTCCCCTCCCAACTTTTTCTTTTTTTTTTAGGAACTCCTTACTGATCTATCACTTCAGAAAGGGGAAAGGCTGCCTAAGGAAGAATCCCTCACTTGTAAATAACTGAATGTTTACAGCCTGGTTCTCTATACTCTGCAGGAAGAATGTTTTATTAGTAGAATATTCCACGAACATAGGACTTTCTCTATTTAAAAAAACAAAACAAAAAAACCAAGTGGATATGGTTGAAAAATGACACGGAATGAATGTTAGGATCCAAATTACCACTATGAATAGCTATCACTGTTAGGGCTAGTAGTTTCTGATCCTTCCCTCTGCCATGTTCTAGTTAGCTGATGTTGTACGAATCATCAAGTCCTAGTTTCTCATTTGAAAATGGAAGCAATAGTATCCATCCCACCAGCCAGTACCTTCACTGGGACAAAGGATGATTAATACTAGGAAGTATAGAAGAGGTAAAAGTAAGTGTTATTAGAATAAGAAAGCTATCAGGAGAGGGATTGGGATATGGAGCTCTGGTGGTGGGAATTGTACTCCTTTTATCCTAAGGTCTTGTCAATGTTTCCATTTTATAAATAAATAAGTTAAAATAATAATAATAATTTTTTTAAAAAAATAGTAAGTGTTATTGGCCTTAAAGAAAACCACATCCTAGGTTTGTACCCATTTTATTCTAGGTGAGGAATACCAGAAAGGCACATTATATTCTTTGAAGATTTAAATTTATATATATGTTTAATTATGAAAATTCCATACTACAGTTTTGCCTGATACAGTATGATATAAAGATTTAATATATTATCAGTTTCAGTGATTTCAGAACTTATTTAACCTCTTCCTTGAATTAGGGGCTGACTATGAATTTGGAAAGAGAGTTTGCGCTAAATGACCAGGCTGAATGGTATCTATTCACTACTACCCCTGCCCCAACCTGGACTAAATGCACTTAAAGGTTTTGGAGGATATCCCAATTTTCTGAAACTAGGAGATGTATGAATGGGTTTTTCTTTCTTCTTCTTCTCTTTCTCCTTCTCCTTCTTCTTCTTCTTTTTTGACGGGGCTGATGAGTAAGGCCAGGTGTACTTTCTGCAAGGTCTGAATTACCAGTGCGTGACTCTGTTCCTCATCTTCACTGACATCTAGTGGGTTGCTTACCCTTCTTGTCAACTGAACAGGCAGTCCAGCATTTGGCAGACGCCAAATTTCTTGTGAAACACTTGGCTTTTGTTTGTTTTGTTTTGTTTTCAATTAGTCATTCCTTGCCTCTAGAGTTGTGCCATCTTATTATTATAATTATTTTTCTAGTGCCAGGCCTTTGTTTTGGAAAACTCTTTCTTTCCTTTTCATACCACCTTCCACAGCCTTTCTCTTATGTTCTGCTATCTCTCTCTGCCCTCCACTGTGCCCTGCACCCAACACACCAGGCTTTCTTTCCTTGTTTTCCATTTTCCCTTCTTACTTCTTTGACCTTCCTGTCAATCCTCCACTTTCCTGTCCTAAAATGTGAAAGGGTGAACTGGCCCTAACTTTGAATAAGGAGTTAGGCCTAGTTCCCCACAGAGACACTGCATTTTTAAAGATATTTTCTGATTTAAGAATTAAATAAGCATCAGCAAATTCAAGAACATTGAAATCAACCCAAGCATCTTCTCAGACCACAGTGGAATTAAGCTAACACTGAACAATCAACAGAAGATTAGTAATAGTACCAAAATATGGAAGCTCAACAGTACAATACTTAACAACTACTGTGTCAGAGAGGAAATAAAGGAAGAAATCAGAATGTTTCAAGAGTTCAATGAAAATGAAGACACAAGCTATCGAAATATTTGGGACACAGCTAAGGCAGTACTGAGAGGGAAATTCATAGCCATACAAGTACACATTAGGAAACAAGAAAAAGCACAAATAAACAACATGATTGCACATCTTAAAGTCATAGAAGAAGAACAAAGTAACCATAAAGCAATCAGAAGCACAGAAATAACTAAAGTTAGGGCAGAAATAATAACATTGAAATGAAGAAAACCATACAAAAGATGAAGGAAAGTAAATGTTCTTCAAAAGAGTGAACAAAATCAACAAACCTTTAGTCAGACTGACACAACAAAAAAGGGAGAAGACCCAAATAAATCGGATAGTAAATGAAAGAGGAGATATCACAACAGACACTGCAGAAATTCAACATATCATGTGAGGCTTCTACGAATAACTATATGCCACCAAGCTAGAGAACCTGGAAGAAACGGACGATTTCCTAGATACCCATGAACTTCCAAAATTAAATAAAGAGGAACTAGATAATATGAACAGGCCTGTCACAGCTAATGAAATTGAAACAGTTATCAAAAACCTTCCCAAGAATAAAAGTCCTGGACCAAGTGGTTTTACAAATGAATCCTACAAAACCTTCAAAAAAGAGCTAATACCTCTACTTTTAAAAGTCTTCAGAAGATTGAAGACACTGGAATACTCCCTTCCAGCTTCTATGAAGCCAGCATCACTTTGATACCAAAAGTAGACAGGGACACAACCAAAAAAGAAAACTACAGACCAATATCTCTAATGAACATAGATGCTGAAATATTGAACAAAATTATAGCCAACCAGATACAGCAGTAGATTCAAAAGATTGTTCATCATGACCAAGTAGGGTTTATCCCAGAGATGTAAGGTTGGTTTAATATGCATAAATCAAATCAGCGTGATCCACCACATCAATAAAAACAAGACCAAAAACCACATGGCCATATCAGTAGATGCAGAGAAAGCCTTTGACAAAATACAACATCCCTTTATGATCAAAACACTACAAAATGGGAATAGATGGAAAATTCCTTAAGATAATGGAGTCTATATATAGCAAACCTACAGCCAACATCATATTCAATAGTGAAAAACTGGAAGCATTTCCCCTCAGATCAGGTACTAGATATGGCTGCCCACTATCACCATTACTATTCAACATAGTGTTGGAAGTTCTTGCCATAGCAATCAGGCAGGAGCACGGAATTAAAGGCATATAGATTGGAAGAGAAGAAGTCAAACTCTCCCTATTTGCAGATGACATGATAGTATACATAGAAAAACCTAAGAAGTCCAGCAAAAAGCTTTTGGAAATCATCAGGCAATATAATAATGTGTCAGGCTACAAAATTAACATACAAAAGTCAGTGGCATTCCTCTATGCAAACACTAAGTTAAAAGAAGTTGAAATCCAGAAATCAATTCCTTTTACTATAGCAACAAAAAGAATAAAATATCTAGGAATAAACCTAACCAAAGAAGTGAAAGACTTGTATACTGAAAATTATGAGTCACTACTCAAGGAAATTGAAAAAGACACAAAGAAGTGGAAAGATATTTCATGTTCATGGCTTGGAAGAATTAACATCATCAAAATGAATATACTACCCAGAGCCATATACAAATTGAATGCTATCCCCATCAAGATCCCAAACACATTTTTTAGGAGAATAGAACAAATGCTACAAATGTTTATCTGGAACCAGAAAAGACCTAGAATTGCCAAACAATCTTGAGAAGAAAGAACAGAACTGGAGGCATCACACTCCCAGATCTCCAATTGTATTATAGGGCCGTTGTGATCAAAACTGCTTGGTACTGGAACATGAATAGACACACTGACCAGTGGAATAGAATTGGGAGCCCAGAAGTAAGCCCCCACAATTAAGGACATCTAATCTTTGACAAAGGTGCCCAGACTATTAAATGGGAAAGGCAGAGTCTCTTCAACAAATGGTGTTGGAAAAAATGGGTTGAAACATGCAGAAGAATGAAACTGAACTACTATATTTCACCAAACACAAAGGCAAATTCCAAGTGGATCAAGGACTTGGATGTTAGACCAGAAACTATCAGATATTTAGAGGAAAATATTGGCAGAACTCTTTTCCGCATAAATTTTAAAGATATCTTCAATGAATCAAATCCAATTACAAAGAAGACTAAGGCAAGTATAAACCTATGGGACTACATCAATTTAAAAAGCTTCTGCACAGCAAAAGAAACCACTACCTGAACCAAGAGACCCCTCACAGAATGGGACAAGATATTTATATGCCATACATCAGACAAGAGGCTAATAACCAAAATATATAAAGAGCTTGCCAAACTCAACAACAAAAAATAAGTGACCCCATTCAAAAATGTGGAGAGGACATGGACAGAATATTCACCACAGAAGAGATCCAAAAGGCCAAGTAACATATGAAAAAATTCTCCAAGTCTTTGTTTGTTAGAGAAATGCAAATAAAGACAACAAAGAGATACCACTTCACTCTTGTGAGAATGTCACACATCAGAAAAGGTAACAGCAGCAAATGCTTGAGAGGTTGTGGGGTCAAAGGAACCCTCCTGAACTGCTGGTGGGAATGTCAATTAGTCCAACCTCTGTGGATAACAGTCTAGAGAACTCTCAGAAGGCTGGAAATGGACCTACCCTATAATCCTGCAATTCCTCTCTTGGGGATGTATCCTAAGGAACCCAACACATCCATCCAAAAAGATCTGTGTACACATATGTTCTTAGCAGCACATGTTAAATGAACTAATTCAGAAACAGAAGGATGAATATGGGGTGATCTAACTCTCAGGCAGAAGTTGAAAAACAAGATTAGAAGAGAAAACACAAGTAGAACCTGAACTGGAGTTGGTGTATTGCACAAAATTAAAAGACTGTGGGGTGGCTGGGGGTGTGGGGGGAGAATACAGGTCCAAAAAGGATAACAGAGGACCTAGTGTGGGTTTTATTGTTATGTGGAAAACTGGGAAATGTTATGCATGCACAAATTATTATATTTACTGTCAAATGTAAAACATTAATTCCCCAATAAAGAAATTTAAAAAAGAATTATATAATAATAAGTAGATATTGCAAGTGGGGTTTCAATTGAAGAGATCTTTGTGTATGGCAATATGACAAAGTTTCCCAAGGATTTATAAAAATAAACATTTCTTTTGACCCAGCAGTTCTACTTGTAGAGAAGAAGGACATTGCTATTTCTGAAGGGTGCTTTTCTTAGTGTTATTTAAACGTCGAAATCTGTAAAGTAAATATCCAAAATAAGAGTATGGCATGAGGTATTCAAAAACAGTCAAATTGAACAGTTGATGAAAGTGTGACTCATCAGTATCACTGAAGAATACAAGTTATGATGATCAAAACATAGGAAAATAGACAAATTAGTGTGTATTAAGTAATAATATGTGTAGATCACATTACTGTACATAATTCATGTCAAATAATTGAGTGAACTCTTCCTGGGTTTGAACACAGACTCTGTCACTTGCAAGCTATGTGACTTTGATTAAATTTTCTTAGTTCTCTGTTTTAGTTTCTTCATCTGCATAATGAAAGATGAACAGTACCTACATGGGCTTTAGAGTGGTGTAAATGATTAAATACATATAAAGTGATTAGACTTATACTTGACCAAAGTAGTCAATACATGCTAGCTACTATTATTGTTAGATCATTCACAATACATATACAATCACATAAAAACCTATAGGACAAACTGGAAGGAACCTATTGCAAATTATAATTGGGCAGTGAGATCATAGTGACTTTGTTTCTTTTCTACAATTACTACTGTGCACTTTTATAATGGTGTCAATGAAGATCCACGACCCGTCAACACCCATGTTCATCAGGGAAGCAATTACAGAAGCCAGACCTTCCACCTTCGGCATCCCACAATGACCCTGGGTCCATATTCTCAGAGGGATAAAGAATAAGGAAGCTATCGGGAGAGGATGGGTAACGGAGTTCTGGTGGTGGCAATTGTGTGGCACTGTACCCCTCTTATCCTATGGTTTTTGTCAGTGTTGCCTTTTTATAAATAAAAATTAAAATACAAAAAATAAGAAAGGAAAAAAACGAAGATCCATATGGGACGTAGAAAGTGGGCCAAAAAAAAGAGTATTCTTTGTAGAGGAGATGACTTACACAGAGGGTCTACAGAGAGAATCTCTAGTTAGGATGGAGTGCATAGGACAGAGGTGTTTCTCTGGTACTCTTCTATACCACCAGTTGAAGCCCTCTCCTTTTTTCATAAAAGCTGTAGTTCACTGGACTTTGCAGTTTAGGCGTAATGAGATTTCATAGTTCAAACCAAACATCAGCTTTCAGAAGAACTCATCTTGAAGATATTAAAATAGCCTCAAATAGCTGCTGCCACTGAAGCTCAGACTCAATTTAGTGGCCTTTCCAGCCCCACCCAAAAATAAAAGGAGATGCCAGGAGTGGAGTTGTTTTTTTGGAGGAAGGCCAGTGTTCTCTCTACCTGCCTTGAGAGCTTGGAGCGGTAGGAGCCATCTCACAGCACATGCTTGAGAGTTCTGGCCAGGCAGGAGGCAGGGTTTCATTAAGCTTCAGGAGGAATCAGAAGAGACTCAGTCTGTCTTGAGTTTCTCTGTCTTAACCCTAGAGTTGGAGAAAGTTTAAATCATTCTGGTCTTTAGAATGTGACAAGAGAAAGGAAAATGATGCCTTGGTGATTTATTGACTTTTCCCCTTTTGGTACAATAGGGATTGCACCATTTTGCACAGTCTATTTGTTTATAAGGTAAAACTTATTATTTGTCACAGAGATATTTAAGTTCTGTTTTAATTTATAATTTTTTGGCATCATTGGACATATTTCTTGCTACATCAAAGCATTTAAATATTTGGGATAAGGCATAAACAAAACACAATCTTTCAACTTGTAGATTTTTATCTCTGGCTTCAGAAAATGGGTAGGCTTGCTGCCCCATATCCCCTGCTGGAATTTGAAAGTTGACTTTCATCTGAACTATAAGGATAATATTTATAAGATAGAGACCCTACCAGAAGCTTTAGCAAAGAGGGAAAAAAATTATTCTGGGTCTTAGTCATCCTAACAGATGTTTGCTTAGTAAGGAGGGAGCTCTGGTGGGCAAGTCTCAGAAACTATGTTATTGGTGAGTCGGGTGCTAGTGCAGTGGGTTAAGCGCACTTGGCACGAAGCGCAAGGGCTGGCATAAGGGTCCAGTTCAAGCACCCAGCTCCCTACCTGCAGGGGAGTCGCTTCACAAGCAGTGAAGCATGTCTGCATGTGTCTGTCTTTCTCTCCTCCTCTCTGTCTTCCCCTCCTCTCTCCATTTCTCTCTGTCCTATCCAACAGTGACATCAACAACAACAATAAAAAAACAAACAAGGGCAACAAAAGGGAAAATAAATATTTTTTTAAAAAAAGAAACCATGTTATCATTATTATTATTTTTCTCTTTTTTTATTGCTGGGGCTTGATGCCTGCACCACAAATCCACTGCTCCTGGAGGCTATTTTTTTCCCCTTTTGTTGCCCTTGTTGTTTTATCATTGTTGTGTTTATTATTGTTGTTGTTACTGATGTCCTTGTTGTTGGATAGGCCAGAGAGAAATGGAGAGAGGAGGGGAAGACAGAGGGAAGCAACTATGTTATTAAATGAGAACATCTAAAGGGTTCATCTTAAGCTTTGGGGTTCAACCTTTCTTTTTATCTTCTGTCTTTCCCAACTGCATTATCTCCTTCCCAGGCCAGTTATTTGAACTCACAGTTTGAATTCAAATGAACAGGATACTCCAAGGAACCTCTCACTTTGGCAGAGAATGACTACTGAATATTAGGGCGAGGTGGAGACCTGGTTTTGATCTTATGAAATGCCTTGCTCTCTCCTTTACAGTGCTTCAGCACTCACCACGCATGTTTCCAAAACAAGCATAATGATAAAAACCTGTATAAACATTCTTGAATTTGCCACCAAGTATTTCCAGTAGCTTGTAAGGATGTAGAGTGTTTACTGAAGAGAGAAAGCAAGTGAGGGAGCAGTTCAGTGTGAAGACTTGTATGGTTTGATAGATATTTAATATTAAAAATGCCAGAGACATAAAAAAAAGGTAGAAAAGGATTTTGTGTATAAAGTCTCTTGTGACAGAAATCTGTGTTCAATGTAAGTTATTTACTCTCCTGCCTAAGCAGAAACAAAGGAGAGGAGATAACAATAATAAATACGATAATTACGATGATAGTAATAATGATTGATATTTACTGTGTGACCTATAGTTTCTATGCATTTCCTATAAATTAACACCAACCCTAGAGTTAGGTACTGTTGTTTGCCCGCTTTTGCAGGTTGAAAATGAAGCTTAAAGGGAGTAATTGACTTGCTTGACATCACATGGCTGCTAGATGGGTAGGAAGCCCAGGAAGTCTGACTCCCCAGACCACATTCTTTTGTATGTGCGATGGCAATTCCTCTTTTTTTTTTTAATTTAAGAAAGGATTAATGAACAAAACCATAAGGTAGGAGAGGTACAACTCCACACAATTCCCACCACCCAATCTCCATAACCCACCCCCTCCCATGATAGCTTTCCCATTCTCTATCCCTCTGGGAACATGGACCCAGGGTCATTGAGGGTTGCAGAAGGTAGAAGGTCTGGCTTCTGTAATTGCTTCCCTGCTGAACATGGGCGTTGACTGGTCAGTCCATACTCCCAGTCTGCCTCTCTCTTTCCCTAGTAGGGTGGGTCTCTGGGGAAGCTGAGCTCCAGGACACATTGGTGGGGTCTTCAATCCAGGGAAGCCTGGCCAGCATCCTGGTGGCATCTGGAACCTGGTGATTGAAAAGAGAGTTAACATACGAAGCCAAACAAATTGTTGAGCAATCATGGATCCCAAGCTTGGAATAGTGGAGAGGAAGTGTTAGGGGGGTACTCACTGCAAACTCTAGTGTACTTCTGCTTTCAGGTATATATTTTGCAGCAGTTTATGGATATGTGTGAACATAAGCTCTCTTTCACAGAAACTGGTGTATATCTAGATTATGGGACTTTGTTAGAAAGTGAACCACCTGAGATGAAATTAGAGTGTACTATAAAAGGAAAGGTCTCACCCGAGTAATGAAGCTGAAGGGTTGTCATTCCACTCGTGAAGTCTCTGGACACAGTCTGAGCTGAAGCATGTTGAGGTGGCAATCGTTGCATTGGTTAGGTTGTGATCGGCGGATGCAATATTATTTGGTATGGATTGGGAGACGCATACGGGAAAGTGGGCCCTATGCAAGGGTTCCAGGACTGGGGGAAGTAGGGGCTCTATAGTGGAGATGTGAGGTTCCTGCTGTCTTAGGGTTCAAAAAGGCAATCGATAGTTGATGTTATCATCACATTATTTGGTAATTGGGTTAACTTTGAAAAGTCCTTTTGTTATGGTTTGCTGTACAGTATCCAGTATCTTGTATATAGCTGTGCTATTGGATGCTTCGGCAATTCATCTTAAGTACTCATGTGAATTAGAACACTGCCTTCCCTTGACTCTTATGAGTCAGGAGTGAAGGGCTATTGAGTGGATGCAAAAGGACACTTTGCCCTCAAAAACTACAGTGATGGAACTGAGTAACCATGCTCTTTCTCTAAGCCCGTGTCTTCAAGAATGATTCTTTTCTTCCAGCTTCCTGTCTGCCAGTCTGGCTGATCATTGGTTTTCAGTTTTCATGTAACTGGGGCTGGGATGAGAATTCAGGTGATGGAAAGGCAGCATACACACAATACAGATGGCATGTGGGAGGTTGGATAGTGGGAGTCAGATCAGGGTGACATTGTATGGTGAGCCACCAACTACAGCTTTGAAACCTGTGGAGGTATGCTGAATAGTGTGGATGCGAATGCAAGTCGTAATTCCTTTTTCCTATAAAGTTTCAGACACCACTGCTTTCTGGGTAAATGAGTAACAATGGTGAGACTTCAGGGAAGCAACAACACAAGGAAATAATTGCATCCAAATGGTTTTGGGGCCATGTCATAGCACAGACCACTGCCTCTTTAATGTATGGATCTGAGGTGGCTGCTTCTTTGAAAAGTAATAGGAAGTTTAATAGAGCTTGGAAGTGATCACTGTTCTGTGGAATGCAGATGGAACTTGTATGCAGCACTTTTACAGGACTGAGATGAGCTCAGCAACAGAATAAAGGAAAATGTTTTAAGAGGGGCTGAGCTTGAAAGAATGAATCTTCAATGGGATTTTCCAGCTGGATGTAATAGAAACATCATGGGGCTTTGCTTTTGCTTGGTATTGCATCATTTAACAAATAGGAGTTATTGAGCACTGTTCAAGGGCCTAGTATTGTTCCACGTGTTCTTGACAGAGAGGAAGTGATCTCTGAGGATGAGCAAGAAAGATAGAAGTACTGGTTTGCGTGGGACCCCAGAATTCCTAGAGAATATTCCAGGTAGTGGTAGGTCTGAAACTTTAGGTTTACTTGAACTTTTCAGGGCAGGAAAGGGATGATTGTAGGGAGGAACAACTGCTGAAAAAGGGCGGGTGGAATGGAAAAGGCCTGGTGTAGGAGGGCAATATGGCTGAAGCAGAAGGGGGTAGGAGAAAGAGTTGGAAACTCCAGTTGGGGCTGAGTTTTAAAGAATATTGAATGTCAGCAAGAGATGTTGTGACTTACGGTAGTAAAAATTACACAATCCACGATTTTAACTTTGTTGTTTGGATGTGAGATGCATAAGGATCATCTTGTCCTTATGTCTTGGCTCAGGACACAAATACCATTCAAGCCTTCAAATGTAATGCTGCTTTCTCTGCATTTGTTGAGCCCTTCATTATTATAAAGACTTTTTTGTGCATATTTATTGCAGATATCTATCATTTTCTCTGTGGGCATTTTTAGTTTGAGGCAGTTAAGGCTCCTTGAGATTATTCTGAGTTGTGGACCTTAGTGAGAGACAGTACAAGAAACACAACTTTGAGTTCCTCTCTCCCATAACAAGAAGCCTAAATCATCCTTTATCTAGTCAGGTGCTAGCTCTTGTGCCTTTAACTCCAGAGAGCTGTTTTGGGCCACTGCTAGAGTATTGTATATAAGACTGCACAGAGCCAGTGTCTTACACCCTCAAGGGTTGGGGGAATCACCAAGCATAGGGTAAGGAAATTGTGGTGGGTACCTGTGTTTAGAACTGCCAAGGCTGGTCTAGGATAACTTACCCCTTATGCTCCTCACCCTCATGCTGTACAGTAATCTCATAGATGGTAAGCTTACTACTACTTTGTGCTCTTTAGAAACTGGTAGGTTGATGGGACAGCACATAATTTAAAAATATTGTTCATGTCTCGAGTCACTGTATTCAACATGGAACACTTACATGTTGAAGTAATTACCTGCCCTAAGTTACAGATGCTAACAGAAAAGGTGGAGCAGCACTGTTTCCATTGGATGGAAGTAAGCCATGCATGCTTATCAGACAACTTCTGTGTGCAGGACGTTTTGCTAGGAGCAGGGGACTGGAGGACAGAGGCGAAAGGGAACTTTAGAGTAGTTGACACCTGTGAAGAGCTTCCTGTGATATCTGTGGACCAGTGAAAACAGTTATGGCTATTTGATTGATGCTCGGTGCTCAAGGAGTGGTGCAGACCAGGACTGGGATGTATTGGGAGTGAGGTTGAGGCCTAGGGAGGTACACATTTGGAGCCTACTGTAAGGTTGATTTAGAGACCAGTGCATGTGGGAGTGCTTGAGCGGGATGGTACAGCAGTTGAGTTGGCTGAAGCACTGGGAATTTGTGGTGATCAAGAAAGTATACAAAGAACACAGGGACAGTGTAGAGGAAGTGAATTGCCATATTGAGGAACTGAGTGTTACCCTGTGGGAAGAGGGATGCATGAGATGTAGTGGCATTATAAAGATGGCTGTATTGTGTGTGGGTCGGCTGGGTTTTCATGTGCAGAATGAATTAGTGCTCAGAGTAAGGGAATATCTGGAAGACCAGATCCCACAGAGGATGGAGATGGAACCAAAGGGCAGGCATAGTAGCCCATAAAGAGACGTGAGGGGGCTTATTGGCTGGCTGGATAAGAGGGGCCCTGAGTGTGGGAGGGCCCAGATGGCTGGATTGAAGGTCCTGAGAAAGCAGGCTCTGGAACATTCTGGTTCATGTTCTGTAAGCTCCCTTTCTGAGTTCTCTGTGTACTCTGTATATATCTCTTTAGGAAGCATTAAATGAAGTCAGCATATATGTTACTGTGCATAGTGTGTGTTTCTCTCTCCCTCTCCCTCTCCCTCTCCCTCTCCCTCTCCCTCTCCCTCTCCCTCTCCCTCTCCCTCTCCCTCTCCCTCTCCCTCTCCCTCTCCCTCTCCCTCTCCCTCTCCCTCTCCCTCTCTCTGTGTATAGTTACGTGGAGGAAAACTCATGTTCCTGTTATCTCCACAGGGGAGGAAAGTAATTTTGAAGTATGGGGAAGGCCCATGGCATTTTCTAAGAGTAGATGACTTCCAGAACATGAAACTTTTGCTTAGCGGAAAGTACTATGGCTCTTGACAAAAGTTGTAAAGCAGCTAAAATTGTGTACCCACTAGTAGATGGGAGGGGCAGGAGTACACCAGTCATCATGGTCCTCACACCTGCCAGTATGCTTGGGGCTATCTATGGGCTGTTTGTGGCTAAGTTTGTCTGTGACTAAGTGGAAATGAAGTTAACATCCAGAAATCCTCAACTTTATGAAGTTCCTTTCTTCCTATTGTCCCAATTTGTATGCCCTGTGAAGACACTAAGCAACTGAGGGCTTTGTGCCTGTGGGCCTTGTGCTTTCACCTGGCTGACTCAGATGACTTGGCAGTTGAGTTGATGGCAGGGGTGCATCTGGAAATGCTATAGGCCAAAAAGCATGAGTCTATGCTGTTCAGTGAATAAATTTTGTGATCAACTGTTAAGTATTTCTCGTAGGACTGACTTTTTACTCTCTTAGGAGTGTTTGCCTGTTAACCTTCTCTCTGTGTAAAGAGAGTTGTTTCTTAACCTTTTATTTTGGTACTGATTCACTTTAGTTGGCAAAACAAACTCACTTTAATGAATGTCCTTATTCCCTCCAAGAAGTCCTATGATTGATACGTAATGGCCCAAACAAAGGATAACACTAAATAGATGAAGTTTCTCTTTAGCCTTCTGATTGGGTTCTGGGAGTGACTTGCTGTAACTGGCAGCTGTTACCAGCAGTCCAGTTGCCCCTGCTGCCATGCTAGGCCTGGGAAGACAAAGGTGGTGAGACATGTTCCTGGAGAGTGCAGTCTCCTGAAGTTTCTCCCTGTTGTCAAGTCCTATGCCAGGATGTGTTCTCAGCAGTGAACTGCATTCAACTGCATTCTTTCCACTGCCTCAAACAGCACACAAAGGGATTACCATTATCTGCATTAACATCGATCCTTTTCTCTTTCTTGCAGAAAGAAAGGGGGAATTTGTTGGACAATATCTTCCAACAAGTGGTTGCGATAGGGTATCTACTTTCTCAGATGGGTTATTGCAAGCCTAGAATCTCCGTAAATTAGCAAATCCATGATTCACTGTTAGGTTAGTGCATTGAAGAGTTAGAGAGTAACAAGACTTGTCAGGGGAAGCAAATAATAGCATTTTCCATATATGACTAACTAGGTACCAGGGTATTTGTTATAACCTGAGAGGATCACACATAGTGACAAAGTCAGTGGGAGGAACAGAGAGGAAGCCATGAGTGATCCATGGTCATAGTCACCCCCAGCCTCTTAGTTTGAATGCTATTTGCAGACTTATAAGGAAGATGCCTTCCATCTGTCTGTGAAAGAGTTTCTGATTTTCCATACTTATTCAGCTAACTGCATGTTGTTTATTTCCCAGGTTGTCCCATGGCCCCCCATTCCACCTCTGGGATATGTCCAATGCTGCTGCTGGCGGTCACAGAGGCATCTGAGATGCATGTGGTCTGGGCACTGATTCTTTCTTTGTGTACAGCAGATGCCAGGCAGAGGGTCACAGCCCCCAGGATGTGTGAGGGAGGGGCTAGATTGAGAAGTTCGCACTCAGTATGTGTGCTGGCCTGGTGAGTGACTTTTCTGTGGTACTCTTGGGAGGTTGGCAGGCTTGCTGCAGGCTCTGGAGACCTCCATGGCCCTTGTCCCTGCGGTGTGCTGACTTTGCACATCTGGCTTTCCACAGGGCTCAGGAGCACAGTCATATGGAAGCCCATCAGGTTTGGTGGTGGTAAGGTAATCTTGAGATGATCAAAGGGAATCAGGGATAATTTGCAGGCTTCAGGAGGACAGTCATGTCTGTCGTTAACTCAATTAGCTCCATCAATCCTCCCTAATCATCTAAGGTAAACAAGACAGCTTTTGAAGTCAGGAAAAATATCTTTATGAAGAAAGAAAAAAGATGAAGTGGTCAGCTCCTTTTTTCCTCCAAAGCACTTATCATTGTGAATTCTAAACAATATGATAAAAAGTAAGCACCAGGGCCAGGCAGAGGTGTACCTGGTTAAGTACACACATTACACTGAACAAGGGTTCAAACCCCTGGTCTCCACCTGCAGGGGCAAAGTTTCACAAGTGGTGAAGTAGGGCTGCAGGTGTCTCTCTGTTTTTTTCCCCCCTCTCTAACTCCCTCTCAATTTCTCCCAGTCTCTATCCAATAGTAATTAAATAAAAATTAAAAGTAAGCAAACAAAAAAACACACCTACTGTACCTGCAGGAGAGGACCAGGGAAAGGGCATGAGTGGTCCTTCAGAGATGGTGTGGTTAGGGTCAGAACAGGCAGCTGTAGCTTGGGTTTATTCACCCCTTTGTCTCCAGGAGGCTAATGGGTTGGACTGCCCATTCCAAGGTCCATTTATCCATGGGAATGAATGCAGGAATAATGAGCTGTGCAGCAGCCTCTATGTCTGCACCATCTTTATCTCACCTCACTCTGAATCCATTGTTTCTTACTTTAGAACACACAGGGTTGTCCCTGTGGGAATTGGAGTGAACGACAGCCTCAAGGGCTGCCTTAGGCAGGATGCTAAAGTACTAGCCCCTTGCTCCATTGCTTTGCTGCAGTGGAACTGGAGATTGGGGTGCCTCATTGCAGCCCCCTGTGTCGAAATCCTGAGGGAATTTAGAATTGGGGGATTTGGTGGGAAGGGAGTTTATTTTAGAACTGCAGCTGCAGGCGGACAGACTTCCCAGAAATAGGAAATAACCTTTATGATAACTACAACATTATTTCAGTTTTTCACATTTTTTCCTCACCACACAAACCCCACCTCGCAACAAGTGAGTTATATTAGTTTAGCAATGATAAACGAATGAGATGTATATATATGTACATTCATGCATATAAATGTGTGACAGGCAGGGACTCAGGTTCGAGCCGTTAGTCCCCACCTGCAGGGGGAAAGCTTTGCAAGTGGTGAAGCAGTGTTGCCGGTGTCTGTCTGTTTCTCCCTCACCTATCAACCCTTTCCCTCTTGAATTCCGGCAGTCTATATCCAATAAATAAATAAATATAATAAAAATTAAATATGTGATAGTTATTTTTCACCAGCTCTTTTCAAGATAAAGAGAAAACTGAAAAAATTACCCAAGGCTTTTTTTTTTTTAAATATCATTCACATGTCTGTGACACTTGTTTATATTTGGTGGTAGAAGTTTGAAAGGAGGGAGGAGGGAAGTCAGAAAAGGCTCCACCAGGTTAGTGGAGGTCAGGCCTCCATAGGGAGGTCTTTTTAGACATCTGAACAGATCCTTCTTCCTGTTACATTTTTGTGTGTATTGGGGACCCCTGGGATCAGTTTATGTCTTTGTAGTCTCATGGCTCAAGCTATAGATACACATTCTGTATTCAAAATCATGAGGGCTAGGTTTGTTTAGAAGTTCAGACTTAGTGGTCCGGGAGGTGGCGCAATGGATAAAGTGCTTGACTCTCAAGCGTGACGTCCTGAGTTCAAGCCCCAGCAGCACACGTACCAGCATGATGTCTGGTTCTTTCTCTCTCTCCTCCTAGCTTTCTCATCAATAAATAAATAAAATGTTTAAAAAACAGTTCAGACTTAAAGAAATTATACAAGGTGACAGTATAGATTCTGTATATTGTATACCTCCGCTTCATTATCAAACAAGTTAATATTCCTATAACATATGTATATATGTAACACATAAGGTAATACTCACATTATGAGCAATCAATGTAGACAATAATCAGTCTTATGTCAGCTTGGGTATGGAATTGTTGGGCAAATGATTTTGCCTATAAAAAGCCATGTTTTTAAAGTGTGTGTGTGTGTGTGTGTGTGTGTGTGTTTTGATGTCAAGATTGTAGGTCTGTTCTGTTTGTCTGCTGGTAACTGTTAAATTCAGATCTTAAGCCTAGGCTTTCCCTTGAACTTCAGGTTCACCCAGCCAGTTGCCCTTGGATGTCTCAGAGGTATCTCTAAATCTGGGCAAAGCCTGCTTCGGGTGCTTCACCTACCCTGCTCCACTCACAATCTTCTTGTTTAGCCAGGGGCAACTCTGGGTTTTGTTAAGACTCCAAATTTTTATCTTCTTCCCGAGTCTGTCTTTATCTCACATACTGCATCCAACCCATGAGCAGCCTTTTTAGTTCTACCTTCAAAATTTATCCAGGTCCATCTTTTTATTTTTAAAGACTTTCTTATTTATTTATGTATGTATTTATTTTAGTAATATATTTATTTATTTATTAAAATACAGACAGAAAAATTTAGCGGGAAGGGAAACAGAGACAGAGACAGATACTTGCAGCATTGCTTTACAGATTTGAGGCTTTGCCCCTGCAGGTGGGCAAGTGGACAGGTGGACAGGTAGACTGGTGGATAGGTGGGGAATGAGGGCTTGAACCTTGGCCCTTCCACACTATACTGTGTGCACTTAACTAGGTGTGCCACCACCTGGCCACCAGGCCTATCTTTCTCTAGCTACCATCTTCTCTCACCTGGGTTATGCCAGTCTTCAGCTCTTGCATGTATTATTGCTGTGGTTTCCTCAGTGGCTTTCTTGCTTCTTCATTTGTACCTATGGTTTGTCAACCAGCCACACAGGAGCTAGAGTGACCTTTACAAGGTGTAAGCCACAGCATGTCACTATTCTGAGCAGACTGTCCTCCTACTGCCTGTCTTGTACAGAGCCCAAGACACCATACTTGCCATACTTTGTTTCTCTGACCTCATCTCCAGCTGTTCCTCCTCCAGTCACACCCACCTCCTCCTTCTCCTGGCTGTGACCCAGTTGTTCTCCCTCCCCACCCCCCAACTAAGCCTTTGCACTTGGTCTCTGCTGCCTGTTACATTCCCATTTCCCTCCTCAAATATCTAGTGCTAATTTTGTTTGTTTTAATATAGGGCAGACCTTTCTTGATAAATTAGTAGGTAACACACAGTCACTAACCCCAAGTTCCAAATCGTGAAATATACTAAATGATAATCAATAGAAGTTCAGTGCTTGGTTCCAGTTATATCTGCTCTAGGCAATAAACAGAGCATTTACTATTACAAGTATAGATGTGAAGGTTTTCAACTTTGTTTCTTTGAAAGACTGAGAGCTTTCTTTGTGCTTGAATAAAAATTTATTTCTTCTGTTTACTTCAAGCTCTGTCTCCACAAATTAGTTATTTTAAGTGACACATGCTAAGCTCACAAAGTAGACACAAAGTCATAGAATACCCATCCTGTTGTCTAACTCAACATACTTGTGATATGAATCTCTTTGGTGCTTGTGTAAAAAATACCATATGAAAGTCTAATATCCATGATCGAGATCCACAAATTAAAAAACTTTTCTGACATTCAGACCTTGCACAAGTAACTTTTAGGTCCCTTTTGCTGTGTGTTTCAAAGAATATCTTCAAATGTTCAAATAGTGGTGTTGGTTTCAGTCCATGTATTTCTAACTTGTGTGTCCCAGCCTGTTTATTTTGTAAGATGTGAGGCTTTGGCAGGGTTAGAAAATGAGCGCTCAGTGTGGGAAACATCTCCTAAACACTAATTCACACTTCTCCTCTGTCACATCCCTAATTTTCCTCTAGCATCGCCCATTATAATGGCTTCCACTAACTGTGTGCAGTCACACAGGTATGCTTGGTTAGGAGGTACTTGTGAGCTAGCTCAGCAAAGCGCAAGGACCAGTGTAAGGATCCTGGTTCGAGCAGGTGGGGAGCCTGGGACTGGAAGCAGGATCCTTAAGCGGGTCCTTGCGCTTTGCACCACCTGCACTTAACCTGCTGCGCTACTGCCCAACTCCCTGTGGTTGATTTTCTTACTCACAGCACCTTCCTACTCTCCTTTTTAAATCTTTTTTAGAATATCTAAGACACATGGGACTCTGTAGAGCGAGGTGACAAAACTCTGCTGGGTCATATATCATACCAGAAGTAATGCTTATTACCTGAAGGAAGAAACATGCTGTTAGGAAAGTTTGTTTCATGGAAGATTGTTTGAAAGAGTCTAAGGAATAAAGGCAGAATGTGGATTGTATCACTCCTCAGATAATTGAGGAATACTGTCTTGAAGGAGCTCTATTGAAAGCAAAAGCTGTTTTTTATTTAAATGCACTATTGAGACTTCTATAAAATTATATTCTAATTCTATCTAACTAAGGAATATGCCTGGCTTCTTATCACTCATAACTGGTAACTAGAACTGGGTGTTATTGTTTCCACCAGAATTTAACTCTAATTTTAAGGAATTCTGGATTGAGAATCAGGGTAACCAAGTATTTTCCCCCCTAGTAATTTACTCAATGCCTGACTGGATTGCCTAACGTCATTATACTTCTTTATCTGTAAATGAGTGGGTTAAACTACATAATGTTCTTTAAGCAACAGCAGACTTATTGTTTGACACTTTTAAATTACAAAAGTTATAATAGAAGCTGGAAGTGGAAAATGTAGAAAACTATAGTTATGTATATAAAAATCATATATTATTCTACTTCCCCATATATAATTTTTCTCCTGTGTGTATGTACCTACCCACTTACATTTTATTTTTATAGAATTGGAACATAGAGTACACATTCTTTTATAATTTCATCTTTTTTCCACTTAATGCCACCTTTTGAATATCTTTGATGTCATTAACTATGATTCTATAAGGCTTTTATCGTAATGGCAGGATAGCTAATGATTTGAATATGCTGTGCTGCAGTGTATTAAAATAGTTTGTTATCATCGCACAATTAGTTTTTAGTTTTGTACCCATAAAAGTGCTGTAGTATTACATTTGTACTTAAGTTTATGTGTAATTTGGGATAAATTCCTAAATCACTTTCCACACATCTTTTGTCAACTTGCACCTCAGCAGTGTTTTTTTTTTTTTTTTTACCCGAGCACTGCTCAGATCTGGCTGGTGGTGGTACAGGGAATTGAACCTGGAACTTTGGACCCTCAGGCAAGAGAGTCTTTTTGCATAACCATTATGCTATCTACCCCTGCCCTCTCAGCAGTGTTTTATAAAGTGATCATGTCTCCAGTCCTCTCACTGGCACTGGATAATATCACTGAAGGTGGTATGTTTGTGAAATTTCCATTCAAGGCATTCTTAGGACACATATCTTTTTTCCTTGCTTACTCATGACCCCATGTTATGAATATTAGGGAAAAAATGATATGTGCATGCAGGGATAAAATGCTACAACAGTAAGCAGAAAGAGGATACCATCAAACTATGTCATTGAATTTCTGAGATGAAATTAGAAGGTTGATTGATATGCCAGTGGAACAGGAGAGAGATTTAAAGGAGCCACAGCCCAGAACATGTGCAGAAGGTACTGAAGTCTTGCGCAGAGCCAAGTGTTCTGTACATTTCTGCGGAGTTGCAGACTTGCAGATTACAATCAAACCAGAGGACATAATGAGATGTGCTGCTGAAAACAAGCAGCCACTCGAAGGTCATAACTCATACTATGAAAATCTGGAGCCAGATCCTGACCCTCAGGATAAAAGCTATACAATTCTCTTAAAAAGAAATACTCTAGTGGTTTTGAGAGAACCAGCAAAGCTGACGTGGGGTCATGGCTATAATGGCTATAATGGCTCTAGACCTGAGACAGAGGACCAGTGGCCATATAAATATGTTGCTCCTGTCAACCCCAAATATAAAGAATTCTCTGTGTTAGGAAAACTCAACATATTGTTAGAAATAAGACTTCAGTGGAAGGGCTATAAGTTAATATTTAGAAAATCTTGAATGAGTAAACAAAAAGTGGATATATACATAGATACGCTAGGTAGGCATCAATCCTATCTGAATTGGCATTTCAGAGAGAAAAAGAGGAGATCATCAACAGAAAGCAAATAGAAGAGCATTTTCCACAATTTCACAATTATAATACTTTCTAGTATTATATTTCCACAAATATAATACTAGAAATTTATAACAGTGATACTCTGAGATATGTGTACCATTGTGGAATTTCATAGTACAGAGACTAAAGAAGATCCCACAACTTTCAGAGTGAGAAAGCCACCTACTGAACAGTATACTTACTAGTCAGAATGGCATCAGAAAACTTTGTCAACATTTATAAGAGAAAAATTTGAGGGCTGGCAAAATAGCCCACCTGCATAGTATGTTGCTCTGCCATGTGTGTGGCCCAGGTCTACACCTGGTTTCTACTATACTGGAGGAAGCTTTGACCCTATGGCTGGCCTTCCCCCCCCCAAAAAAAAAAAACGAGAAAAGAGTATCTTGATACTATTTTTTTACCCAGAAGTCAGTATGTATCCACTTAAACTATAAATTGCATGCAGAGACAAGAGTTGTAAGTTCTTTAAAAAATGACTTTCCATATACTTTTGGTCAATACTGCAATCAGAATAAACCAAGGAACTTACCCAGCAGTAAATGTTGTTTCAGCAATAAATGTTGTGTCCATCAGAGCAGGAAAATATGTCATATTTCAATGTCTGTGCATTATCTCAGAAAGCAGTCAGTTCATGCTAAGGAGAGGATAGTCAGAGTCACCAAAGGAACAAATTGTAAGAGGAGACAATCCTAGGAAGACTTGAAGAGCTCAGAGAGGCAAAGGGTAGAGCAAAAGGGGCCCATCTAGAATTTGTCTTCATACTTTTTCCATTGAATGCTACATGGGTTATCTACTACATTTAGGCCCTTGGAAAGAAAGTACGGCTAATACCATTCACAAAGTAATAATAATTAGTATGAATATTAATGGTGGCATTTTGGATTTTAGAACAAATGTACACATAAAACATGAAATGCAGTTGTGATCAGAGAACAGACTGTGTTATAAAAGTTGATGGTCTAAAAGTAGAGGAGGGCACAGTAGTGGAGTGGGGAGGTGAGCAGGGGATAGAGAGGGATAGAGCAGAATGTCCTCTTGGTCCTTCTGCCAGCCATGATACCACCTCCCCAGACAATAATTAAGATCCACCGGAATATCAGATTTCAAGCTCAGGCAAAAACAAATAAACAAACACACTAGTATAGCCACAGGCCCTTTGGAATATAACTAAAATATGCCTACTAGCTATCTACAAAATGGAGGGCCCCCCAACTCTTCATCTGCACTATTCCAGCCTTTAGGTCCATGATTAGTCAACAACTTGTTTGGCTTTGTATGATAACTGTCAGGTTCTGTGCGGGAGAGAAAAGAGACCAGGGTGAGCAGGAACGCAATGCAATGCCTTTATTGATCAGAGACAACGCTTTTTATACATCTCTTTAACCGGAAGTGGCAAGTGGGAAAAGGAAATGGCTAGGAGAGGGGGTGGAGAAAAGAAAAGAGCTTGAATGTAGAAAGCTTCCATAGCAGCTGTTTTGAAGGTTCTAATCAATGGTATAAACCAATACCCTGCAGGCAGGGCGGGTCTCAGGCAAAACAGTGATTATGTAAATAATCACCACAGCATCAAGCAATGCACGGGACCTGGTGTAATGATCAATATCTCCCCCATTCTTTTTATCTAATGGCCATAATATCAGGAATATGGGCTGCTTTGTGAGGCAGGGAGTCCAATAAGAGGAGGCACACCTTTGGGGTTCTACTGTCCCTTCTTGCTTAACCTCTCGGTAGAGAGAGAGACTAACAGGATTGACACACCCCTAAGGTTCAAGCCTTGCCAAGCTCAACCACATCCTCACAATTTCCCGACATCTCCCTCTTTCTTAATGGCCATGTATAAATGGGTCAGTGTCTGTAAAAGACTCCATTTCTGTCAGGGGAAAGGGAGTGTAGGGGTGAACAGAAAACTATATCATGCAGGCATTTTCAAAAAGAACTGGAACCACCACTTGTCAACCACCAGGTTCCAGATGCTTGCATGATGCCGACCAGACTTCCCTGGACAGACAACCCCACCAATGTGTCCTGGAGCTCTGCTTCCCCAGAGCCCTTCCCCAATAGGGAAAGAGAAAGACAGAATGGGAGTATGGATGGACCAGTCAACGCCCACGTTCAGCAGGGAAGCAATTACAGAAGTCAGACCTTCAATCTTCTGCATCCCACAATGACCCTGGGTCCATGCTCCCAGAGGATTAAAGAATAGAAAAGCTATCAGGGGAGAGGATGGGATATGGAGATCTGGTGATGGGAATTGTGTGGAGTTGTACCGCTTTTATCCTATGGTTTAGTCAGTGTTTCCTTTTTTTTTTTTAATTTTTTCTTTAAGAAAGGATTAATGAACAAAAACATAAGGTAGGAGGGATACAACTCCACACAATTCCCACCACCCAATATTCATAACCCACCCCCTCCCATGATAGCTTTCCCATTCTCTATCCCTCTGGGAACATGGACCCAGGGTCATTGAGGGTTGCAGAAGGTAGAAGGTCTGGCTTCTGTAATTGCTTCCCCGCTGAACATGGGCGTTGACTGGTCAGTCCATACTCCCAGTCTGCCTCTCTCTTTCCCTAGTAAGGTGTATCTCTGGGGAAGCTGAGCTCCAGGACACATTGGTGGGGTCTTCAATCCAGGGAAGCCTGGCCAGCATCCTGGTGGCATCTGGAACCTGGTGATTGAAAAGAGAGTTAACATACGAAGCCAAACAATTTGTTGAGCAATCATGGATCCCAAGCTTGGAATAGTGGAGAGGAAGTGTTAGGGAGGTATTCACTGCAAACTCTAGTGTACTTCTGCTTTCAGGTATATATTTTGCCGTAGTTTATGGATATGTGTGAACATAAGCTCTCTCTCACAGAAACTGGTGTATATCTAGGTTATGGGACTTTGTTAGAAAGTGAACCACCTGAGATGAAATTAGAGTGTACTATAAAAGGAAAGGTCTCACCCGAGTAATGAAGCTGAAGGGTTGTCATTCCACACGTGAAGTCTCTGGACACAGTCTGAGGTGAAGCATGTTGAGGTGGCAATCGTTGCGTTGGTTAGGTTGTGATCAGCGGATGCAATATTATTTGGTATGGATTGGGAGATGCATATGGGAAAGTGGGCCCTATCCAAGGGTTCCAGGACTGGGGGAAGTAGGCGCTCTATAGTGGAGATGTGAGGTTCCTGCTGTCTTAGGGTTCAAAAAGACAATCGATAGTTAATGTTATCATCACATTATTTGGTAATTGGGTTAACTTTGAAAAGTCCCTTTGTTATGGTTTGCTGTACAGTATCCAGTATCTTGTATATAGCTGTGCTATTGGATGCTTCTAATCTACTTGGTCTAGGCTTTTGAGAGAGTCCGCATATCAAATACACAGCCTATATATTAAAAAGATTTAGTTTCTGTTTTGAGAAACTTTGAGACATACAATTGATTTTCCCCCTCTCATATTAATTAACTACTGATTTATATGTCTACATTTTGCTAGGAGTGTACATAAACACCATTCCCACCACCAAAGGACTGTGACCCATCCCTCCCGCCCACTCCCACCCCCCACTGGCCCAGGAAGCTGCATGTCTACCTCACCACTGGGTTTTTACTTTGGTGCCCTACTTACAATTTGATCCGGTCCTGCTTTTAGTTTCCCTTTCAGATCTTCTTAGTCAACCTTTGTTGATGAGTGGGATCATCCCATACTCATCTTTATCTTTCTGACTTAGTTCACTTAACATAATTCCTTCTAGCTCTGTCCAAGATGGGTCAGAGAAGGTGGGTTCATTGTTTTTGATAGCTGCATAGTATTCCATTGTGTATATATACCACAGCTTTCTCAGCCACTCATCTGTTGTTGGGCACCTGGGTTGCTTCCAGGTTTTAGCTATTATGAATTGTGCTGCTATGAACATAGGAGTACACACCTCTTTTTGGTTGGGTGTTATGGAGTTCTTGGGGTATAAGCCCAGGAGAGGAGGAATTACTGGATCATATGGAAGGTCCATGTCCAGCCTTCTGAGAGTTTTCCAGACTACTCTCCACAGAGGCTGTACCAATTTACATTCCCACCATCAGTGCAGAAGGGTTCCTCTGTCCCCACATCCTCTCCAGCATTTGTTGCTGCTGTCCTTTTTGATGTATGCCATTCTTACAGGGGTGAGGTTGTATCTTAGTGTTGTCTTAATTTGCATTTCTCTGACAATCAGTGACCTAGAGCAGTTTTTCATATGTTTGTTAGCCTTTTGGATCTCCTCTGAGGTGAATGTTTTGTTCATATCCTCTGCCCATTTTTGGATGGGGTCATTTGCTTTTTTGGTGCTAAGTTTGCTGAGCTCTTTATATATTTTGGTGATTAGTTTCTTGTCTGATGTATGGCATGTGAAGATCTTCTCCCATTCTCTGAGGTGTCTCTTTGTGTATTGAATAGTTTCTTTGGATGTGCAGAAGCTTTTCAATTTGATGTAGTCCCATTGGTTTGTTTCTGCTCTAGTCTTCCTTGCAATTGGGTTTGATTCATCAAAGATGTCCTTGAGTTGTAGGTGGGAAACTGTTTTACCAATGTTTTCCTCTAAGTATTTGATTGTTTCTGGTCTGACATCTAGGTCTTTGATCCATTTGGAGTTGATTTTTGTTTCTGGTGAGATAAAGTGGTTCAATTTCATTCTTCTGCATGTTTCAACCCAGTTTTCCCAGCACCATTTATTGAAGAGAGCCTCCTTTTTCTATTTAGTCCTTTGGGTCCCCTTATCAAAGATTAGATGTCCATAGGTGTGGGGATTTATTTCTGGGCTTTCAATTCTGTTCCACTGGTCTGTGTGCCTATTTTTGTTCCAGTACCATGCTGTTTTGATGATGATGATGGCTTTATAATATAGTTTAAGGTCTGGGAGTGTGATGCCTCCATTTCTGTTTCTTTTCCTTAAGATGGTTTTGGCAATTCTAGGTGTTTTCAGGTTCCAGATAAATGATTGTAGTGTTTGTTCTATTCTCTTAAAGAAGCTTGGTGGAACTTTGATGGGTATTGCATTAAATTTGTATATGGCTCTGGGGAGAATATTCATTTTGATGATATTTATTCTTCCAATCCATGAGCATGGGATATCTTTCCATTTCTTGGTTCTTCTTCTAGCGTTTGCCCTTCTTCCGTAGCCAGTCAACAGCATCAGGTTGAGCCTGATGTAAAGTTTCGAGGCCTCCTTTGAATCTGGAGAGGTGGCAGTCGTTGACTATGTGGGTCATAGTCTGTCTGTAGCTTCAGGGGCAGTTCGGGTCATCTCTGGCTCCCCAGCGATGGAACATAGCGGCGCACCGGCCATGGCCTGTTCGATAGCGATAGAGGAGGGCCCAATCATAACGTGCTAGGTCAAAGCCGGGTTGACGCTTGCAGGGGTCTGTGATGAGGTGTTTGTTCTTTACCTCAGCTGACTGCCAACTCTGTTTCCAAGAGTCTGGAACAGAGAAGTTCAGTGTAGGCGTAGGGGACCAGATTGGGTGACGAGACGTCAAGCGTTGGACAGGGTGGGCGAAGATATCCGCATATATTGGCAGGTCCGGTCGAGCGTAGTCGTGGGAAATGAACTTAGATGATGCCGCATCCCGACGAATATCTGGCGGGGCAATGATGCTAAGAACTGGCAGCCATGGAACCAGGTATCAGTTTCTTTTTCCTTGAGTAGCGACTCATAGTTTTCAGCATACAAGTCTTTCACTTCTTTGGTCAACTTTATTCCTAGGTATTTGATTGATTTTGCTGAAACAGTAAATGGGAGTGATTTCTGGATGTCTTCTTCTTCAGATTTAGTGCAGTGTTTTTATAAATAAAAAATTAAATGAAAAACATGGAGGGTCAATGAATACTATCTGTGGTTGCTCAAACAAGAAATCTGCATTTGAGATTGCTTTGTTGTCCCGAAGGACAGAAGAGGAACTGTGTGTTACAATGTGTAGTGATTTTGTGGAGGGAAAAGCAGTGAAGTGGTGAGTGAGCCAAATCCTTATCTATCACAACAGCAAGAGAGAAAGTCCAAAATAAAAAACAAATCAGGTAATTGAGTAGCACTTATTTTATTTAGGGACATGGTAGTGACAACCAGAAGAAACTTAAAGCGAAATGATTAAAATTGGTTCCTTCTTGGGAGTACTAGGGCAAGGGACTGCTGCTTCTCATTATAAGTTCACATATCATTTTTGTTTTTTTAAAACCAAATACATCATGCTACTTAACTTTTTTATATTTTAATAAATAAGACAGAAATGCATATTATAAGCTTCGAGGGAGCTCTCCACATTCTGGGCCCCTCCAGCACCTCATGGTGTATTCTTCCTGTAGCATCTTTATGAACCCATTTTTTGAGGTGCTTGACACACAGCTGCCAAGTCCCAAGTAACAGCAGCATTGTGGTTGGAGGATCCTGCTTTAATCCAGGTTCTCTACTGTGATACAGACTTTGAGAATGTGTACACATTACTTAAATCTCTAAGCCACAATTTTCTCCTCCATGAAATGTTGACAAAAAATGACATTATCTCTCTCACTAAGATAATGTATGTTAAGTGCTCAACTAAAAGGTGTTTATTAGGGGCCAAGGCAGTAGTGCACCTGGTTAAGTGCACACATCAGAGTGCACGAATACCCAGGTTCAACCTTTCTGTTTCTCTCTGTCTCTATCCAATAACAAACAAACAAAAATATAAAAGATGTTTATTATAGTTATAGTTATTACTAATAGGAAGAAAATCGCCTTCATGGGGAGCTCAAAGTGAGAAGTGGCAGTTAATGCTTTGGATTTTGAAGGAAAGAAGGAATCAAACACTGCCATGAGTAATCACTGGTGAAAGTTTCTTCTTGACTGTGGGATTAAAAGATAGAAAAGTTCTTGGTCTAAGGATGATTTTTGTTGTTGTTGTTGTTGTTGCAGAGTCCTGAGCTCACAGTTGTGCTTGCCTCTATTGTACCTGGACCTGTTCAGTTTCCCCTGGAGACTCGATTGTCTCTTGCCTGTGCCCAGAACTTGGTTCTGCCCCCAAGGTAGCTGTAAGGGAAATAATAGTTCTGTTTCTGCAGTTGACATTTACAGGGTGCTAGCTGTGTGTAGGCACTACTTCTAGTGTTTCATCATCACATTTCATATCAGTACTGTGTCAGGTGCTATGTGTATTCTCAATTTACAGGTGAGAAAATTGAAGCAAAAGTCACTCAGCTTGTAATCGGTAGAGCTAAATTTTGGCCACAGGTAGGGTATCTTCAGAGTCTGTGTTCTCAAGCACTGCCTAGTATTGACATAAAAAGCAGGTAATGCAATGTAATCTAATAAATGCATCAACTGCATGAGTGACAGAGAATGCTGCAAAGCAAAATGCTAAAGGCAAATATAGATTGGTAGTAGTATGTTTTTCATTTCAGAGCACAGGGGTATGTGTCTGTGTTTCCTTCTGTTTACAGAAGGAAACATCTCTTCTCAGGACACACAGTCATGCATCCATGCTGGACCATTTCTATTAGAGAAGGTGGAGACACTGTATTGCATCTTTAGGATGCCTTGCAAATCAACAAGGCATACTAGGTATTGTGCTTGACATCTTTAGATGTTTTCTCAGCTTAGGAAAGCATTTCTTATTCATAGGTTTATTTGGAGCCACTTCCATCATCAGAGGGATCCATTCCCTGGGTGCACTTTAGAGCCTGTTGGAAAGAGCAGGTAGGCACTCTAGTTTACTCCATTTTGGCCTGTTGGTGGCTGTGGTCCATAATACAGGCTTCTGGTTCAGCCAGTGGAACTTTCAGGTGGAGGTGATAGCAGCTCAGTTGGCTTGGTCCTGGCAATGAGAAAAGAACATGGCAGTCTTAGGGATGTCTACAGGCTGCTCTCTGGAGGACTGGAGGTTAGAGGTTCCTAATGAGCAGAAGTTAGTTACCAACCTAAACTGTGTAACTCAAAGTGCATGCTGAACCCTCCCCACCCCACCCAGAATCTTTTACTTCAGTGCAATATACTAAACCCAGTCCAAGTTCTGCTTTGTGTTTTCCCTTCTGAGCTTCTGATATATATTTCACTTTCTTTTCTTTATTGGAGGATATGGGTTACAGTCAATATTAAATAGAGTAGTTTGTACATATGTAACATTTCTCAGTTTTCCACATAACAGTTCCACCCCCACTAGGTCTTCCTCTACCATCATGTTCCAGGACCTGAACCCTCCCCACCCCCAACCCCAGAATCTTTTAATTTGGTGTAATATACCAACTCCAGCCCAAGTTCTGTTTTGTGTTTCCCCTCAACTTCTGTGACTGAATTCATCCCATATTCATCATCCTCTTTCTGAATTATTTCACTTAACATGATCCCCCTAAGCTCCATCCAAGATGAGCTGAAGAAAGCGAATTCATCATTTTAATAGCTGAGTAGTATTCCATTGTGCATATACACCACAACTTACTCAGCCACTCATCTACTGGTGGACACTTGGGTTATTCCAGGTTTTGGTTATGACAAATTGTGCTCCTATGAACATAGGTATCAATAAATCTTTTTTGATGGGTACATTGGGTTCCTTAGGATATATCCTCAGGAGATGAATTTCAGGGTCATAGGGTAGATCCACTTGTAGCCTTCTAAGAGTTCTCCAGATGGCTCTCCATAGGAGTTGGAGTAGTTTATTTTCCCACCAACAGTGCAGGAGGGTTCCTTTGTCCCCATAACCTCTCCAGCATCTGCTGCTGTTACTTTTTCTAATGTATTCTTACAGGAGTGAAGCGGTATCTCATTGTTGTCTTCATTTGCCTTTCTCTGACAATCAATGACTTGGAGCATATTTGCATGTGTTTCTTGGCCTTTTGGATCTCTTCTTTGGTGAATAGTCTGTTCATATCCTTTTCTTATTTTTGATTGAGGTCATTTTTTTTTTGTTGTTGTTGCTGATTTTGGTGAGCTCTATATATTTTGGTTATCTTGTCTAAGAATGTACCAAGATCTTTTCTCATTCTGTAAGGGGGTCTCCTTGTTTGGGTGGTGATTTATTTTGCTGTGCAAGCTTGGATGTTAGACCAGAAATTGTCAAATACTAAGAAGAAATATTGGCAGAAATCTGTTCCATCTAAATTTTATAGGCATATTCAATGATACAAATCCAATTACAAAGAAGACTAAAAAAAATTAGCTAATGGGACTACACCAAATTGAAAAGCCCCATTTTTACTTATTTAATGTAATTTAATTTAATTTTATTTTATTTCACAGTTCTATAGTTTCTATCTCAAGGTAGCCCCTCCTTCTGGTTGATTAAGATGAGAGAAAGAGAGAGAGGGAGAGAGAGAAAGAGAGAGAGAGAGAGAAGGAGAGAAATAGAACACCACATATTTGTCCACTTTATTCACAAGGTAGCATAACAAATATATTGTATCTTGCTTCCCCCTTTAGAGAGAATTTTATATCAGTTAGTATATTTAAATCTTTTCATTCTTTTTGCGGGGGATATAGTGATCTTCCTAACTAATACTATAATTTCCTTATGTGGTCCTCTATTTATGAATATTCACAACAGATCTTTAAGGTCATCAAAAATTGTTGTAACACATTTGATTTAGTTGTCCTGCTTTTCATATGAGAAAATTGAGATTCCTACAAACAAAGGTAAATTCTAATAATCTAACAAGCTCTTGAGCCTACATTTGGGATGTGTTTTTCTTGCTATTACTATATTTTGATTACAGGAGACCTCAGAAGAAGGTGGCTGTGCCTATGAGTGTATTTTGCACATGAGGGTGGGTGTGTGAATGTGTGCCTACACAGGTAGGTGTACATTATGTTGTGTGACAGATGTGCTCTTGAAAAATCTGAATGAACTCTTTTCTTTTTAAAAATGGAATGTGAAAATTTAAGTGCCCCGAGGGTGGAAAGATGATTTGTTATTTAAAGGAAACTTGTAGAGGAATTCTTATGTGAAATGATGAGGTTTTTTTTTTTTTTAAATCTTTAAAAATGTCTTGATTGAGATATAATTTGCATTCACTAGGTTCCTTCTTTCATGTGTTTGGCTAGATGTGATTTGACAAGTACATACATTCATGTAACTCCAGTCCACTGTTAGAAAACTTCTATCATCTCTGAAAATTTCTTAGTGCTTATTTGAATTCAAATCTTACCTTCACCTCGAGGATATGACCAGTCTTGATTTTTGTTGTTAGAGATTAGTGTTGACCACCAATGTGCCCTGGAACCTCACCTCTCCAGAGCCCTACCCTACTAGGGAAAGATAGAAACAGACTGCTGGGGAGCTATGGCTCCACCTCCCAATGTCCACATTCAGTAGAGAAGTAATTATAGAAGCCAGAACTCCTACCTTCTGTACCCCATAAAGAATTTTGATATATACTACCCAAGGGCTCTGAACTCCAAATCTATCAGGACCTGGAGAAAGAAGAAAGAGGGAGGGGCATATGAAAGTAGTAATAACTACGGTTGTGATTTAGAAGGGAAGAGATGGGGGGCCGGTAGTTCAGCAGGTTAAGCACACATGGCATGAAGCACAAGGGCCAGCACAACGATCCCAGTTTGAGCCCCCAGCACCTCACCTGCAGGGGGGTTGCTTCACAAGCAGTGAAGCAGGCCTGCAGGTGTCTATCTTTCTCTCCCCCACTCTGTCTTCCCTCTTCTCTTGATTTCTCTCTGTCCTATCCAACAACAACAATTAACAACAAGGGCAACAAAAGGCAAAAAATAGCCTCCTGATCCCCAGCACCAGCCCCAGCCCCAGCCCCAGAGGAATATGGGAATGTCAGGAACTGAGGGCATTACCATGTGCATGGTGCCCTGGGAGCTGTTCAGTGATGTGTATTTGAGACACTTTCATCAATCTCAGTCTTCTCAAGTATGCAATAGCATCAGTAATATTTCCAATTTTATAGGCTAATTGTAAGGACTAAATGAAAACGCAGGCGAAGGGCTCAGTGAATAGTCAGTCATTGCTCAAAGAGACTCTGAGGGACTTCTACTTTTTAAAAATTTCTTTCATATGTCTTGGAATTCTGCCCACTGCCTTGTTCCTTATTCACAAGAGTAGAGTTCTTTCTATGCCCACCGTTTCCCCAATAGTTCTGGGGGTACAGGTGCCAGTGAGGTGTTTGAGGCATTGCTTTGCCTGAAACCAGCCTGACTCTGAAAGTCAGTCGTTAAGTCACAGATGAAAAGAATCAGCAACCCACAGAGGGACCCAGAGGCCGAGAAAGAGTAGAATGTATGTGGGACTTGGCCAAAGGGTTTGTGTGCCTATCAGAGCTAGAGAGGGGCCTCTGTGGGAGCTTTTGCCATATCCACAGGACATTGAATGAAGTAATTCAGGGAAGCCATCCACTCAGACAAGACATGGTTACACTCACCTTCTTTTCTCATGAGCACCTCATGCCCTCAGTTGACCAGGACTTTGCCTTTCTTGTGCCTGACTTTTTGCTGGGCCAGGTATAAAACTCTTACCTTATTTGATATCCATAACAACTCTGTAAAGTCATCAGATGTCCTGGACTAATGTGTATTACTGTCACCCTTGTGCAAGAGAATGCCTTTTTGTTATGTAGAAAGCTTGTTATAGGAAAAAGAACTTTGGGCTTAAGTAGTAGATTTGAAGTCTTTACTTTTAATAATAGCAACACCAGCAGCCACAAAGCATTTTGTATCCGGTACCTTGCTAAGCACTGTATTTGATCAAGATGGTTCAAATCACACAAGGTCTGTTATTAGCCCCACAGTACAGAGGAGCAGTCTGAGACATAGAAAAGGTTGTTGATTGATTCAGCATACAAAAAACAAGGGCATTCTTAATTATCTCATACTGACTATATACTGAGTGTCAGGGATTTTGCATCTGAGTCTCATGGAGAGAGTATGTATGTCTGTATGCATGCAAGATAGAGAAACAAAGAGAGAAGAGCCAGGTGGTGGCACATTACGGTGCATTAAGGCTGGGCACCTGCACTCCTTCATTATCTGGGCTTTGTCACTGAGATTAAATTAATTTGGCCATGATGTTGCACCGTACTCTTGTCACTTAGTGTTCCCAGTAACCCCTGCAGTCATCCACGCTGACGTCGCACCACGCTAGATGAATTCTCAGGGCCTTCTCCATCTACGGGTTGGGGCTCAGCCAGTGCTCTGCGGCCATCTGCCCAGGCTGCAGAGCTCTTTGTTGCTTCTGGCAGGTTTAACAGCTTAATTTCTATTTTTTTTTTCAGTTTGGAAATTCTGTTCGTCAGCACTGAAGGAGCAGTGGGTGCAAGAATGGTTTCTGATTGCTATCTTGAATGTTAATATCCTAATACATTTTATCATCAATGACCTGTCCCCCCTACCATGAGTACTCACTCCCATTTAGCAAAGATAGGCACACTGCCTGCCTCCAGCTCTGCCTCACGGCCCATCTCATTCCTGTGCTGCCTCCTTCCCTGCTTTTCACAGATAGCATTGTGCTTTGCCAGTGAAGCTCTCAGTTGTGGGAAATTTTTGTCTTGGAGGATATGAGAAAGTGTTTCACTTTGCCAGTGGGATTTAATAGCGATGATCTAATCTCTGAAAACCATACATTATTTAAATTCCATGCTTTTGGACAAGGGGCCCCTCTGATATTTTGAACTGTGACAAAGACAAGAGTCTGGTTTGGCTCCACTCAGTGGAGTTGACTGTTGGTTTTCCTGTTTGTAATTCAGTGCAGGTTCTGCTTGTGGCTGGGGGGCAGGGAATGGGGCAGTTACAGTGATAAGGGCTCTGTAGAACTTTCTCTTTACCCAGAAACCTAAAATCATGGTACATTGGGGTGGATATGATGGGGACAGTCATCTTGTGTTACCTGGTTCTCATCTGAATTCCAGGCTCAAACCCTAAACTCAGGTGGGCAGCTCCTATGAGGCTCTTCTCAGAGCTCCCTGCATTCCCACATTATCTCCCCTGAATACCAGGAGTACTCACAGGGGCTGCCACAATTGAGCATTGATATTCACTGTTGATGGAAGTGAAATATTGAAGGAAACCGTAAGTGCTGTTGGCTACTAAAGGCTGACTCTGAAATCAGGTGGGAATTGAGAGTGTCTCCAGAGCTTGGGTGATGGGTGGAGTGAAATGCAGGGGGTAGTGACCCAGTGAGTATTCTTCACCTCATAGGCAAGTAAGTCTGTTCACAGTACTACTTCTTACTCCCATCTGTTTTCTTTCATCTTAGTGTGATCACCTTGCTTCCTGTTGAGGGGGGATTTGGAGGGTGAGCGATGCCAGAAATGGCACTGGGAATTCCAAAAGCCTTTTCCCACCTCCACAGAGTTTAGTGGTTACCTCTTGATTAATATACAGTGAGCTAAGCAGGGATGCAAATATGAGTATGATATTCTGTTTAGCAGAAGAGACAGACATATGGGCAATGCATTACAGTTTAATAGGAACTGTGGCAAAGATACGGGTATATACTTTGGGATGCAAATAAAGGGGTAATTAATTCTAACTGAGAACATCTGGAGAGGCTATACTTGACTTGGACTTTGAAGGAGGAGAAGGTGTTCACTAGACTGACCATTCCTAAGTAGTAGTTACTAAGTTTCTTCTCCGAGGAAGTGGTAGATATTCACAGCTTGCTGGGGAAACCAGCCGGGCATAAATTAGCCAACTGACGTTCTACTCAGACAGATGGGATTGTGGAGGCAGGGATAGGCTTTGGGGTACTCAGTGATCCAGGCTTTCTGGAGTCCCTACTCTGTCACTGTGAGCCCAGTTTCTATAAGGGTACTTCAGACCTTGCAAGGTGTTTTAGCTCCCAGAGCCTTCTGTACCTTCTGTACAGAAGCAACAAGCTCAATTTGGAGGTGAGGGAGAAGGATGTTAGGGCAGTGGTGGAAGGGATTTCGTGGTATTGATTTTTTCGTACAACCCCAGTAGAATCTAGGGTTTGCAAAATGTGTTGGGTGAGGCGTGGAGAGCTTCAGCCTTGCACAAGCACCACACTCATTCTCAACCTTTGCAGATATTCTTCTTTCATTTGAATGTTTTCCCTTTCTTGCCTTCATAAAGTCTTCTGAGATTGCTCTTTCGCATTGATTTCAGGATCACCAGGCACTTTATCAGTTTTCCTCTGTGCCTCGCCATTAATGAGTTCAGCACTGATGTGTTTTTCAACTTTCCAATGAGAGTGTAATCACTCCTAGAACAGGAATAGTGTCTTGTGCTTTTCTTATTTCCCCTGTGGGCAGTTTGTGTGAAGAATATGGACTTCTTTAGACAGTTTTAATATTGAATTTTAGCATTGCCCATTTCCTCATCTGTAAAATGGAATAACAGGTTCTCAACCTTGAGACTGTTGGCATTTGGGGCTGGATAGTTCCTTGTTGTAGACACTGTCCCACTTGCTGTAAAATGTTGAATCGAGTACCTTACATCCACCCACTAAGTGATAGAGGCAACATGCTCTGTCCACCTGCTCACCACAGCCAAAACTATCTCCCTGTTATTTTCTCCACATATTTTGTGCAATGCCCCCCTCCAATGTCATCTGTGCCAATTTTTCTCTTGTGGTGCAGAAGTGGTCCAGTAGAGAAGCTTGGGAAGCGTTTTTTTGTAGGTTTGATCAGACACTCCAGCACTGCTGCTGGCCATGCCTGCTGACTCTCCTGCATTTGTAACCCACCTGGCACTTGATCCATTGTAGCCTGATGAATTGAGAGGGGTTGTCACTCTAGATCTTAGCATTTTGGGGTGGAAATGTCAGGAAATTCTCTGGCTGCACACTAACAGTCTCATTGTTGTTTTCTTAAATTGCAGATTGATCTGGAGCCAGAAGGAAGAGTATATGTGATCATCGATCTCTCAGGGTCCTCAGGTGAAGGTAGGAGAGTGTGACTTCACATTTTTGTTTGCTTCCATTGACCCTTTGTCTCCTGGTCTCCTCCTTCCCCTTATTGACTGGGACATATTGCAGTGACATTTAATTAATTGGCACATTTTAAAGGAAAAGGTTATTATGAAGATGCTCCTTATGCCTGTGTATCAAAAGGGACCAGCCATCTGTTAACTGTGGTGGAATAGAGGGAAGGTCTTGACTTACTGAGGGAGACCTGTGAAGCAGGCATTCCTGCCTTCAGTGTGCAGGGTAGGCTGCAGTGGAGGCCGGTGTCCTTGGAGCCTCTTGAGAGGGTGTGTGTGTGTGTGTGTGTGTGTAAAACCAGTTGGTTTAATGGTATTCAGAAATGAAATAAACTAAATAAGGAGTCAAATTTCAGAATCTTTTAGAGATGTTATAGAAGTATTGCTTTGTTTTTACTCATTTCATATGTTAACACAATTCCTGCTCTAACAAAGAAATAATGGGATAAGAAAACAGCTGCTCCCTGGTAGCTGATTAGACAGGACACAGTTCTCTGATAGTCAGGTAGCCCTACTTTCTTCTTATGCACTACCTCCTTCCTTCCTTTCTTCCTCCCTCCCTGCCTCCCTTTCTTTCTCTTTCTTTCTTCACCCTCTCCCTATCTCCCTCTTTCTTCCTTTACACCATCTTCCATTCATGACTCTCCCCCTCCCTTCACTGCTCCAGGAAGTTTTTCAGATAAAAAAACCAGAGACAAAGACACTTTAGCACCAAAATCCCTTCAGTGCTATGGGGGCCAGACACAAACCTGTTTTATGCCAGTGACCAAGCAAGTGTACTTTCCAAGTGAGCTGTCTTGTCACCTGCACCCTCTTCTTCCTATTATATCTCTGTTTTCTGTAACTTTAAGGAATTTCTGGGTGATGAGACTTGAGCAGTAGGGGTCAAAGGGAACACTAGACAATAAAATGTCCAGGTAGGAATAGGGTGATTGTAGCAGACTTGAGCAGGAATAGGTTTAATATTTCTGGAGAAGGTTGAGAATTAGAATTGGAATTCTGTTTATTTTATTTTATTTTATTTTACTTTATTTTATGTTATTTTATTTTTTAACCAGAGCACTGTTCAGCTCTGGCTTATGGTGGTGCGGGGGATTGACCCTGGGACTTTGGAGCCTCAGGCATGAAAGTCTGTTTGCATAACCATTATGCTATCTACCCTCCACCCAGTATTGGAATTCTGGACCCATCTTTTCTTTCCTCTTTTATCTGTGTTTGGGGGTGGCGGAGAGTTGACTTTCATGTCTTTGCAGAAAGATCAAAAGATGTTCCTCTTGGTGATAAAAAATAAAGCATAGCAATTGAGGATTGTATCCCAAAGGGAAAGAGAGACTTTGAGCTCCTTCAGCCCCTGGATGGAAGACTTGATCCTTTCATACCATCTCTCCAAAGTACCAGGGATTCCAGACACAACCCCAGAGCTTCTCCCTTAGTATAGGGGACATTAGTTTAAGTTTCAGGAGAGCAGCTTCAAGGGAGTTGGCCAAGGAATGTGCTTAATAGTGATGCATGAGGGGAAACCCTATTTCAACAAGTATACAAAATAACTCAACAATTGTGTGTATATGGAGCTCCTATAATAGAATTCAGTTCTCCTTTAATCTCAAGTTATTCAGCACAGGTTTAAAACATCCTTTAAAGCAGGTTTAAAACATCCTTTGAAAGTAGGTCTCACATTTCCTGCTCTTTGGCATTTACAACTCTCCTCCTCTGCTGTCAGTTGTGCATAACTCAGAACAGAATCTGATGTAGAAGATTTGCAGATTTAACAGTCTTTAGTGTGAAATATTTGAAGATGCACAGAACGATAATAAAATGGGCATCCGTGTACCCACCACCCAAATTAAGAAATAAAGTACCCAGTAAGGTGGAGGTTTTCATTTCCTTAAATGTGGAATGTGGAGGGCTGGGCAATGTGCACTCAGTTAGGTACACATATTATGAAGCCTAAGGACCTGCACAAGGATCTGAGTTCGAGCCTTCACTCCCCACCTGAAGTAGGGATGCTGCGCAAGCAGTGAAGGTGAAGGGTCTGCTGGTGTCTCTTTCTTGCTCCCTCTCTTTCTCCTCCTCCCCTCTTCTTTGGGGGTGGGCAGGAGCAGTACATTTGTAGTATGGACACTAAGCTCCAGTGATAACTCTGGAGGCAAAAAAAAAAAAAAAATGAATGTGGTTTCAAATTTGCTTGAGAGAGAGCTCATTTGGTAGAGTGGACTTGAGATTGAGACCCTAGGTGTGAGCAGTGGTGCTCTCCTCTCTCTCTCCCTCTTTCCTCTTTTACACACACATAAGTAGAGACTTGGGCTTGGAGATCCCTCAGCAGTAGCACACCATACATATAGCCCTGAGTTCATCCCCTGCCACTACAGTAAAACAAATTCATCTCACTTCAAAGTATTTCAGTAGTTCCCTAATTGTACACACTGGTACAAACTCCTCAACCACCTTTTTTTTTTCCCTTGTGTAACCTATATTTCAGTGAGATAATTAAATAAATATCTCCTGTATCAAGACAACTAATAGAACACTTAGGTTACTTTCTTTCTTTGAAAAGATTAATGATTTGCAGTATTACAGAAGACATCCTTTTATTACATTAAAGGGAAAGGATATGGGTACATGAATGACTACATCAGAAGCAATTGATTTTTCTTCCTCTTTGCTTTATGGCTTATTGCATGTGAATGGCCAAAGCAATTTTCATTGGTCTGAATTCTTAGTCTACTTGTTTATCTATTTTATCTAGACAAAATAGAGTTTACTTCAGAAATGCTGACACATGCCAGCATTTAGACTCTGTAAAGTGCAAGCATGTGTTGCTCTGAGGAGGAATCTTTCTGCTCTCTCTCTCTCTCTTTTTTCCTTGCTGTTTCTGGATTTATAATCTACTTTCTGGTACTCCAGTGAGCCTTTCCTAGAAGCTCATCTTGTTACACTCTGGCAGTAGCTTTGATTTTGGAAAGGTTGAAAGTGGGGTGGGGAGCTGAGGTTGAGTGCCTAGATTGTCAGAGAGGGACCTGGGGGGAAACACAGCATCACAGCTAGACCACAGGCAGTCACAGATTGTCTGAATTCTCTTTAATGAAATTGTCTAATGTAATTCTCTTAATGTAATTAATTAATTACATTAATTAATTAATGCAATTAATTAATGTAATTCTCTTTAATGAAATTGTCAGAAGGTGAGAAGGTTTTGCTGATGTTTTCACCATTCCATTATTCTGCCATCAAGCATCCCTTTCACTTCCCTATCTCAAGTGTTTCAGTCTCATGAATGGAAAAATATATTCATAGAAATTGCACACACTTTACAGTACATATGAAGGAAACTCAGAGAAAGATGTGGGGGTTGAACCATGTGATACACTCTCCAGGGATGTGCCAAAAAATCTTTTTGCTTCTTAACACATTGTTGGAATCCTGGACATTTATGTCTGCTAGAGATAGAGCTAATGGGATTCTTACTGTCCAATAAAATTCCAATGCTTGCATGTCCTGTGCAGCTCATTATAATGGCATTTGACTGGTGTGTGCTTTAGCTAAACCAGGCAACCTAACCTCAGATAGAAAGGGTCAGGTTGCATGACAAGGAGGGTCATTTCTGGTAATGCAATTTTACTCTTTGGTATAACTTCAATAGTCATCTGTTGCAGTTCATGGATGAGTGCTGAGTAATGTCCTTAACAGGTGGAAAAGGGTAAAAGAAATGGGCTCTTTTAAAAGGCAGGTACTGAATCAGATGCTTTACCTGTATTATCTCAAAGAACAAACCTAGGAATATTCATCTGTAATCCTTCAATCTCAACAGCCTCGTAGGGATTACATTTACTTTGAATAATACTCACCAGACTTCTTGGTGTACATGGCACTTCATACTCCCCATATACTTATGTCAAAGCATAATTAGCCCTGCTAACAAACTATAGTGATGTCATTCTCAAATCTGTACGTTATTTTTCTGCTGTGCACATTAGCAAGTAATTCTCCCTTATTTATGATGTCATTTGCATACTGTCTGTATAATAAGATGTCAGAGTACCATAATTTGCAGGCTTCTAGAGGAAGGGAAGTCAGGGTCTGACCTGGGGATTCTAGACTCTTCCTCCTCTCCTGACTTCCATCCAAGTTTCCTATTAACTGAGTTCTTCAGAATTGCAATTGACAATAGAAATAGCAAGAAGTAGGCCTCACAGCTATGTTTGGATTTCCAAACTTTTTCTTCAGTAAAATGCAGAAGGTATAGAGTAATTTGAATAATTTTTACACCACAGACATCACAAATGATGCAGTTAAACCTGGTTCTAGGGTGATTGCTAATTTTAGAAGCAGAAGGTGAGAGGATTTAGGAGCAGGATACACATCATTCTGTAGCCAGATGCTAGAGATGCCTGCAGCTTGTAGAGTTGAAAGAGGACAGGTGTCATCAGCCCTAACACTAGTCCTCACTAGTTCAGAGCTTTAGATTTCTTAGTCACAAGTATGCATCGTGGACTCTTTGAAAGATACTCTGACAGGACTACTATCAGAACAGGGTCTTGGTGTAGTCCTCTCACATAGAGACGAAGCTGGTACATATCTGAAGGCCTAGGAGATCTCTTGAGCAGGGACACATGCAAAAACTGTAAGCCAGTGTCCAGCAGGAGCTGCATGCAGGGCCTTCAGGAAAGCAGTTTGAAGGTAGATTTATTTTCTTTTTAAAATTGATCTTGTGCAAATGTTGTGGCCTAAGACTGTTGCTGTTTTATGGGTCATAACATAACATCACTGCAAAATATGTGCTAGCCCACCTCAATCACAACCAAAGTGTCCTTTCTTTTCAGTGCAGGACACATTGGGTCTATTTCCTCTGTGGCGCTCTTGCTATTCAGTCACCCTAGAGCTGTAGGCATAGGCCAAGAATTTATATACACATCACCCTATCTGTTGAGGTCAGGTTTCTAACTCTTGAGCATGACTTGGATGAAAGATCCAAGGACAGTGTAAGGTGATAGAGATACAGTGTAGAGTAATAGATCTCATGGATTATGAGATTGCTCTCTACCAGAGTTCAAACTTAGCTAGTTTTGCCCAACTTCTCTCTTATCCTCACCCATTTTCTTTCCTTCTCCCTCTCCCCTTCCCCCAATGAACTAATTTCCCAAAGGATATTCACTACTTTTCCTGTGTCCTTAATGTCAGAAACTACCTATCAGAGCTTGAGCTTCTGCTCTTTTTGCTCAGTGAAAACTGCAAATTCATAGTCCCTGAATAAAATTCCTCCATGTATTTAAAGATAGTTGTTATACCTCTCTTCTTTAGACTAAAGCAATCAAATCCTACCACCTTATGGGAAGGGATAGTTTAGAAATCTTAATTCTTTTCTGCATTTAAAAAATATTCATTAGATATAGATGGGCATAGACTCCAGACTATTAATGTCCTGCTTTGTCATGAGTATGTTTTTTTTAAATCCCATGAGTCTCTCCCTCAGCCCCCTTCTGTCCATGAGCCACAGGTGTTTGCATTCACCTGCGGCTTGGTAAGTTTTTTTTTTTTTTTAAAAAAAACATCTTGTTCATAAATTGTTGAATTTTCAGGTGTTTATCATTGCTTGTCCTAGTTGCTGGGGAGAGCAAACTGCAGCTGCTGCTACTCCATATCCTTGCCTCTGGAATGTCTGAATTCTATATTTTTATGCCTTCTGATTATCAGATTGTTGAAAGGAACCATTTAGTTTAAGTAAACAATAGCCATCGATGCACTTTAACAAACATGTTTAGCTAGGTGCCCATACTGGGTTTGAATAATTGAGAAGTAGGGAGGGAAGTGTGGAAACTAGTTATGATATTCGTAAGAAGTAGGAAGCAACATCTTTTCTTCAAAGAACTTGCAATTGAATTAGGACTTTAAGACCTGTAGGACAAAATATAAGTAATGCAATGTAGTATCACATTAGGTACTTAATTGGGTCATACTAGGAGTTTTCCAAATGTGAGTAAATTAAAGGTATGATAACCCAGAAAAACCACAAAAAGAAGTAAGGTTTGAACTGAAAAGGAAAAGATAGTTATACTGAATTGGCGAGAAAAAAGTGGGGAGGCTATTCTGAACAAAGAGTCATGTCATCATCAAATAGCTTTGAAACTAAATAACTCTGAAAAACATGATAAATTAAGTATGTGCAATTTGTGTTCTCTAAGAGCTTCTAAAAAACAAATCATTGTTGCACTCATAAATTTTCATGCAATGATAATAAGAAGGTGAAATGACTTAAATGATTGTTATGTTTGAAAATAGCAGAATCCAGAAATTCAAAGAATTGTGAGGTATTGCTCCATGTTAACTACCACCCTCCCCCACCCCTGCCCCAACAGTAAAACTAATTGCTATTGATAATTGCAAACTAACGAGCAGGTCACTTAGTCCTTAGATATCTGATGGAATAATTTCTTGTTCCTAGAAGTGAACATATGCACCAGATGAGACAAGGGGAATCAGCTTGAAAACAGTATCAACCCTTTATGACATTATAATGTCACAAGAGATGAAGCTAGAATTCTTGATGAGAAATAAGTCAAGAAACCCTCATTTCCTTCTAAATAGGTGCCCAGCAGTTCCTCTGAAATGAGTCATCGCAGTTAACAACAGCAAATGCCAACCATTAGCAAATGAAAAACAGAATTGAATCCTGAGTGCTTGGAGAACAGAGCTCTTGAGGAGCTCTACCAAAGCCTCCTTCCTCTCTGCCATTACTAGAACACAAATGTGTTTTTTCTATTGACTTGTGTGCCTATCGTACTAATGAAGTAATTGAAGAAGGAATAACCTCGTTTAAAAAATAAGTTTATAGGAAGGCTAGTTTTACAATAGAGCCCTAGTCAAGAAGTGAGCTGCCTGCTTCCTGGCATGGTCTCTGGTTCTGCCTCTGTTGTCTTGCCATATACTCTTTCTGTGTCTTATAAAGAAGATTGTTTTGGGAAATTCATGCTTGCAGCTCAGCTCATACTGGGTCAGAAGGCCTGTAATTTGATCATTAACACTTGTTGATGTCCTCATGATTTAGCTTAACAAAAAAGGGTATTTCCATTCATCTAACCTGATTTAAAGAGTTGTCTTTCACAACCAATTACTTTATTCTTTTATTTAGTTGAAATTAGCCAGTGCTGACAGATACATTGATTTTCCTTATTACTTAGCTTTGTTGAAACTTTCACATTTTCACAATCAATTTTCTTTTTTGGTGTGCAATATTTATGTGTTCACTCCTTTTTTTTTTTTTTTTTTAGTTTGAATGTACTTGATCAGTGGTTGCATATCCATCTGATTCCTTTTTAAAGACATATACGTTTAACACTAGGGTGACAATATTTATACCATTTTGTGAAATACTCCAAAGGAACAGAACATTCATTTTTGTACAAAAATATAAGCTAGTTAACCTACACGCATAACCTTGAACAATCCATTTGAAATCTATTGACTAGAATGAATAAAAGCATGAAAATTCATAATGCACAAAGAGCAATAATATAATCTAAGAGTAAGGCTAGAGTATTGGAAAATATATTTTTTCTCCCCACCCTTGTTGTTATTAATGCATCTTCTTTAAACTATATTTTTCAAAATAAAGCAAAAGGTGGAATGATTTTAATAAGACTTTTTTTTAATGTGTTACCACAACCCTGCATTTGCATAATCCCACCACTTCAACCTTTTCATTCTCATTATTTTGGAAAGAGAGTAGGAGAGACACCACAACACCACGTCACTGTTCATGGAGCTTCCCCCAGTGTTGTGTCCCCATGTGGTGTCTGGGCTCAAACCTGACACCCCACACATGACAAACTGCAACAGCTTGAATTGTCAGTTGTTTCAACTAATCCCCCAGGCAGATGTGAATCAACGAGAATTTTCTTTTCTATGGTGACTCAGAAGTCAAATCACCCTCTGTCTTCTGATACTATCATTTCACCATATGACTTCCAAGGGAGCTATACAGCATAAAAGGGCAAGTAGAGATGGTTTATCAGTTCTTGCCTGTCTCTGGAAGTAACATATACTGCCCTCGTTCAGATGTTACTGGCTAGACATAGTTATATAACCTTGCTTGGTTGCCAAGAGATTTCACAATCAATTTTGTATCATTTTTGAGCTACTGATAGCTTTTCTATTTCTCCTTTATGATAAATTTTCCCTTATACATTTATATTTTTAATTTATTTAATAATAATTGTCAAGATTGTAGGATAAGAGGGGTACAATTCCACACAATTCCCACTATGAGAGTTCTGCATCCTATCCCCTCCACTGGAAGCTTCCCTATTCTTTATCCCTCTGGGAGTATGGACCCAGGATCATTATTGGGTGCAGAAGGTGGGACATCTGGCTTCTGTAATTGCTTCTCTGCTGGACATGCATGTTGGCAGGTCAGTCCATACTCCCAGCCTCTCTGTATATGATAAACATTTGGTGTGAGCTTTTGGGAACCTGTAAACGTGTGTGCACGTCTCTGAATCACTTGGTCGGTTTTCCTTTCCACCTTCACTTTTTTTTTTTTTTGCCTTCAGGGTTATTGATGGGGCTTGTTGCCTGTACCATGAATCCACTGCTCCTGGAGGCTATTTCTCCCCCTTTTTTAGCCCTTGTTTTATCATTGTTGTGGTTATTATTATTGTTGTTATTGATGTCATTGTTGTTGGATAGGACAGAGAGAAATGGAGAGAGGAGGGGAAGACAGAGAGGGAGAGAGAAAGATAGACACCTGCTTCACCTCCTGTGAAGCCAACCCCCTGCAGGTGGGGGCTCGGGGGCTTAAACTAGGATCCTTACGCCAGTCCTTGCGCTTAGTGTCATGTGCGCTTAACCCACTGTGCTAACGCCTGACCCCCACTTTTTTTTAAACTCGAAGTCTTATTTATTTGCATATCTAAGATATGCTGTGCCCTGGGAGTGTAGAGCTAATGGACAAGGCCCCTCCCCTCAGGTACCTTCACACTTGTAGCCTTTGGGTGGCTGTTGATAGAGGCAAGTGTAGTGGAACCACAGAAGACTCGCTTTGCTCAGGGGATCTCTCTTGAGTAGGAAGTCAGTAAATGATAACCAGTAGCACTTCCACTTGCTCATTACTTGCACCTGAAAGACAGATACCAGCAGTTCCTTTCCTTGGTTGAGGAAGTAAAACCACTATCCATTGAAGATTCATTCAGCCATATGCTAATGAGGACTAGGAACCAGGTGGTTAAGTGCACATATTACAGTGTGCCAGGACCCAGGAGTAAACCCTTGGTTCCTACCTTCAGGGGCAAAGCTTCATGAGTGGTGAAGCAGTGCTACAGGTGTCTCTCCCTCTCTCCCTCCCTCCATCTCCTCATCCTTTCTGAATTTCTCCCTGTCTCTATCTAATAGTAAATAGTAGTACTAAAAGAGGACTAGGACTTGACATGCCAAAAGTTGAACTTTTCAGGAATGTGCTTGCTTACATATTTTTTCATTAAATAGCTCTTGAGCACCTAGGTCATTTAACCTTTTCAGTACTAAAGACACAACAGTGGATAGTATAAACAAAAAATTTATTTTCAAGCCTTTTATTTATCTAGTTTTTTTTATTTTTTAATTTTACTATCGCTGCTTCAAATCAAGCTGGGTCCTGTAGCATCAAGTCATCTGTTCTTCTTGGGACTTGGTGATCTCTTTAGTAGTTGGCAAGGGGTGGAATTAAAGGTCCATCTTATTCAAATAATTCAGAGTCCAAGTCAGAAGTTTGCACACAGTCAGGCATCTGGAATAGTAAATCAAGAAGGAACAAGAGATTTTAAGCCTAATCTTTGTACAGATAATATTTTATTTAAGCCTAAGTGGATCTGCCAGCTAGGTTTTATCATTACTGCTTTACAAAGGAAAGCAAAGCTTGAAGAGTTGAAGGTTGTGAATCACCTGAATCCTGACTCAGCGGGCCTGACAGGGAGCTTGTGGTACTACCTTTCTGTCTCTCAGGATATCCCCACACTGCTGGTCCCTTGAAAAATGCTTAGAGAAGCAAAAGGTTTTGCAATTTTCCCTCTGAACCATGCTGAGAAGATGCCAGTTGTTGAATGATTGAAAATTAAGAGAGAAATCTACTGTCTCCCTCAACTACCAGCCATTTAAAACATCTAAAAACCAATACCTTTGACTGCTTTACTGTTTACTTTTCTTCCTTTCCCATTCTTCTTTATTCTGGGAAAGGGATGCAGACAGTACACTGTTATTTTAAAGGAGGTGGGCAAAGGCCAGGCCTTGGTAGCCCAGTCTTGTACAGGACGTTGAAAGGCATGATAGCATGTGTGTTCTTCAGATTGGAGACAAGCACCAATTTATATGAAGGAAATGAAAAGCAACTAGTCAGGATATTGGATTTGGGTGCGAGGAGGGGGTGTGTTTGCTTTTCTATAAATATCCACAAGTATTGAGTGGTGCTTGAATTTGATCCCACTGTGCTAATTTTCTCCTGATTCCTAGGGTTTTAATTAAAATAAGTCACCCAGGGATCTTGGCTAGAACGTACCATTACTTGGTTCTCCTCTGATGTGGGCAAGTTGCACCTGACTTTTATGGATGTGAAAACACAGAGGGAGCTTTAGAGTAGGTGTTGGGTACACTGCCAGGGTATAATTTTTTATTTGTTGGATAAATGAGTGTGTGACTAAATGAACTAAAAGAAAAAAGTGTCACTTTAAAAGGAAAGTATTGAGATAAATAAGGTGTTTGGACTGATATTGCTTTGTATAATCAGTTGTTTCATATTTCAGTGTACAATCAGTTTCACCAGTGGGCATGGGCCTGCATGCTTAAGACTTCTGTGCCTGGTACTTCTTAGAGGTTTTCTGAGGCCACCTCAGAGCCTCTGCATACACTATGTCCCTATTATAATCTCTTGTAACTTCCTTTCATTCAACTATTCTTCTAGGGTTTCATAATTGGATTTCAAATTTATTCCCTCCTGGAGGCCTTCCCATGTCAGCCTGCCCACCTTTACCTGCTGTTTCAGACACTGTGTTTGCTCCCACACACCCGTGTCTTTTGATTTGATATATCATCTTTTGAAACAATATATCATGTACTCATATATTATTTCTATAATTAGAGTCCTGCCTGCCTGCCCTAGTTTTATACATACACACACACACACACACACACACACACACACGATAATATATTATCAAACCAATAGTGGGGGTAATTAAATTAATGCTAAGGGAGCAGGTTGGTTTAAGGGAAACAAATCACGGAGAGTACTTTCTCCTAAAGTCAAACAAATTCTCATTTGTTCACTTTCTAAGGCACAGGAATCGTGCAAAACAAACAAGAACAACAAAAAACCTCATACAATATAGAAAATTAACATTAAATCAGAGAGAAACTGGTTTATTTTTTAAAAATTAAAAACATATACAAAGCAGGTCCCTCTTAGGCATACACACACACACACACACACACATACACACACACACATATATATATCTTGTCATTAGGGTTGATAGGTCCTTTTATTTTTTTCTTCCAGGGTTATTGTTGGGGCTTGGTGCCTGCACCATGAATCCTCTGCTCCTGGAGGCCAATTTTTTTCCCCATTTTTGTTGCCCTTGTTGTTGTTTTTATTGTTATTGGTTTTTTGGCTGTTGTTGTTGTTGGTTAGAACAGAGAGAAATCAAGAGAGAAGGGGAAGATAGAGACAGGGAGAGACAGACACCTGCAGTCCTGCTTTGCCGCCTGTGAATTGACCTCAACAACAAACCTCATACAATATAGAAAATTCACATTAAATCAGAGAGAAACTGGTTTATTTTTAAAAATTAAAAACATATACAAGTCAGGGCCCTCTCAGGCAGAGGTAGATGTTTTTAGTTGGCCAGGCAGTATAGTGGCTGCAAGGGCCATAATTATAGCCAGGAAGAGGTCAAGCAGCTGGATGGGCCTCTGTAATTAGCAGGTAAAGTCTGTCTGAAGGGTTTCAGCCACTCTGCTGATGGCCCTTGTGACCCCTAAATCCACCTAATACAACCAACTTTTTTTTTTTTTAATAAAGTAAGTTTTTATTTATTTATTTATTTTCCTTTTTGTTGCCCTTGTTGTTTAACATTGTTGTGGTTATTAATGTCGTTGTTTTTGGATAGGACAGAGAGAAATGGAGAGAGGAGGGAAGACATAGAGGAGGAGAGAAAAACAGACACCTACAGACGTGCTTCACCGCTTGTGAAGCGACTCTGCTGCAGGTGGGGAGCCGGGGACTCGAACTGGGATCCTTACGCAGGTCCTGGCGATTTGCGCCACGTGCTCTTAACCCGCTGCGCCACCGCCTGACTCCCTTTTTTTGTTTTAATAGGACAGACAGAAATTGAGAGGGGAGGGGAGAAGGGGAGATATGAGAATTTGTTTGACTTTAGGAGAAAGTACTCTCTGTGATTTATTTCCCTTAAATCAGCCTGCCACGTAGCATTGATTTAAGTTAGCTTTATTCCCCCTCCTTTCTCCTACTATTGGTTTGACAGTATATTATCTTTTATATTTACACTTACAAATACCTGTGTTTCAGATTAAGAAAAAGAGTATTTCTGGTGTCCTTGTAGTCCTGAAGACTCTTCACTGGTCTAATCTTTACCCTTTTCAAATGTAACCTCTGTTATGAGTTTTGTAATTTTTTGTACTTTTAAATTATATTTACTCCCTATTTAAATGTCTTTCTTAAGTAACACATTGTATTGTTCTACCTACTGTTTAGCTTTATTTGGAATCTGAGGTAACTATGCTAAATGAAATAAGAGGTGAAAGAAAACTACAGGATGAAGGCTATCAGGGGAGGGGAGAGGGAATGGTTGTGGGAATTGTGTGGAGTTGTAGCCCTCTTATCCTACGGTTTTGTCAGTGTTTCCTTTTTATAAATTAAAATAAAAAAGAATTAGAAGCTAAATAAACTGGAATTAGGAGTTGATGAAGCAGAGTTTAAAGTAAGGTTCTCAGAATGACTATATTCAATGATGGTTTCTTTCATGTGTGGAATATAGATAACTGAAACAGACTTTACACGTGTGTGTGTGTGTGTGTGTGTGTGTGTGTGTGTGTGTGTGTAAAGAGAAACTATACCCATGAAATCTTATAATTTTGTAAACCACTGTTGAATACATAATAATAAAAATCACAGAAATAGAGAAGGGTCAGGTAGTGGCTCACCTGACTGAGTGTACATATTACTAATGAAAAAGGACCTAGATTCAAGCCCTCACTCCCCACTTGGAACAGGGAAGCTTTACAAGTGGTGAAGCAGGTCTGAAGGTGTCTCTCTTTTTCTCTCTCTCTGTCTATGCCTCCCTCTCCCCTAATAGAATGATGAAAAATTACAAAAATAAAGAAATAGTAATCACCTACGTAAGTTATTTTGTGATCCATCCAGTGGTATACTTTTGAATTTCATCCATATGGTAATGAATTTTAGTATTTTAAATATATTTTGTTGTTCCTGAAAATAACTTGCTTGTTTCTTTTGTTCATTTTTCTTTTATTACCTTAGCTTAGTTCAATCTTCTTTCTTTTTTTAATTTTTATTTATAAAATGGAAATATTGACAAGGCTATAGGATAAGAGGGGCACATTTCCACACAATGCCCACTCCCCAGAGCTCCATATCCAATCCCTTCCCTTGATAGCTTGCTATTCTTTATCCTTCTGGGATTATGGACCCAGGGTCATTATGGGGTGCAGAAGGTGGAAGGTCTGGCTTCTGTAATTGCTTCCCCACTGAGCATGGGCTTTGACGGGTCGATTCGATTCGTACTCCCAGCCTCTCTCTCTCTTTCCCTAGAGGAGCAGGGATCTGGGGAGGTGGGGCTTCAAGACACAAGGTGGGGTTCTCTGCCCAGGGAAGTCAGGTTGGCATCATGGTAACATCTGGAATGTGGTGGCAAAAAAAAAGTTAAGATATAAAGCAGAACAAATTGTTGACTAATCAGGAACCTAAAGGCAAGCATATTGCAGATGAAGATGGGGGGGGTGGCGCGTCTCTGTTTTGGAAAAAGCTAGTAGGTCTATTTTAAGTATCTTCCAAGGGGCCCATGATTTTACTAGTTTTTGCCTGTGCCTGACATCTAATATGCAGGTGGACCCAGATTATTGTTTTTAAAGTCTGTGCATATTGTTTCAAATGAAAGATTTTTATTTTCATGACTAAACAGTCCTCTAATTCTGCTGTTTCCGTATTTTGTTTATTGTAAATCATGATGCACTGATTAGAGATATGTATATATATACCACCAGTGTTTTCACTGGTGCCTGGTGCCTTACATGATTTCATCACTCCTGATTGACAGTTTTTTTTTTTTCTATTTTTAAGATAGTGCCAGAGTCTGAGAGGTAGAGAGAGATTTGGAGAGAAAGAAACCACTACCACTATATCACCACTCATAGTGCTTGTGCACATTGTGACCACTGTTGTGCATGGTACTATCTACCATGTGGTGGCCAGGGGGCTCAAACTCTGACCTTCCTGCATGATAAACTATGCATTCTACTGGGTGAACTATCTCCTCCCAATCCCTGCATATTTATTTTTTAGATTCATGTCTTTATACTAAGTCTAGTTTTCTTTTTCCACTACCATACTGTCTCCATTTTTGTACTATGACATATGCCCTGGGAACACTTTTTGTTGTTGAGCTTTTTTTTTTCTTTTGCACTTTTAAAATTACTGCTTATTTATATTTTCTCTTATTACACATAGGGTCCTCCAGAATGTAAGTTCCAACAGACACGAACTTACATAAACTTCATCTTACTCATTTATCACTGTGTTCTCGGCTATTTTAGGTAGTGGCTGGCATATAGTAGGTGCTCCATAAATATTTGTCCAGTAAATGACTGACTCAATGGTGTTAGTTGTCAGCCCCCCCCACACCATAGTCATTCAAATACCATATTTAGAGTTTACTTCCTGTTTGAGTTACTTGCAAACTGACATAGTATTGTGTTTAATGTGTCTTTAGTCTTCTGCTATACAGAGCGGGTGGGTGGAGTGAGAGAGTCAGTTGTGCCCTGGGAAACTGAACGCTGTATGTATGTAGTCTGGGCTCTACTCTTCTGAGAGCAGTTTTCTAGGATGAGACCAGAATTTCCCAGGCTGTTTTCCCTGCCCTTCTGTAGCACCCACTGTCAGGCTTGGTGCTTGCTCAAACCCTGTTGGCTTTTGCATTGTTGCTATAGGAACTGGAGCTGGTTTGAGAGAAAATGTGTCCCTGTGCTGCTGGGGGAAAGGTGTTAGAAGGGGCTTGGGATCCAGAACTGGGTGGCAGCTGTGCCCCTGGGTGAGTGAGGATCACATCACAAGTCTCTGTGGAGGCCCAGCCCTCTTTGGTGGGCACTCTCTGCAGAGAGCTTTTGGTTTCACGTGGTGCACATTTGGGGGACAGGCATCCCTTTGTAGATCTACAGGGCTCTCCTGGCACCATGCCAGCCCTTCAGTGGAACATCTGGAGAGCCCTGATTCCTCCCATGCCAAAGCCGCTGAGCCCTGGAGACAGAGATCAATGACCTCTTCTTGGCTGCTCCTTAACCCATGTCCCAGACAAGTGTTTTTCTGGGAACCAGTGAGTAAGGCAGATCTTTGATGCCAAGGCTCATGTGCTCTTGCAGTAAGACTTTCACTTTTGATGAAAGGGTGGGGGCAGAGAAAAGGGTCTGAGTAGGGGGAGCAGTGAGAATTTTGGGAAAGAAGAACTTTTTAGGAAAGAACTCAAGCGATGAATTCTGTGTTCCTCTTGCTTGCTTTCTTGCTAAGAAAACTGCAAGCTGAGCTGTTGCCTGAGGTCTTTTGTGTAGGGGCTGATATTAGGGTGGGGGTGGGCTTGAGGCTAGAGATTAATTTGGTCCTGAACTCAGCAGGCAACCATTATGATCCCTGGGAGATAACTTTGGAAATTGAGGGGTGCTTTTTTTAAATATATTTTTTTATTTCTTTATTGGGGGAATTAATGTTTTAAATTCAACAGTAAATACAGTAGTTTGTTCATGCATAACATTTCCCAGTTTTACACATAACAATACAACCCCCATTAGGTCCTCTATCATCCTTTCTGGACCTGTATTCTTCCCCCCCGACCCACCCCAGAGTCTTTTACTTTGGTGCAGTACACGCCAATTCCAGTTCAGGTTCTACTTGTGTTTTCTCTTCTGATCTTGTTTTTCAACTTTTGCCTGAGAGTGAGATCATCCCATATTCTTCCTTCTGTTATTTTTTTATCTTTATTTAGAGGAAACCAGAAATCAAAAGGGGAGGAGGAGCTAGAGAGGTTGAGAGACAGAGAGACCCGTGAAGCCCAGCTTCACCACTCGCAAAGCTTTCACCCTGCAGGTGGGGACTGAGTGCTCAAACCTGGGTCCTCGTGCACTGTAGCATGTGCGCTCAACCAGGTGCACCACCACCTGACCCCAGGGTGGTCTTTTTATGCACATAATTTATCACACACTGGGTTGTGTTGAAGACAGTGGAAGGAATTTATGATGTATATTAGCTAGGGTTAAATATGTTATGTAATTGCCTGTTCTTCAGAAAATTTCATAACTGACATCTTAGGTTGCATATTTAGTATTTGTCATAAAAATAAATGCATATACAATAGTAAAAAACATACAGAAACCATGGAAATATTATTAGTTAATTTTGCAGTAAATAGTCTTTTCCTGCTTGGGGTCAGGTGCCTGGGATCAGTTTGTCAGTTGACCACCACTGCCATTAAATATATATATTTTTCCTTCTCATCTCTTTCTTAGACATTGTAGTTGCTCAGTTAGTGCCACTTGAACTTTGGAATGTGACCCAGAAATTCTACTGGAGCCTTATCCCAGTAGGAAACCTGTAGAGGTAATCCAGAAACCAATCACCAGATCTGAAACAACAAAATATTGGAAATTAGCTAAGGATCTGTGTGCACCTCTCACTAATGGGAGAAAAAGCTATAATTTCAAGCTTTTGGGTCTGATTTTTATATATTAATAAGATGTTCAAAATAACTTGTTAAGTAAAAACAGTAAATTGGAAATGGATATAACATTTTTATGTAATATACAATAAATGTATATGATAGATATAATGTAATATATATGTATATATGCATATACATATACACGCATATATGTGTATATATACCATTCATGAAAAATGAAATACACACTAGATTTGAATACATACAAAAAGCCCTACCTCTGAGAAGAGGGAAGGGGTATCAAAGAATTTTTGTTTCACTCATATCCTTTTAACTCATTGGCATTTTTGCCTGAACTTAGGAATACTTAAAATCTTTTCTTCTGAATCCCTCATTATGTTACCTTTTTCCTTTCCCCTTTAATAATCTGCTTCTCCCTCCCATTCTAGGACCTTCAAGATCTGCTTGTGGTATATCTAGTTGTTTCTAAAACCATGTAGAATGACCACATGTATATGGTCATACAACTTAAGCATATACACCAGGCATAGTTATCTTAGGTGTTTTTTTTCCTTTGTTTTGTGGTGTTCATTGCTCTCCTGCCAGACTATCAGGAGAAAAGATGGTTCTGTATAGAAGAAGGCATCACCAGTCTGAGGGGTAGGGATCCCTTAGCTTATGTCTCCGGAACTATACTCTAACTCACTGACTTCTGTTACCTGTTCCCAAGAATCACAGTGCTGGGAACCTATTTTCATAGTGCATTAAAGTTGATGGGAACAAAGTGGCAGTGCCAAGGGCTGTGAGTACTTTCCACCTAAGACAGGAATTTTATTACCAAAGTCACCTCTGTTCTGCACCCAAGGGTGTGTGTGTCTGCATGTATGTATGTAGGTGGGTGTGGGTGTGTGCATGTGTGTGTTTGTACAGGTATATCCTTACACATGGACATGCCTGAACCCACACATATACATGTGCCTGTGGAGCATGCTCATTCATAGACTCTGGGGCTGTAGAATCTGCATTTCTGACCAGCTCAGCAGAGGCTGTGTCACCACTGGAAACTCAAGTACTATCTTACCCCGGGTCATAGTGTTCTGGTTCAGAGTCACTACTGAGAAACAACTTTTCCATTCTCTATTGCACTTTCTGAGTTTTGCAGGCTCTTGTCTGCTCCTCTCAGATTGCTGGGGCCCTACTACAGGAGGAGGGAATAGGTGGGGACAGTATTGTGGTTTTAAAGCTGAAAATTTGTGGGAAAATGCCTAACTTTCGTAGCTTGTCCTGTTACTTTGTGTTTGTGTGCTGTTGCACTAGCATTTTCATTTTTGTTGAGAGGTAGGTTCAGGGAAATGATCTGGGTAGGGAAAGCAATGATAATTGTGCTTTTCAAGGAAAAGAAACTAATCCTGGAAGGTGATTGTGCAGAATTGTGCTTCCTATTTCCTGACAATTCATTACATTCAGCCTAGATTTTTAAAAAACTATTTATTTCCGTAGCGCAGCGGGTTAAGCGCAGGTGGCGCAAAGCACAAGGACCGGCATAAGGATCCCGGTTCGAACCCCGGCTCCCCACCTGCAGGGGAGTCGCTTCACAGGCGGTGAAGCAGGTCTGCAGGTGTCTATCTTTCTCTCCTCCTCTCTGTCTTCCCCTCCTCTCTCCATTTCTCTCTGTCCTATCCAACAATGACAACAACAATAATAACTACAACAATAAAACAACAAGGGCAGCAAAAGGGAATAAATAAATAAAATAAATATTTAAAAAAAAAAAATAAAAAAAACCAAACTATTTCCTTTTGTTGTCCTTGCTTTTTTATTGTTGTAGTTGTTGCTGTTGTTGATGTTATTATTGTCAGATAGGACAGAGAGAAATGGAGAGAGGAGGGGACGATAGAGAGGGGGAGAGAAAGATAGACACCTGCAGACCTTCTTCACCACTTGTGAAGCAACCCCCCTGCAGGTGGGGAGCTGGTGGCTCTTACTGGGATCCTTCTGCAGGTCCTTGTGCTTTGCGCCACCTACACATAACCCGCTGCACAACTCCCTGACTCCATCAGCCTAGATTTTACCAGCAGCTTTGTTTGGAAGAACTTGACTCTTCAGGAAAACGAAGGATCTTAGATCTACTCACAGTGTTATATAATTTAACTGTTGCTACTTACTGTACAAAGCTGGAAACACTCATCTTCACCCTTGAAGTGTTTAAAATTGGTCCTAGAATCTATCTTGACAATACCAGGCCCTGCCAGGGTATTAGTGCATTTACAAAGCTCTGGCTGTCCTGGAGATGTGTGAAGGCAGCCATGCATCCTTCTGAGAAAAAGATGGGCAGCTGAAAGACCACTGAAGTTTAAAGACTAATCCTGTCACTGGACCATCTAGATTAGTCCCACTTTTCCAGATTTTCATTCCCTCTCCTGTGAGATGGCAGCAATAAAGCTGCCCTTCCTGTAGTCACATTTTCAGAGGATCCTGTCTCTGTGACTAAGCTGGGGGTGGTGGTGGGATTTATCCTGGGGTCTGCATGTTCTCTGCCTGTATAGAAAAGGCATCCCCAACATCAGACCCTATGGCCTGGGGATCCTTGGATCCTTTAACATTGCTTGCAGAATTAGGATATTCTGGGTGTGCAATTTAAGGACAGAAGGTCCCTAACTGTGTTCCAGTTTCTAGAAGAATTTAAGACCTCAAAAGCTCAAGACTTAATTGCTCTGAAGAATGGTCACATGCCATACTGGTATGATCTTTCTTCTTGTTCTTTTTATCCCCTCCTTCACATTTTTAGGAATGAAATACTGAACACAATAGGCTGTTCTAACTGATTATTTTCCACTTGAAAGATGTAAAATGTTATAATAGAAATATTTCTAAAATGTAAACTTGGGTGCCTGCTTCAGGAGAATGTATTGAACACAACTGATGTGTTTAATGTCTTAGACATTTGTGTGAATGTCAGTTATTTTGCCTGTACTTTTCTTAGGACCCCGGGTTGTTTTCTTTGTTTTTTTTTTTTAATTTTTTTTTTATTAATTTTTTTTATTTTTGAGAGAGATGCAGAGAGAGACACACACATAGAAACACCAGAGCACTGCTCAGCTCTGGCTTATGGTGGTGCGGGGGATTGAACCTGGGATTTAGGAGCTTCAGGCATGAGAGTCTGTTTGCATAACCATTATGCTGTCACCCCCGCCCGTTTTCTTTGTTTTTAATGCCTCTGTAGGACTCTTAGTTTCTTTTCCCATTTCATGGATTACAAAGAAAAATCTCTTTTGAAATTAAATGTCTCTATAATCACAGCTTCTTTTGGAGCAAAATGGAAACAAGTCTTAGACTTCAGAGCAGTGGGTCTGTAGTCTGATTCTGCCAGGAAGGCCAGTGAAAATACATATTCAATTTACTGAGCCCTCACTAGAGTTGCTGATTCTGTGGGTCTAGGATAAAGTCCAAGAATTTGCATCCTGTTAAATTCCCAGGTAATCTGAAGCATGTAGTTAGAAGGTCACATTTTAAGAACCATTGTTCTAGAGTATCGTGTCTCAAACTTTGATGTGTGTATAAATCATCTAGAGTCCCTGTAAAAGTGTCAATTTTGATTGAGAAGGTCTGGGGTAAGTCTTGAAGCTGTTTTTCAAGCCAGACCAGGTGATGCTGACACTGCTGGTCTGTGGATATGCTTCAGATGGCAAGGTTTTAAAGCAGTGGTTCTTAGCTCTAACTACATGAATCGCAGAAGGGCCTTATAGAGAAATGATGGGAGATGGTGGTGAGAAAAAAAACACCATGTCCCCAAAATGATAAACTTTACTGTCCAGGGGTACATTTGAATGTGCCCTCAAGGTTGAGAATCTTGTTCTTAAGGTTTGAAATCTGTTCATCCTTCAATTCAGTGGGGTGTCACAGTCTTGAATACCTAATTGACAGATTGTTGGTTTCCAACTGTGGTCGCATATTTGGATCATCTGGAAAGCTTTAAAAGATATTGATACATGGATGAAATAATATGATGTCTGGGGTTTGCTTCTAAACAACACGGCGGGGGAGGAATTGCTGACAGCACTGACCTGCATTGTCCAATTTGTAACTTCAAGCCACCTGTGGCTATTTAAATGGAAATTAAAAATTTTTTGAGCACTGAAAATGCAGTTCCTCTGTGATGCCAGCCGCATTTCAATTGCTCATTAGTCACACGTGGCTGGCAGCTCCCATGTTGGACAGCGTAGATGTGGAACATTTCTATCACAGCAGAAAATCTTATAGGACAGCACTGGGATATGAAATGAGATTGGCCATGAGCTGAAAATTGTGAATGCTGAGTGGGTACCAGAATTCATTGTTCTTTCTTGTTTACTTTGACACATCTTAAAATTTTCTATTATAAAAGGTGGTGTTTTTTTTTTTTTTTTACAAAATGTTCAGGCCCCACTCCAAGCCAACTCCATCAGAAGCATAAGGGGTGGGTCTCAGGCATCTGTGGGCTTTGGGCAGCTCCCTGGGGAGGGTGACTTTAAGTTGCAGCCAGGGTTGAACCCCTCTAGGCTAATTGAACAGGTGGACTACAGAGTGATTACAGTCAGCTGAGAATCTGACCTGCATGGCTTTGGCAACATTGTTGGGGCCTGCTATTTTTTTTTTTTCTTTCTCATCTGGTTAGTGAAGACAGAGTTACTTATCCAGCTTGCCTTTGAGACACATAGTTAAAGCTGGATAGAAAAGATATGAGAAAACTTTAAAAATTGTCACACATTAAATCTATCTAGAGGTCTGTCACTGCCCCTGTGTCAAGTCTCAGTACAATGAAGCCTTGGAGTGAGGCTATCAAGTACAGTAAATAAAAAACACAGGAATCCACTTAGACTTGAGTTCTAGCTAAAATACAAATGACTTTTCATATGTTTTAGTGTGAATATGCTCCATGCAGTAGTTGAGATCTATATATCCTAAGCAATGAATTTGTATTTTATTTGGAAACCCTGTCATAAGCTCTTTCCCTATTGTAGACAAGAATGGAGGCCCTGAGTTGTTCACTTGTGAGGCTGCTTTTGTTGAGGGGGAGTATTCCACTAGATACTATTGTGAAGGAATAAGACAACAGGAAATGTTGGAGAGTTTACATTTTAAATTTAATGGATGAGTCTATCTCTACTTTCATTTTTTTTAATCAGAGATTTATAACTTTTCTCATATAGATGATGTACATATTCTGTTAGATTTATATTTGAGTGGCTTTAGGGAGTACTGATGTGTTTCAATTTAAAAATCCATTTTTAATATGATGCTGGAACTAAAATCAGGGTATGCATGTGTGATACTACTGAGTTGCTTCCCCAGCCGGTTTTTATTTATTATTATTATTTTTTATTTTTATTACCACCAAGGTTACTGCTGGGACTTGGTGCCAGCATTATGAGTCCACTGCTCCAGGTGGCCATTTTTTCCGCTGTTTTTTCTTTCTATTTTTTTTTTAGATAAAACAAAGAGAAATTGAGAGGGGGAAAGAAATATAGAGAAGTAAAAAGAGAAAGAGAGACATCAGCAGACCTGCTTTACTGCTCATGAAGCCTCCCCCCATAGGTGGGAAGTGGGGATTAGAACCCAGGTCCTTGTACAGGATAATATGTGCTTCACCACTCGGCCCCCTCTCAGCCTGGTTTTTAATTCTATATTTATATTTTATCTTATTTTATTTTATTTTTATCTTATCTTATTTTATTTTATTTCTTCCAGGGTTAGTGCCTTGGTGCTTGCACTACAAATCCACTGCTCCTGGAGGCCATTTCTCCCCCTTTCTGTTGTCCTTGTTTTATTGTTTTTGTGGTTATTATTCTTGTCATTGATGTCATTGTTGTTGGATAGGACAGAGAGAAATGGAGAGAGGAGGGGAAGACAGAGAGGAGGAGAGAAAGATAGACACCTGCAGACCTGTTTCACCACCTGTGAAGCAACTCCCCTGCAGGTGGGGAGCCGGGGGCTCATTCCGGGAACTTTATGCCAGTCCTTGTGCTTCGCGCTGTGTGTGCTTAACCTGCTGCGCTATCACCTGACCCCCTAATTCTATATTTTTAAACAGGTTAGGGGCTAGTGCGATGGATAGGCAGAGAGACACCTAAGCACTGCTTCCCCATTTGCAATTTGCAGGATATTCTGCTGCTACCCATAATATTCCCTTGTGGCTTCATATAAGCTGAACCTTCTCATTTATCCATTGCTAGGTTCTCTAATAATGCTGCTTCATTGTAATATTGATACACATAACTAAATCTGGCCAACAGTGAGACATTATAACTTTTGTTTAAAATTTTTGAGAACACATTTAGATTAAATGAGGTAAAAAAAGGAACTGACTTTTGTGTATTAGCCTTATATCAGATAACAGAGCTGTAATTACCTACTGGTTCCATAATCTTTGGTCAGTTATTTGGAATCAGTAGTTTCCAGGGGAAAAGGAGGGAATGTGCAGACAGAGCACAGGCCATTTTTTTCCCAGCAGTGAAACTCCTCATAATAGATACATGTGTGTATTTGTTAAAATCCAGAGAACATACCACACAGAATAATCCTAATTTAAAGTATGTGTGTTAGTTAACATGTAAATCTTGGTTCATCAGATATTGTGACCAATATTCCCACAGTCATATGATTAACAGTAGGGGGGCAGAGGATATTTGGGAATTTTGTACTTCTCAGTTAGCTTTTCTGTAAACCTGAAAGTGTACTAAGTCTGTAAATCTGAAGCAAATTCTACACATTAAAAATAAATTCTGGGGAGTCTTAATGAAGAAGGATGTCCAGGATTGTTCTGTACATTTTGTATATTTCCCTGAGAATGATCTGCCTGGTGTTCCCCAGGTTCGTTCTTTCTTTCTTTCTTTCTTTCTTTCTTTCTTTCTTTCTTTCTTTCTTTCTTTCTTTCTTTCTTGTGTTTAGGCTGCATGTGCAGTGTTTTTCTCTCCTTTTCTTTTTTTCATAGCCTCAAATGGACTGAAAGTGTTTGCCTGTGTTTCTAAAATAAGGATCAGGTTTGGGTAATAGCTGTAATAGTTATAATACATCACTTTGTATTCCATATCATATGGAGTATAACTTGGAAGAGATGAAAGCCTTGATTTCCTCATCTGTAAATGGAAAGGGTGATTCTCCTCTCCAACTGTGGTAGTAGATTAGGTAATGTCTGTGACCCCTTGAGTGTGTGAGGCCAGGTAGGTACTTAGCATTTGGTGGCTGTGAAGATACTGGATCTTTGAGGAGAATCCTCAAATCCTATGAAACTAACTGCACTTAGGGAGAATATGCTTCACAGGAGGTAATGGATGAGTGGATGCCTTGTCCTCAGAAGCACAAAGTGGGACCCAAATGTCCAGGAGGGGTTTCTTGAAGAGAGGAGACTCCAGGGGCCTCCATATGTATCTCATTGTTAAAGAGTCAGAGCACCCTGTTCCATTCAGAAAGGCTGTGGCTGAATATACAGTAAAGCAGGCATTTCTGTTAACCACAGAAAGGGGAATGGAGCCTTTCTCCTATGCCCCATGTGACTGGCCTAGTAGTTGTCTCCACCCCTGCCCCTGGAGTGGAAAATTTCACTTTGTGTGGTGCTGACATTGGGGGCATTTCATGCCCTCCCAGGTGGGGCAAAGGGAAGGGTCAGCAGCGTTGCATATATACCTGAGGCCAAGTATTTTAGTCCAATGGTAGATTTAAATAGATAAATTTAAATCTTTACCTGTTGGAGTTTGCTCTGTGAGACCAGTGCTTAGATAATCCAGCAATGAGAAAAAAGTAAACTGTAAATAATTGCTCAATTACTTTGTGCTTCTTGATAGAAATGAAAGCTTGTTTTCTCAGCAGCAGCAACAATAAAAAACAAGTTCAGAGGAAGAGCTATCCCCCCCCCCCAACTCCCTATAAGCAGATATTTTAGAGACACCTTGGTAGGAGATTAAGTATGATTCAGGTAAACAGGTGAAGGCTTTACCTGGGATTAAACCAACCTAGGGGCTGTTTTTCCTTTGCAGACATGAGGGTACAAAATAGTGACTCTAGAAATGGTGGTGGTGAGGCAGTGAACTCCATAACACCCTTCCAAAGCAGTGCCTCTAACATGAAATATAGGTCTCTATCATGACTGCTGGAATTTTATCTTAAGATGCTGAGGTGTTTCCTGTTTGGGTCTGGTGACCATATGGAGAAGGGACAGACAGCCAGACGACCTTGAAGCAGTCAGATCAAGGACCCACAGAACTCTTCCCCTGTTTCCAAAATGTGTAGGGCACCTTTCTTGGCTAATCACTACAGGGCACACCAAGATACAACATGGACAAAACAGACAAGATTTCTGCTTTTGTGTCACTTGCATTCTTATAGAAGTGACAGTCTATAAGCATAAGTCACAGCCTGCTATATATTTATAATTGCAAAGGGGAAACAAGGCAGATTAAAAAGGATATGGATTATAGATAATGGATAGATTGAAGTATTAGAGGACTGGAGAGACCTCTGGGAAAAAAATGAGAGTATGAAATATGCAGACATGAAAGCAGCATTTTGGGCAGAGGAAGTGTAAAGGCCCTGCATGGGAAGCAGTCAGTGTGTCTGGGCTGAGAGAAGGATGAGGGTAAGGAATAGAAAGCAGCAGGGAAAGGCGGCAGCAGGTGCCAGCTCCAAAGGGCTTTGCTTTGCTTTGCTTTGAAGTAATATAGGGGCCCTTGGAAATTTCTGGGCAGAGGAGTGGCGTGATCTAGGTTTTAACAAGGTTCACTTTGGCTGCTGTATGAGAGTGATTAGAGGAGGGGAAGAAGGCAGGACCAGTGGCTAATTAGTTACCACTATAGCCCAGACCAGCAGGTTGGGGTGGGGGGGTGATAAGAAGTAATTACATTTTGATATATTTTTGAGCAGGTTCAGAATTTCGTTGGCATGTAGGAAGTGAATTGTGTGATAAAGGGTGAAATCAAGAAAGATTCTGAGATTCTGGGTTTGAACAACTAAAAGGAGGAATCATCATTAACTGGTATGGGAGAGACTGTAAGGGTGGAAACTGGTCATGTTGAATTTGTGTTATCCAGGAGCTGTGGACCAGCTGCTTGTCTCAGTGCTCTGACTGGGGCTATAGAACTGGCAGTGCTCTGGGACCCTGTCTATAACTGGAGGTGGCTTTCCCACTGGCACTGTCTCAATATGGGACAGACTGCCACTCCCTACTCTCCCAGCCCCTAAACTGCTCAAGAATGATGATACTCTCTTTCTCTTCTCTCTCTCTCTCTCTCTGTCTCTCTCCCTCCCTCCCTCCCTCTGATTGAGAGTGAGAAATAGAGGGGGAAAGAGACTGAGAAAAGGAGAGATATCTGTAGTACCACTCTTAAAGCTTCCCTCCTACAGCTGAAGACCAGGTGCTTGAACCTAGTGCTCGTGAATGGTAACATATGCATTCTATTAATTTCCCCATTCTGAGACCACTGTGGTCTGTCCTCCCTTTTCTGTCTTCCCTCACTAGTCTACCTGTAGGATTTAGTGACCAATGTGTTGGATCCTGAGGTGTTGAGCAGGTAGCCATGCAGGGTTTCATTGACAACTCTCGAGAGCTCCATTCCTGTTGAGGATGAAGGGAAGTTGTGCGGTCTTGTGTAATAGTGCAGACTTATCCTAAATTTGTATCTGTCCTCTTGCCTGTCATTCTGCTATCTTTAGGCCTAATGAGGGAGCAAGCTCTGCAGATTAGATGATAGACTCCAGTTCTCTAGTAGACTCTTCCTACACTTCTGCAAGGCCTCTCAGAGCTGTTTTTTCAACTTACCTTTTGCCTTGGAGCTAGGTGACAATTCCTATGCTTCCAAGTCTCCCCGCCTTCTTTCTTTTAACTCTGACTTGGAACTTTGGAAGAGTCACATAAGACAGGGCAGAGCCATGGGGTGTGTCAAATATCTGGCTTAGGTGCACGACTAGTTTCATTGCATTTAAGTGACCCTTGCCTACAGGGTCTAAATTCCTGGTGATTAAACATAGCTTGTGGCTTATCATTCCAACAAGCCACATTACAATGCTTATAGGGAGAGAGGCTTCTTGTTTTCTGGTCAGTGCTAATACTGGAGTTCATAGATTTCAGAATATGCCAGTGAAAAGATGGCAACTTGGGATATCTGAGAGCCAAGTGCCTCATCCTATTTGTCTGGCTCTGGTCTATTTTAACTTGCATTTATAGCTTATGTCTACTTGGCCTACATTTTGAACAGGTAGAGGCATTTTGTTTTATTTCAGTAGGATGAAGTATATACAGGTAAGTTATATAGTTTATGAACTATGTGTGTGTGTGTGTAATTCTAAACAGGTGCAGTTGGTCTCCATGCCACCTCTTAGAAGATGTAAGGTTAAGCACATGGATGATGTGTACTGGAAGCTTGGTGTTCAGACCCAGAGCAAACACTGTACAGAATAATCTGGGAGGAAGGAACAATCAAATGCAGATTTCCTTTCCATTAATAGAGAATGCCATAGATTTGAGCCTAACATTCAATGAACAGTATTTGTCATAAAAGTCTCTATGTTGGCTAGCATTTGCATTGATTGCCTCCAGTTTCTTGGCTTAAAACCAGCCAGTTCAAGCCCCACAGCAGTACTGAAGACTTGGAGCTGAAAACTAGTTCTGTCAAGTGGTAAGGAAGATATAGTGACAGGCCAGAGCCCAGCTCAGGAGGGACCACGTGAGGGCTGGTGGAGGAAACTTGCTACACATGTCAACCCTTTCAGTTGTATATCTCCATGGGATGGATGGTTATATAGATAAGGACTGTGGAGTCCATCAGGAAAATGGTAAACAGCAGTGTGGTAAAAGGTAAGCTTGAGATAAGGATTTCTCACACTTAAATAGGCTCCCCTGTAGAGACACTGCACTGTCATTTCCTTCCAGTGCACACAGGAGCCTTTGATGCTAGACTCATCGTAGTTATTGAAAAAAAAAAAAAAACAGATATAATATTGCTCCCCGGTTAGAGTTGTATATTTTTGTATGTATCTTCAGAAAGTGCTAAATTTATAACTATTCGTTAATGAATAGTACAATGAATAGGCTTTAGAACTTCAAAATCATACTGGTTTCTGAAGAATTTAGTAACAATGTTGGGAATAACCTTCCATAGGTGTTGAAATTTGACTTCTGTTTCCCAGATATTGGTCTGTCCATTTAAGAATAGAGAAAATTAGATCAGCATTTCTCTGTGCATCACTGAGTATGCAGGCTAGGAAGGAAAATAAAAAAAGATCATGACTGAAATCAGTACTGGCTTAGCTGATCTCCCTACTCCCTTTTTGTCTGTTTGTTTATATGGTTCTGGGGCTTTGTGCGTTCACAATCTCACTCACTACAAGGATGGCTTTCCCTTCCGGTTTATGTTGGGGGGGGGGGTAGTTGTCACAGCTTTGGAACTTCCTTTGGTGTTGTGGTGCTTCCATATTATGCCGGGTGGGGTTTGAACCCCAGCTATGAGTGTGTGTGGCAAGGCAGGTGTTATAAAATGTGAGCTATCATTCAACCTTTGGTTTTCCTACTTGCAACTCCCATATTATTTCATTTCATAGTCTTGTCTGAGTGGTTTTAAGTGCATGTCTCATCAAATTACTCTCCAATTTAAAACCACTCAGTAGTTCCCAGTAATCTGCAAAATATAAATCTAAATTCCTTTATCAGGATATAAGCTCTCTATTATCTAACCCTCATGGTCCTTTCTAGGTCATCATCAACTTATCCTCACTTCACAGTTCACATCCCAGCCACCTAATTCCTCAAACAAGAGGGCAAAGTCATTCTTCCTTATTTGTGCTTAAAAGCACTACCTCTTTACTATTTGTTTAAACATACTGCATTGAAACTTGAGTACATAGTGTCCCACCATATCTCTGTCCATACTTTTCAACCATTTGGAATAATTTCTGTGATTCTTTTTTGACTTTCTTTGTGAGTGAACTCACCACTCCACCCTCCCAAGTTCATTCTAGTTAGGTCATAGTTCTCTATCATCTCTATAGCTCACCACACTGACCTTTGATCAGTTATTCTCCCCTACCCCCCACCCCAACAGAATTGAAAGCCCAGAAATAAACTCCCACACCTATGGACATCTAAGTTTTGACAAGGGGGGCCAAACTATTAAATGGAGAAAGGAGGGTCTCTTCAGTGACTGGTGCTGAGAAAATTGGGTTGAAATATGCAGAAAATAAAAGAGAGAAAGAAATGTGCAGAAGAATGAAATTGAACCACAACATCTCCCCAGGAACAAAAGTAAACTGGATGCTAGACCAGATGTTAGACGAGAAAACTATCAAATACTTAGAGGAAAATATTGATGGAACTTTTTCCTATCTAAATCTTAAGGGCATCTTTGATGATACAGACCCAATTGTAATGAAGACTAAAATAATTTTTGTCTTTCACCCTACTATCTAGTCTGTTTTCATTTAATGTAATTACTGTTATATTTGAATGAAAGTCCAATATCTTATTATATTCTTTCTATATGTGCTGTGTTCTGTCTCCCCTTTTGACCCCTTTTGTAATGAGATTATTATTATTACCATTTTGTTACCTTCATTTGAAAAGTGTGCATTCTCTTTCTATTATTTTAGTGACTACCTAGAGAATTGTCACTTAAAAGTATTTGTGCTTACTTATGAAATCTTAAAGTTAATCTGACTCTCACTCTCTTTCCAGATAATTCAAAGGCTGAGAATAATTACAGTTATTTTCTCTTTTTAAAAAATATTTTCATTTATTTATTTGATATAGACAAATTGAGCGGGGAGGGGGAGACAGAGTGACTCCTGCAGACCTGCTTTGTCACTCCTGAAGCTTCTTTCCTGCTGGTGGGGGCTGGGGGTTTGAACTTGAGTCCTTCCCCACATTGACGTATGTGTTGTACCAAGTGGTCCACTACCCAGCCCCCAATTATTTTCTCTGTGCTTGTCTTACAGTTATTGATGTTGATTAACATTTTAATTAAAGGAAACTCTAAAACATGATAACTGCAGCTTTATGAAGCCAATATTTATGTTACCATATCTACATATTTACATTTTTTTATTTTTATTTATTTTGGATAAAGACAGGAAGAAATTGAGAGGAGAGTGGGAAAATAGGGAGAGAGAAAGACACCTGCAGACCTGCTTCACTGATTGTGAAGCTTCCTCCCTGCAGGGGGTGGCAGGTGCTTGAACCTGAGTCCTTATGCATTGTAATGTGTGCACTCAATGTGGTGCACTACCACTCAGCTCTTACCATTTATTTTCTTTGCCCTTCATTCTTTCTTATTCTCCATATCTACAATCTGGCATAATTTTCTTCTGCTTTAAATATAACCTTTATAAATTGCCCAGGTGGCAAACTCACTGAGTTTAGATGTGTTCGAAAATATTTTTGATCACATTTATCTTGTTTATTTTATTTTATTTTATTTTATTTTATTTTATTTTAATTGCCACCAATTAACTGGCACCCAGTTCCTGCAGGACAGGTTCATCATTTAGGCCTTTTTCCCCTTTTGGGGGAGAGGGTGAGGGAGGTAGAGAGGGAAAGAGGAAAGACACTTGCAGCACTGCTCTACCATTCATGAAACTTCCTCCACTCTCCACTCCCCCTGCATGTGGGGAGCAGCAACTTAAACCCAATTCCTTGCTCATGTTAATGTGTGTGTGCTCAGTTGGGTGTGCCACCACCTGTCCTTTCATAGTACAATTTTAAGTGAAAGAGTGGGGAAATGGAAGAAAGAGGAGAAAAGGAAAGGATAACAAACTGCTATCTATGATGCTCTGCCGTCATAGAGTTTCCCTTACTGCTTTCACTTGATTCCAGGACATCATATATGGACCATCTACACACTGAGCTATCTTCTTGGTCCCTACCTTTATTCTTTTAATTAATTTATTATCTTTATTTATTGGATAGATACAGCCAAGAATGGAAAGGAAGGGGGAGATAGATAGATAGAGAGAGAGAGACAGAGAGACACAGCACTGCCTCACCACCTGTGAAGCTTTCCCCCCTGCAGGTGAGGACTGGGAACTTGAGCCTGCATACTTGATTATTGTAACATGTGAGCTCAACCAGGTGCACCAACACCAGCCCCCCCTCCCCATCTTTATTCTTAAATGACTTTATTTTATATTTTATTAGTGATTTAATATTAATTTATAGAATTACAAGTTATCATAGGTGCAACTCCACACCATTCTCATCACCAGAGTTCTGGATCCCCAGTCCCTCCATTGTAAGCTACAGTAGTTCTCCAAAGGTTTCAGATATGTGTCAACTAATATTTCTTTTTTTTTAGTTTTAAAAAATTTTTAAAATTATTTATTTATTCCCTTTTGTTGCCCTTGCTGTTTTATTGTTGTAGTCACCATTGATGTCATTGTTGTTGGATAGGACAGAGAGAAATGGAGAGAGGAGGGGAAGACAGAGAGGGGGAGAAAAAGATAGACACCTGCAGATCTGCTTCACCGCTTGTGATGCGACTCCCCTGCAGGTGGGGAGCTGGGGGCTTGAACCGGGATCCTTACACCGGTCCTTGCGCTTTGTGCCACCTGCGCTTAACCTGCTGCGCTACAGCCCGACTCCCATCAACTAGTATTTCTATGACCATCTGTCTATATCTGTATATATTTGGCTTCTTCTTTTTGATTCCATCTTTTCTTCCTTTCCAAGTTACACATACACCTATTATTACATTCAAAAGTCCCTCCCTTTTCCTCTTTTCTCTCTGGTTCCTGATGAAGTTGGAATTCAGAGCATTCTGGTCATCCTTCTCCTATCATTTCTCCACTTCTGGGATTATGGGCCAAAAATATTTTTTGGGGTGCAGAAGGTGGAAGGTCTGGTTTCTGTAATTGCTTCTGTGCTGGACATGGGCATTCACAGGTTGATCCATTAATTCCCCCCCCCCCCCCCATTTCTATCTTTCCCTAGTGGGGTAGGGCTCTGGAGTGGTGAAGTTCCAAGACACTTTGAGAAATTGTCTGCCCAGGGAAGCTTAAATGACTATTTTTTGTACTGATATCTGAAATTCTTTGAGTAGAGAGTTCTTTTCTTTCATCACTTTGAATGTATCATTGAACTTTCTAGTATTGTTCACATTGAGACGTTTCCTGTCAATCTTTTCTCCCCCCCTTACAAAGTTGTGATTCTGATGCTCCCCTCAGACTTGTTTTTTATTTTTGTTTTCCCTTTTTAATACAAGACTGAGAGAGACAAAAGGAAGGAGCAAAAACACAACACTGCTTCACTTGGGTGTCATGGATGGTGCTTGCATGTGATGACCAGGACTTGAACCAGCCTCCTGATAAAGTATCTGTTCTGCTAGAGCAACTATCTCTCGACCCTCCTGTTAGACTTTTGAGGGTGTTCTTTTTCAGCATCTTGAAGATATTTCTCTTTTAGTGGTGCACATTTTTTATAGTAATGTATCTAGGTTTGTATATTTTTTCTTCATAGAGTCCAGTAAGTCTTAAATGTATATCTTTGTATTATTTTAAATCTCTGGAAAATTGTTAACCCTCAACCCTCCTCCATTCTTTTGTTCCTCTTTCTAGTTAAATATTCCAATTCTGCCACTCTTTTCTACATTTCATATCTTTCTGTATTATTTATTTATTTATTTGCTTTAGAGTTAACACTGGAGTGCCAGCGCTGCAAATTCACTGCTCCTGATGACCATTTTTTCTGTTTTATTTGGATAGGACAGACAAAAATTGAGAAAGGAGGGGAAAATAGAGAGGGAGAGAGAAAGATAGACACCTGCAGACCTGCTTCACCATTTATGAAGTGGCTCTACTGCAAGCGGTGGGGGTCCAGGGGCTTGAACCCAGATCCTTGCATAGGTCCTTGCACTCCATACTATGTGTGCTTAACCTAGTGTGCCAGCCTGATACCCTCTTTCAGTATTTCTTTTTTTGTTGTTGTTAATTTATTTTCATTTTCGTTGCTCTTGTTTTTCATTGTTGTTGCAGTTACTGTTGTTGTTATTGATATCATTGTTAGGACAGAGAGAAATGGCGAGAGGAGGGGAAGACAGAGAGGGGTAGAGAAAGATAGACACCTGTAGACCTGCTTCACCTCCTGTGAAGCGACTCCCCTGCAGGTGGGGAGCCGGGAGCTCCAAACGGGGTCCTTCAGCTGGTCCTTGCACTTGACGCCATGTGCGCTAACCCCTTCGCTACCGCCCAACTCCTATCTTTCTGTATTTCTTAATGTTGTTTATTTCCGTGGTATGTACTGAATAATTTCTCCTCACTATCCTAGTCTCATTCTTGTTACATCTATTTTGATACTAAATTCTTCTTGTTTTTAAGTTTTGGTATTATATTTGTAAGTTTATATTTTGTTCTTTTTTAAAAATTAAAATTGTCTCAGTGATTGGGTTTACTGTCCTTACAGTTATTTACAAGTTTTTCTTTTAATATCTTTTAATATAAATCTGGTTTATAGCCCGATGACTTCAGTGCTTGAAGCTTTTGTACTTTTATCCTTATAGTTTTTCAGTTCTTATTCTTGGTACCTTGATGTCACATTTCACTGTAGATTTGGTTTTCTTTAGTTTATTGTGCTTGAAATTTTTACATTTGGCCAATAATGAAAACACTGTTTGCTTCTACTAGGTGTCTAGTATTCAGACAACATCTGCCAAGTTTAGTACTTGAGATTTTTAGTGCTTTTAGTCTGCTGGAACAGAACTCAAAAAACTGGGTGCTCTATAAGCTACTTAAATTTTTTTTCTCACAATTTAGGTGCTAGAAGAGAGTCAAAGAATGAGGTTTTAACAGAATCAATGTCCAGAAAGAACTCTCAGGCTGGAATGTGGTTCATTTAGTACAGCACACACTTTTTCATATCTGAGGAAATGAGTGCAAGCTTCCAGATCCACATGGGGGCACCATACAAAGGAGAAGCTTCAAGAGAGGTAGACAGTACTGTGGTACTTCTTCTTTTTCTTTTATTAAATAGAAAGAGAGAAAGAAAGAAAGAAGAAAGAGGAAGGAAGGAATGAAGGAAGAAAAGGAGGGAGTCTGCTGGGAGGGAGCAGTGGAACTGTGCAGACAGAAAAACTGTTAGCAAAAGAAAGGAGAGAAATAAATAAAATAACTTAAGCTCTCTTTATGGCATTATTATTATTTATTACACATTTATTATTGTTATTTATTACATATAAGAGCAAGTTTCACTTGAGGTAAGAGAGAGAAAAAGACAGAGACAGAAACAGACAAGAATGTCACTCTAGTATGTGACATGTCTGGGATCACACCAGGCTTCTCACACATGAAAGTCCAGTGATCTACCATTTGAAGTGCTCCCTGTTGCTCTTCCTCATTTTCATTGTGTCTCTACAGATGGAATAAGAAAACCCACTAGGTATCTTTTTTTTTTAAATTGCCACCAAGGTTCTTACTGGGGGCTCAGTGCCTGCATAATTAAATTGCTGACCCCAGTAGCCATTTTTCTCTTTTCGTTTTGATAGAGACAGAGAGAAATTGAGAGAGGAAGGTGAGAGAGAGAGAGAGAGAGCGAGCCCTGAAGCTCTGTTCCACCACTCATTAAACTTCTCTCCAGGTGAGGACCGGGGACTTGAACCCAGGTCATCATGCATGGTGACTCTACCAGGTATGCCACCACCCAGCCCCTTATGTGCCTTTTTTTCCCAAGGGCACTAATTTGTTTCTGAGGACTTCAGCCTCATCATCTAGTCATCTTCCAAATATGATTCATCCAAGTTTTCCAGGTTATAAACCTAAGTAAGGATTTATTTCCAACCCACATTAATAAGGACCCTTTTGGGTCCTTGTGTGTTAATGGGAGTGTCTCTTGCCTGGAGTGATTCTCTGAGCAGGTCCTGGTCTTTTATTAAATACCCTTCAAGTAGAATTAAAGTTTCCAGGGTTGGCAAATGTATTTAGGGGAAAAAGAGCCTCCCTGAGTTTCATTTTCTTTTTTCAGTCAACTACCCTTGTTTCTCACTGCTGATTTTTCTATATTTCAGCACTTTAAAGAAAAATTAAAAAATTTCATTCTGGTTTTTTTTTTCTGATGTAGTTGTTATTTTTAATAGTACAGTTGGGTCAGTAACCTAGTCTGTCTTTATCACAAAGTGAAAGTCTTAATCTGAATGCCACATCTTCAGTGGCTGAACCTAAGTGTCTACTGTGCAAGTGTTACCTGTACATTTTTTGTAGCTCTATGTTTTTCCTTCATGACATTTATTTCAATTCAATTCAATTCAATTGTTTATGATTTAGGATCTGCTTTACAGCCTAGATGTTGATTTGAGTTCATAGTCTACATAGCAGTGTCTAGTCCATGGATGGGCTAGTAGACTATGCACAAAGATTATCTGATCTGTAGAGCAGTGAATGTCTGTGTAGGTATGGTCTGTATGCAAAGACAATGGTAGATTGAATGCAGCTCTAGTGGTTACATTTTCATAGCCTGGAATATAAGAAAGGGATCGAATTGCTGAGAAAAGCTCTTTCAAGATTTCAGGATGCATTTGCCTTTGGGTGCTGCTGCTAGAATCTTAATGTAATCAACTGCTCTGTGCAGTGCCTGGCTAAAGAAGCAGAACCACAGAATTAAGGTTGTACATATATAGAGGATGCTGTGTTTTAGTTTTGTCTTGTACATACTAAACAACAAAGGATGAGGCAAAGATTGTAGTCTAGGTATAAGCACACATTTGAAAATATCTAGGTGTATACATTTTAAATTGACAGAATTTACAGACTGTGTTACTATTTTTGCATAATATGTAACACAGATAACTTTCAAGCATCCAAGTCAGAAATCCATGCAAATACTATTGTTGCAAAATATATAATGCAATAGAGATCAGAAGATGACTTACCTATAGAGTACACACTTTACCATACACCAGGACCAAGGATTTAGCCTTCAACAGCACAGGGAGCACCATGCAAAGGATGTTTCATGAGCAATGGAGTAGTATTGGAGTGTCTTCTCCTTTTCTCTTCATCTTTCTCCCTCTATGCCTATATCTGATATTGAAAGAGGGAAAAAAAAAAAAAACAGAGAAAAGTCCTCCAGGAGTGGTGGAATTGTATGACCCTGGGAAGTTAAGACACACACACACACACACACACACACACATATGCACATGTACATATATTTGTATATTAGACAGACAACTTTTAAGTACAGAAGTCAGAATTTATAGATTTTATTATTACCATCATTTAAAATTGTGTTTTAGTAGGCTCTCAATAAGTGTGCATTATTTGTAATTATTAAATGTCAGCTTATATAGTGCTTGCTATATTATTTTAACTGTTTTTTTTGTTCATGAGATTATATAAGCATCATTTTGTAGTAGGAGCTGTTGTTACCCCTAATTTTATAGGTTCTTCTTCCAGCGTTTGCCCTTCTTCCGTAGCCAGTCAACAGCGTCAGGTTGAGCCTGATGTAAAGTTTCGAGACCTCCTTTGAATCTGGAGAGGTGGCAGTCGTTGACTATGTGGGTCATAGTCTGTCTGTAGCCGCAGGGGCAGTTCGGGTCCTCTCTGGCTCCCCAGCGATGGAACATAGCGGCGCACTGGCCATGGCCTGTTCGATAGCGATTGAGGAGAGCCCAGTCATAACGTGCTAGGTCAAAGCCGGGTTGACGCTTGCAGGGGTCTGAGATGAGGTGTTTGTTCTTTACCTCAGCTGGCAGTCAGCTGAGATAAAGAACAAACAAATTTTATAGGTGAGGAAATGGAACTAGTATGAGGAAGTAACTAGGTGACACAGTAAGAGGCAGAGACATGGTTTGAACTCCAATTTTTCTGACTATTCTTTTTAAACGCCATGGATTTTAATTCTTCTTGAAGTCACATTTGGTTATGACATTATATCAGTTTCAATTGTTCAGCCATATAAATCGTCTTCTGTATATGCTATATTAATATTCACCATTGAAAGACTAGTTTCTTTTCTTTTAGAGACTTTAAAATCTATTTATTTATTTATTTATTTATTTATGTATGTATTTGTTATTGGATAGAGACAGAGAGAAATTGAGAGAGAAGAGGGAGATACAGAGGAAGAGAGACAGAGAGACACTTGCAGACCTGCTTCACCGCCTGTGAAGGCGACTTCCCTGCAGGTGGGGAGCCAGGACTCAAACCGGATCCTTAAGCCGGTCCTTGTGCTTTGCGCCAAGTGTGCTTAACACACTGTGCTACCACCTGACTCCCAAAAGACTAGTTTCTATCCTTTATTATTCCTTTGACCCCTTTCAGCCTGTTTACACCCTCCCCCATGTCTCTGGTGTTAATCTTACTCTCTGTTGTTAAGAGGAGCAGCACTTAGCGAATGATAAGTGGCTTTTCTGAGGCTTCCCAGGGCTGGGTGCAGCTGTGCAGGTTCAGAAGAGACTGGCAGCTCAGTGGTAACTTGACATCACCAGTGCATGTGAATCTGTGTGTATTGTTTACTGGAGCCTCTTCAGAGACCTTCTGCTGGGTTCATGAGTCATTTCCCAATATCTGGCATGTACGGTCTGTCTGGCTAAAGGGGATAGGTGTTTTTATGGAAAGAAAAAAGAAACTAATAAATAAAAATTCTTTTAAGTCTATAGAGATGAGACTGCTCCATTATAGGTATTTCTCCTACTTTGGTGTTGTATCTCTTCTCTCCTGTGTCCGAATTGTGATATATAGAGGACAAGTTCTGGATTTTGGGGTGAGGGTGTAGTGTTGATGCATCTCTGTGTAGAAGCTGTGACAGGGCACATATGCATTATTGCCACATCCTTTTGTTGTTGTTGTTGTTTTGTTTTTTATATATAGAGAGAGAAATTGAGAGGATAGGAGGAGATAGGCAAAAAGGAAGAAGGATCCCTGCAGCCCTACTTCACCATTTATGAAGCTTCTCTGCCTGCTGATGGGGACCAGGGGCTTGAACCTGGGTCCTTGTCATGGTAACATATCCAGTCTATTGAGTATGCCACCATCCAGCCCCAACTGCAACCTCCTTGCCCCATTTAGGCCAATCACACTATGATATGAGGCAGTGACTTGGGGAATTGCTTCACTGGAAGAACTCTTTGCTATGGGGTTCTCACACAATTGTTGGAATTGAAGAATTGACAGATGTTTAAGGGACCTGCTTTCAATGACTCTGGGAGAAAATGATATTTGGAAAGTCATCATTGCAGAATAAGCAAGTATTAGTTGGCTTTATCCCAGATACTTTTACTTTGGCATTTTTCTACCCTGAATTATCCTGAAAATTAATCTGTCAATGACTCCTAGGCTTTAGGGAGCTGACAACAAATGGGCAAGAATGAAAAGACAACAGTCTCACAAGTTGAATCCTTTATCCCTCTGCTCCTTTGAGTCTGGACTGTACTTTTCTTTTTTCTTTTTTTAAAAATATTTTATTTATTAATGAGAAAGATAGGAGGAGAGAAAGAAAGAACCAGACACCACTCTGGTACATGTGCTGCAAGGGATTGAACTCAGGACCTCATGTTTGAGAGTCCAGTGCTTTATCCACTGTGCCACATCACGGACCACTGTACTTTTCTTTCCCTTCCTTCCTCCCTCCCTCCCTTCCTTTCCCTTCCTTCTTTTTCCTTCCTTCCTTCCTTCCTTCCTTCCTTCCTTCCTTCCTTCCTTCCTTCCCCTTCCATTCTATTCTCTTACCTTCCCCCCCCCTCTTTCCTTTATGATCCCCCCTGACAGCTTTGGCTCCTGTCATTGCTCCTGGCAGGACAGACTATGTGGAGGCAAATGGGCTCCATTTGGAAGGACTTGGAAGTTATTCATGATTCTGGCCACTGTTTCAGAAAGATAGAACGGTGCCATTTATTCATGCGGAAAAGCTGAATCAACAACACAGTCCATACAAGTGTATAGTCACTAGCCACCTAGAAGATGTTTGACTCTCTTAGTATTCGGTCTTAATGCAATTCAAAAAAATCCTCATGTGGTCAAGTTCATTTTTGGTATTCACTTTCACTCCTCCAGCTAGTCCCTCCTCCAGCTAGTCCCACCTCGCCAACGTCTCGTTCACTGCATCTTAATCCTGCTGTATGTGGACTACCCTAAACAAACTGTTCATCAACACAGCCATACATGAATTTTGATTTTGTGGAGATGAACTGGTCACTGGGTGTCAGGAGAGAACTTTGGGCCCCATGGTGTGGGAGCATAATGAATGAGAAACTCATGCAGCCCGTGTTGACAGCTCACTGGTGGCTAATGACTAAAGCCAGGTGGAAATCAGGTCTGGCAGGCTCCCTGTTACTAGGGCTACAGACAGAGGAAGGCTGCCTCTCCCTGCATTTGCTATTTTGATAGACTCCTCCTTCTTGCTCATCATCTGTGGGGTTTCACTTTTTTGGGGGATAGGAGGATTTAAATTTATACTGTAGCTTCCACACATTATAATTATTCTTGTGCATGTGCTGAAAATGAACTCTCACAAATGCAGTGCTACCCTAACATCCCCTTACAGATGATGGCAGTCAGTTCCCTGGCTGGAGTGGCATCCCCATGTCTGCTTTGCCATGTGAAAATACCAGTAGTAGGGTCACAACACAGGTAGGAGAGTGGTCAGGAAGAGGTTCCTTCTCCCAGCCCAAGAGATGCTCAACTCAGGCTCCTGCTTTGGGGAAAGAACCTGAGACTCATTCCTTGGACATTGCTTCTTTGATAGTCTGAGCTTTGCAGAGCTGAGATTTCCCTGCCCCCCTGCCACCACACACCCCCCTTTTTTTCCCAGAGCAACCTAGAATCTGTCAGGGCACTCAAAGCCTTCTGGGATGTAGAGCTGTTTTGTTAAAAATTGTTTGTGTGGGGGCCCGGTGGTGGCGCACCTGGTTGAGCGCACATGTTACAGTGTGCAAGGACCCAGGTTCAAGCCCCTGGCCCCCACCTGCAGGGGGAAAGCTTCACTAGTGGTGAAGCAGTGTTGCAGGTGTCTCTCTGTCCCTCTTAATCTCTGACTGTCTCTATCCAGCAAATAAAGATAAAAAGAAATTTTAAAAGTTGTTTGTGTATGGGTAACTCTGTGGACTGTTGGGAGGTCCTTGTCTCTGCCACCTAGTTCCTAGAACACCTTTTGGTAAATTATCAAAAATGAAGGACTTTTGTAAAGAACTGAAATCAGCTCTGTTCTATATGAGAGGAAAGTCTAGAGAGGGCCTAGTCTGACAGTCAGGAATTAAGAGTGAGATGCTTCTAGGTTCAAGACCTGTTTCTGTCACTGGGAAAGTTACTTGACCTTTCTGGGTTTGTTTTCCTCTTTGGCAACACAGGGAGGATACCACTTACTCATTTGATGCAGGCATGCTTGTGATAGTAGTCTCCATTGTTTGACGGCTGAATCAAGACCCAGAAGTGACCCACCTGAGCTTCACAGTGTAAAAACGGAATGGAAGAAAGGGGGAAGGAGACCAGGATTAAAGTCTACCTTATTCTCACCCCATAATCTCAGGCAAGACATTTAGCTTCTAGAACTTGTATTTGTATTATAGATAAAACAAGGCTGTCACTGTCTCCAGAGTGTCTTGTCATGGTCCTTAATACAAGGACTAAAGGGGACAACCTGCACCTTGTAAAGTGTAGGGAATTTTTTCAACTGCAAAGTAATTCCCAACCTGTACAGCTTCTTCGTTTTAAATTACTGTATGGCTGGTGAAGAGGCTAATGGTTTACAGTGTAGTTGTTGACACATAGGTGCAATTTCTCTTTTCATCATGATAGGTGTTTGCAAAAAATACTCTCACCCCCAGCTTAACTCCTTTTCCACCATCATGCACCAGGACCCCATGACAGAGCAGGGCTGATAGGGAGCCCTTCAGTGTTCCTGATCTGTGGGCTTTTGACGTCATTTTTGAAAATATTTTCATGGCTAATTTTTCTAATTATAAAAGTGATACTTTTGGTGAAAATCCAACTTGTACAAAATTGTGGAAAGTAGGGAGTGAACAATACCCCTGCTGCCATCAATTCCTCTCCTTAGAGATGAATTCTGTTTGCTTCTCATGTAAACCCCCCCCCCACCCACACACACACCATTAATCTCTTATACATGAACCATCGTCATTTTTTTCACCAAAGTGCCAATGATGAAGATCCAGGTATTTTGGTCTGTAGAAGTGTCGTAGTGAACTTCTCTCATGGTGCCCCTGGATTTAAAACACATGTTGAAAGCAGGGTCTGGTGGCTCAGAGCTTTCAGAACTATCTCTTCTGTGCTTGGCAGAAAGAATTCTGTTGTTACTACTGTGGTTTTCCACTGCTCTACCTAGTTTAATTTAATCTTGCCATGTGACTTCCAAATAAAATGATATGTGTGTCTGGAAAGAAGGGACCAGAACTCTTTCTTTCTTTCTTTCTTTCTTTCTTTCTTTCTTTCTTTCTTTCTTTCTTTCTTTCTTTCTTTCTTTCTTTTTTTCCTTCCTTCCTTCCTTCCTTCCTTCCTTCCTTCCTTCCTTCCTTCTTTCTTTCTTTCTTTCTTTCTTTCTTTCTTTCTTTCTTTCTTTCTTTCTTTCTTTCTTTCTTTCTTTCTGTTTTTTAATCCTAGAGGCTACAACAAAGCTCTCTTCAAGAGTCTTCACTTTCGGGAGTCAGATGGTAGCACAGCGAGTTAAGCGCAAGTGATGCAAAGAGCAAGGATTGGTATAAGGATCCTGGTTCGAGTCCCCAGCTCCCTACCTGCAGGGGAGTCGCTTCATAGGCAGTGAAGCAGGTCTGCAGGTGTCTATCTTTCTCTCCCCTCTCTGTCTTCCCCTTCTCTCTCCATTTCTGTCTTATCTAACAACGACATCAATAACAACAACAATAATAACTATAAAAGGGCAACAAAATAAAATAAATAAATATAAAGAAGTTATTTTAAAAGTCATTAAAAAAAAGAGTCTTCACTTTCAGAGTTGTGCTGTCTGGGACATTTGCAGCTTACTCTTTAGTGTCCTTGGAGGAATCTGTTGCCATTAATCAGGTTGTAGAGAGTGAATATTGTATCTTAAAATATGTGAGGGGCTGGGTACACCGGGCTAAGCACACATAGTATGAAGTGCAAAGGTCTGCATAAGGATCCCGGTTCGAGCCCCTGGATCACCAAGTGAGTCGCCTCCCAATCAGTGAAGCAGGTCTGCAGGTGTCTATCTTTCTCCCTCTCTATCTTCCCCACCCCTCTCAATTTCTCTCTGTCCTATTCAATTTAAAAAAAATGGAAAAAATGGCCACCAGGAGTAGTGGATTTGTAGTGCAGGCACAGAGCCACAGCAATAACCCTGGAGGCATTAAATAAATAAATAAATAAATAAACATTTAAAAAATGTGTTTCCATGTGTGTTAAAAAAAAAGCTCAGCCAATCTCATATTAAAAAAAAAAAACATCTGATCTCCATGCATTCATCTATTTGATTTGGCCAACTGTATTTTTTTTGCTTATCATTGACAGCAAGTGGAGTTTACTTCTCTAGTTAAAAGCAAATACTCCAAACATCCTAAAATTAATATTTTAGGGTTAGAGAAACTGCTGTGATTTCAAGTTGCAGTGTTAAATGGCTCATCTTATGGTTTTTAAAAAAGTCTACAGATTTGTGGGATTTGGGTGCTTTGGTTTATTTATTTGTTTGTTTGTTTTTACCAGAGCGCTGCTCAGCTGTAGTTTATGGTGCTGTTGGGGACTGAGTCTGGGATTTTTGGTCCTCAGACATGAAAATCTTTTTGCATAATGGTTAAACAGAACAATAAGAACAACCACCTCAACTTATTTCAGACACAGAAGTGAGTCTTACGTGACTCCTGTAGAGTTACATATTTTGTTTCAATGAAGGCATTTTGGTAAATCTAAAAATGAAGTGGGGAGCAGCTGTGGGGGTTTGTTTGGGACTTCCCTTAGGATTCTTTGGTTAGTCACCTTTCACTGGGCCTCCTGTCACTGACACAGATCTTGCTGACAAATGCAGCTGTAGCTGCTTGTGAGCCCTACATGCTGCTTGTTGGCCCTGATGTGCATGGTGAGTTGATTACTGAACTGTTCTCAGTTCAGGGAATTCTGGCTGCTGCTGGCTTTCACTCCCCTCCTGTCTCTTGTCCCACTTTTGATCTAGTCTCCTACTGAGAACCATGAGTTCCTTATCCAAACTCTGGCTGCTCTCTTCTTTCTAGTCTTTTAGTCTGTTTCTTCCTAAACACCCCTGCCTCATTGCTGTCTGTTATCTTATTAGAGAAGCACTCTGAGCTTGTGTCAAGAGGATTTTCAAAGGACAGAGCATCTTAAGACTAGCAGTGAAACACACCTGTCATATTGATTTTCTGTTGTGTCAAAATATAAAGCAACAGGAGTGATGATGTGTTTAAAAACAAATGGGCAACAAGAAAACTGCAGAACTATGTAGGTTCAGGAAATAGCTCAGCATTATTGTAGGACAGCACGAGAGACCAACTGACACAAGAACAATAATCTTGCAGTGAATCTTGACAATGCTGTTGAAATGAAATTTTTTTTATTTATTTAAGAAAGGATTAATTAACAAAACCGTAGGATAGGAGGGGTACAACTCCACACAATTCCGACCACCCAATCTCCATATCCCATCCCCTCCCCTGATAGCTTTCCCATTCTCTATCCCTCTGGGAGTATGAACCCAGGGTCATTGTGGGTTGCAGAAGGTAGAAGGTCTGGCTTCTGTAATTGCTTCCCCACTGAACATGGGCGTTGACTGGCCGGTCCATACTCCCAGTCTGCCTCTCTCTTTACCTAGTAGGGTGGGTCTCTGGGGAACCAGGACACATTGTTGGGGTCGTCAGTCCAGGGAAGTCTGGTTGGCATCATGCTGGTATCCAGAACCTGGTGGCTGAAAAGAGAGTTAATATACAAAGCCAAACAAATTGTTGAACAATCATGGACCTAAAGGCTGGAATAGTACAGACAAAGTATTGGGGGGGGGGGGTACTCTCTGCAGACTCTTGTGTACTTCTGCTTTCAGGTATATATTTTTCCCTGGTTTATAGACACGTGTGAACATATGCTCTATCTCAGGGGACCTGGTCTATATCTAGGTTTGGGGACTTTATTGAGGAGTGGAACACCTGGAATGGAATTAGAGAATACTATGAAAGGAAAGGTCTCACCCCAGTGATGAAGCTGAAGGGTTGTCATTCCACACCTGAAGTCTCTGGACACAGTCTGAGGTGAAGCATGCTGGGTGGCACTCGTTGCGTTGATTAGGTTGTTATCGGCGGATGCAATATTATTTTATATAAATTGAGAGAAACATGCAGGAAGGTGGGCCCCACCCTAAGGTTCCAGGACTGGGGGAAATATAGGCTCTATAGTGGAACTGTGAGTTTCCTGCTGTTCAAGAAGACAATGGATAGTTGTTGTTATCATCACATTATTTGGTAATTGGGTTAACTTTGAAAAGTCCCTTCGTTAGGTTTTGCTGTATAATACCCAGCATCTTGTATATAGCAGTGCCACCGGTTGCTTCTGTTCTCCCTGGTCTAGGATTTTGAGAGAGTCAACATATCAAAGACTCAGCCTATGTATTAAAAAGACTCAGTCTGTATTTTGAAAAGTTCTAGACATATGATCAATTTTCCCCTCTCATATTAATTGAATTGTGGTCTATATGACTACACTTTAATAGGAGTGTGCATAAACACCCTTCTCACCACCAAAAGACTGTGTCCCATCCCACCCACCCTCCCTACCCTCCATCCCCTCACCCCCCCCCCCCCCCACTGCCCTGGGAAGCCAAATGTCCACCCTCCCCCTGGGAAGCCGAATGTCCACCCTCCCCCTCACCACAGAGTTTTTACTTTGGTGCCCTACTCTTCATTTAATCAGATCCTGTTTTAGTTTCCCTTTTTGTTCTTCTTTCTCAACTTCTGTTGATGAGTGGGATCATCCCATACTCATCTTTATCTTTCTGACCTAGCTCACTTAACATAATTCCTTCTAGTTCCATCCAAGATGGGTCAGAGCAGGTGGGTTCATTGTTCTTGATAGCTGCATAGTATTCCATTGTGTATATATACGACAGCTCTCAGCCACTCATCTGTTGTTGGGCACCTGGGTTTTTAAAAACTTTTCTAGTGCTTGGCTGTAATCTAAAGGAAGCTTGCACTTTCAGCACTCTGATTTCTTTTATGAAGCTCATAAAGCATTGTCTCTAAATGCTAATGTGCTGTAAGTTATGAGAATTTAAAATTTAGCAAGTATGTTTAAAAGTATGAGAAAAAAAGTTCTCCCTTTTGTGGCTATGATTTCTGGGTGTTGTTCCTACTATTAGCAAGTAGGAACCAATGCCATCCTTTAATAGGATACTCTTAATTTTACCCAAAATATATTTCAGGTTTGTTCTCCTACTTCATATTTTCCTATGGATGATGCCACTGCTCCCACTTGGTTGAGTAGGGGTCTGCAACTCAGAGTTTAAGTGACATGGGTTAGAGTCAAAGCTTCTGGGGACCAGGTGGTGGCACATCTGTTTGAGTGCACATGTTACACTGCTCAAGGGCCTGGGTTCCAGCCTCCAGTCCCCACTGCAGAGGGAAATCTTCACCAGTGGTGAAGCATGTTGCAGGTGTCTCTCAGTCTCTCTTTCTATCTCCCCCTTCACTTTTGATTTCTGGCTGTCTCTATCCAATAAATAAAGATAATTTAAACAATAAAGATTTTTTAAAATGAATTAGGAGTTTTGTATATTGCACTTTTCTGTAAAATTTGCAACCAAGACTTTACATAGATTCTTCTTCTTCTTCTTTTTTTCTTTTTCCTCCAGGGTTATCACTGGAGCTTGGTGCCTGCACTACGAATCCACTGCTCTTGGAGGCCATTTTTTCCCCTTTTGTTGCCCTTGTTGTTCATTGTTGCTGTTTTTATTATTCTTGTTATTGCTGTCATTGTTGGTGGATAGGACAGAGAGAAATCAAAAGAGGATGGGAAGACAGAGGAGGGGAGAGAAAGACACCTGCAGACCTGCTTCACCGCCTGTGAAGCGACCCCCCTGCAGGTGGGGAGCCAGGGGCTCAAACCAGGTTCCTTATGCCAGACCTTGACCCACTGTGCTACTGCCCGGCCCCCACTTTACATAGCTTCTACCTTTAATGGCATTTGATATATAGTTGCTACTCTAGAAATTTTGCACTATTGCTTATGATGCAAACATCTTATTGACTTGGCCCTGGATGGTTCTCTATAGAAAGCCATCTTTGCAGATTCCTAGCCGTTTGACTACAAACTTCTACAGAGGAAGCTCCCCACCTAGGTGGAATATAGAATGTGACTCTATTTAGAATCCAACAAGTCATGAAAGTGAGACAGAGAGATTAGATGTCCTGGAAGAACATTGCACAAGGCAGAATTCACCAAAGCAAACTTCAGGATAGAAGGGAATGGTGTAGGGAATTAAATGGCTTGAAGAATTAAGAGTTCTGAAGACACAGAATTCTGAGTGAATGGCTTAGTAACATAGCTGGAATCATAGCTGAAACTGTTATAGCAGACCAGATCCTTTTCTGGTTTGACTGTGGAAAAAGCAGCAACCCACAGTGGTATGACCTCTGCCTCATTTTTGCTTTTCAAATTTCACAAATTACATCTGTTTGACCAAACCTGACACATCTGTAATCTCAGCTGTAGGCAGTATGGTAGATGTGGTTTTAGCTTTCCACCATCTAGGAGATAGGTTGGTACACTTGGAAGATGGATAACCAGTCTGTTGAAAACCAGTCAGTGCCTTGTGTCCCTTGTGCCCAGTGATCAGTGGATGTGTACCTTCTTTTCTAGGATTGGATGAAGAGGAAATTACCAAAGTTACAACCAGAACATGAAATAATGTGAATGGGGACTGGGTGGTGGGGTGAGAGCTGTGCACAGTTAGCTTCATATATAAGGCAGAAAAGAGTTAAAAGCAGCAAAAGGTTATACATTTGCCTTTTGAGTTCTACCTTGTTTCTTTGTGACTGTACAGCTACAACACCCCAAGGGTGACTCCTAAAGAGCTCTAATTTCACTGAGTATTATTAGAGGAAACAGGATGGTAAAAGTTGTCTAAATTGTAGAATCTTTACTAGGCTAATGCATATGTGAATATCCAATTGTGGAGTAGTATCCAAGGGTTGCTCAAACTCATTTGACGATAGGAAAGCCCCCTGTTCTAGAAAGTACAGAAGATCATTCATGAGACATGGTGTTTCAAAGTGGAAATAAGTACCTTGGAGAAAAGGTTTGTTTTACTTATAGGAAATCAATCTTTTTTAATAGGTTTGAGCTGATATACTTATCATAAAAGTGATAGGATTTCCTAAAGTGAGGGTAGTGCTCTGCTTTCCACAGAGAACCACAGAGGAGGACTCTCCCCATAACCACCCCCACTCCCATTAATAAGCCTGTGTGAACAGAGGACTCTGTTAGGAATCCATGTGGTCTCAGAGTTATATTTAGCAGCCTATGAGAAGATAGCTTTGTAACTGCTGTTAGAAATTACAGCAATGGGGAGCTAGGCAGTAGAACACTGGGTTAAGTGCTCATCATGTGAAGCACAAGGACTGGCACAAGGATCCTGCTTCAAGCCCCTAGCTCCCCACCTACTTCACAGTGGCTTGCTTCATAGGTGGTGAAGAAAGTCTACAGGTGTTTATCTTTCCCTCCCCTTCTCTGTTTCTCCTCCTCTCTTAATTTCTCTCTGTCCTGTTCAATAACAATAACAGCAACAACAACAACAACAATGGGAAAAAGATGGACACCAGGAGCAGTGGATTCATAGTCCAGGCACTGAGTCTCAGTGATAACCTTGGAGGGAAAAAAAAAAAAAGAAAAGAAATTACAGCTATGATAAAGTGTTCATCTATCATTGGCCAGATCCCTCATGTTTTGATCTGTTATAGAAGCAGATGAAAAGGGACTTAAGTATTTTGCTCAAGAGAAATAAAGACACCAAGATAGGGAGCTAATAGTCTTTGATGATACTGTCCTGGATGAAAGGAGCAAAGGGCAGGGTGGGTTGTGGGGTGGGGAATGAGTACAGGAGATCCCTGTGAGTGTCCCTGTGAGTGACATCTGCAGTTGAGCAGTACATGCAGTGCATGAGAACAGAACACAGACCCCTGTATATACAGAGTGTAATCAGGATGGCAGAGCCCCAATGATCATGATGAGAACTAAACAGCAGTAATGATGCCAATATGTACCTTGCAAAAATCAAGCAATGCAGGGAGGGAAGAGAAGAGGTCTTCAAGAATGAACTTAGACCTTAACAGCGACTTTAATTTTTCTACGGCAGCTCTCCTGAGGAGTTTGTGATGTGTATGATTCATTCTTAAGAAAGTCCTTTTTTGTAAGGAAGTTTCTTCTTTTTTTTTTTTTTTTGTCACTAGCATTATTTCTAGGGCTTGGTACCTGCACAACTCCACTGTTCCTAGTGGCCGTTTTTAAAAATAGAATGTGAGAGACAGAGCTAGAAATGTGAGGGAAAGAGGTGGCAGCTATAGCTATTGCTCCACTGCTCCTGAAGATTTTACCCCTGCAGGTGGGCACTAGGGACTTGAACCCTTATCTTCCCACATGGTTATGTGTGCACTCTACTGGTCCAGCCACCACCTGAACCCCAGCCCCTGAAGTCTCAATTTTAGGCATTAGAAAAAGCACTTAAATCATGTGTATGCTTCTGCTTCTTTTTTTAAATCTGTGAGTGACTTAAATATTGATTTATAAATATAAGATAATAGGGGTATAATTTTATATACCATTCCCACCACCAGAGTTCTGTATCTCCATTCCCTCCATTGAAAGTTACAATAGTTCTCTTAAGGTTGCAGATATGGGTTGTAACTATTATTTCTATAACTATCTGTACATATTTGTATATATTTGTCCTTGTTTTTTATAGTCCTGCCTTCTCTTCCTTTTTTAGTCAAACCTACACCTACTACTATTTTCTGAATGTCATTCCATTTTTCCTGTTCTCTCTCCAGTTCCTGATGGAGTTGGAGTTCAGAGTTTTCTGATCAACTTCTATCATTTCTCCCATGCTGGGAGTATGGCTCAAATTTTTTGTGAGGGAGTGTGCAAAAGATGGGAGTTCTAGCTTTTATAGTTGCTTCTCTGATAGACATGGTCATTGGCAGGCTGATCCAAACCCCCAACCAGTTTTTATCTTTCCCTAGTGGGGTAGAGCTCTGGAGAGGTGAGGTTCCAGGACACATTGGTGAGGTTGTCTGCCCAGAGAAATTAGGATTGAATTATGGTAGCACCTACAACTTGGTGACTAAAAGGCAGTAAGATATAAAGCAGGACAAAATAATTAATGAACAGGAACTAACAAGTATGAATAGATCAGATGAGAATAGGAATCTTGTGGTGGAAAGGAGCAAGGAAGTCTATTTTAGTTACGTTTCTAGGGGCCTATGATTTTCACAGTTTTTGCTTGAGTTTGATAGCTAAAATGGAGTTGGATAAAAATATTGTCTGGGAAAATGGTATCACAGTTGAGAATAGAGCTAGAAAGTTGGACTGGGATAGATAGTAGCTCCCAAACTTGAAGTAATCTATGAATAAAATTAACGATTTACCCCATCAACATAACCCAGGGCACATATATATTTATATTTAGCACAGGAGCCTTTGCAACCTCTGATTCCCTGTTGGTCTAAGCTCGCAGTTCATGGTCACAGCTGGGAATATTCTAGGATGCACTCATTTCAGTACCATTCTTCTTCAAGTGGCAGAGTAGGCTGACCCAGCCTTCCTTCTGAGAATGGGGCAGGCCTTACCATTACTACGTTATCCTGAATTGGCCCAAGAGAAGGCTTATGATGATGTTCCTGGTGGAAGTGACCAGTAATGGTGGAGAGAGGGATCTCTTAGAGGTGTAGGCCCATCATATCTGTATAGGAATCCAAGGATTCCCTAACAAGGGCCCCAGATGATGGGGTAGTCTGGTATTGACCAAAAAGGTCATCATTAATTGAACTAGTCTCTTGTCCTTTCCCAGATTTTGTAGACCTTTCTTTATCTAATGAGCTTAGACTTTCTCTCAGTTGTTTAAGCGTTGAGTGTCATTTGTTGTATTCAACCCAGTATTAGGTTTATGGGTCTGCCTTCTTTGGGTCTTTCTACTAGATTGCCAAGCTTATTAAGTGTAAGACTAATTGGTCAGAGAATTTATGATGCCTTCTGTAGCTCCTTCTATAGAATTCCAGGCTTATTAGGTCTAAGTTTAATCGTGGAGGGCTATTCTGTGCCTCTGCTTCTTAACACTAGGTGGATGCCCATAGGAAGTCAGTGATACATGCCTTTGATAGATTTATATGGAGTCTTCCTAGGAATGGAGAAATGGGAGTTAAAGGATTAGATCAGTTTGCTGGAAAGGGAAACTTAAGTCTGCATCGTGATAAGCCTGTTTCTGACTCTTGGAGTTTCTGTGTTCTGATTTATTGAACCTGAGGGATGGATACCAACTTCCTGTGTATACAAAGCGATTTCCTGGTGTCAGTCACTCTCCTTCATTTGCCCTTAGGAGACTGGAGCTTGAACTGTGTGCTGTCCACTAGTGAGGGACTGTCCCAGTCCCTTTCTGTGCTCTTTGGGATCAAGTCTCTGGGTGCCAGTTTCCTTACTGAAGCCCCTGTCTCCCCTGTAAGCACTTTACTAAGTGGAGATTTTGCATTATGGCTAACTCCCGGCTTTTCCTAAACACATGGAGCACAGTGCTTACTATCTGTCCTGAGTAATCACTTATCTATCACACAGTTACCAAAGATTTTAATTCCCCTCTGTGCTAAGACGCTCAGGGATTTAACTTAAAAAATATATATATATATATATATATATATTACCACCAGGATTACTGCTGATATATATAACCACCAGGATTATTGCTGGGGCTTTGTACCTATACAATTCCTCTGCTCCCAGTGAACTCTTTTCATTTTTTTAAAAATATATATATAGAGAGGGTGAAAGACAGAGAAGAGAGAGCTAAGTATATAGAGAAAGAGAGCATTTACTTTTTTTTAGTACTTATTTAATCTTGTAAAGTTTTGTTCCTAGAAAAAATGTTAATAAAAGAAGAAAGACTAGTATTGTAAGTACCTACTCCTGGCTTAATTGTCAAGTGTTCACACATAGTCTTATTTCATTTAGATTAAATATATTTCCTTTCCTTCCTGGATTATTTTGAAGAAAACATTATTAAAAACATAAACATTTCTGTTTCCCTATCCCAGTTCCTTCTGTATTTCTTCATACTTTTGCATTCTAATTGCAGCAGGAAGAACTTTGAACTCATGTGAGGGGCTAAGGTTTGCCAAGAATAAAATGAAATTCAGTGACTGCAAGAAGATACAGAATATTCGCCCTGCCTAAGTCACTGTTCTAGTGTGGGAATGGGTCAGGATTTGTTGATGGAGTGAGCTACAGAATTGGGCTTAGGAAGATGCCAATCTCTTCCCTAATAACACTTACAGCTCACCTCACCCTTGGACATTAGTTTAATGGTAGTGAGCAAATTCTGATGCTCAACCAGCTCCCCTGACTAAACAGGCTGGAGTGCTTCAAGGCAAGAGACTGGGTGCTCTGGGCATTGGGGATGGGGGCTCTGAGGAGGGTTGCAGAGCATGAAGTGGAAATGCTATATAATCAAATACAATTTGTTAGGAGTCCACTGGGTAAGCAAAATGTCACCAGACACTCTGCTTAGTGTCTACCAAGGTGAATGAAGGCTCAGGCTGACTTCAGCTTCTCTTGAAGACAGGGGGCTCTGCATTCCATTGAGAAATGTGCATTGGGGAATGATCCCCAAATAAAGGTTTTGGATGCTAAGCACCCAAAAAAACTAGTGTTCACTGTGAACATCACTATCACTTTGAAATGCTTCCATTCTGTCTCAGCAGTCGCAAGGCCTTCCTTTTCCTTTAGAAAGCTGTGTCTGTTGGATGCCTGCTTTTCTATTCCCATGGCAACAGTGAGAGGCCAGGTGCCTCTCGCTGTCAGGTGCCTCAGAACATCTCTTGTACAGGTTCCCTCCTTCTCATTGCTCCCACCTCCAGTTCTTCCTACACATTGTTGCTGCTGCACTCATCTCCAGTAAAACAACACTGAGGCTCAAAAAAGCTTTGATATCCTCCTGTTGCCTGGAATACAAACACTAAGTCTTTACATTGGTCTTCAGTCTTTGTCATTCTGGAAGCCCCTTTCTCCAGCTAAGCAGGTCCTCAAACACCCCATGTACTTCTCTAGCTTCATGCTTTGTGTACTGATAGTTTGTAGTCCAAAAGGCCCTCCTCTCTGCTCTCTGCCTAGCAAATATCTGTGTTCCATTCAGCCTCTGCTGATAGAAAGAGGCAACCACTTTCTTACTACAGTGGCACACCTGTGCATTGCTTACTAGGCTCTTCTATGTCTCATGTCTATCTGTTTAGAACAAGGAACCCATTGGATAGAAAGCTACAAGTGTTTGTATTTCGCTGTTATGCCAATGCAGTGCTAGACATGTGAGCTCACTAGACATTTGATCCTTCCTTCCTTCCTTCTTTCCTTCCTTCCTTCCTTCCTTCCTTCCTTCCTTTCTCCCTCCCTCCCTCCCTCCCTCCCTCCCTTCTTTCTTTCTTTCTTTCTTTCTTTCTTTCTTTCTTTCTTTCTTTCTTTCTTTCTTTCTTTCTTTCATAGAAAGAGATGAAAGAGAAGATTAGACAGGGGAGGGTTGCCTGTAACCTGTAGAAATGCTTGAGTGGAGGGCTCGGACAGGCTTGAATAGGACATGAGTTTTGGAAGATGGGGTAGTAAGGTGTCTGCACCTTTTGTAGTACAAACCAAATGGAAAAACTTTCAGTAGTATTCTCCCTGGTCTACTTTGAATGTCCGTCTGGCTTAAGAGGTTGCTCTGGAAATGACCCAGAGTTAAGCAGCAAGATTTTCTGGAAACCCAAACATGTGTCTGCAGAACTAGAGGTGAGATAGATTGACATGCCCATGATATGCAGCAGTGATTGCTTTAATAGGGTCTGGATATACATATATTAAAATAAATAATAAAATAAATATATTATTTATTTATTTTTCCTTTTGTTGCCCTGGTTTATTGTTGTTGTTATTATTATTGTTGCTGTCATTGTTGTTGGATAGGACAGAGAAATGGAGAGAGGAAGGGAAGACGGGAGAGAAAGACACCTGCAGACCTTCACCGCCTGTGAAGAGGGTCTGGGTTTTTTTTTTTTTTTTTTTTTTTTTTTTTCCTCCTCCAGGGTTATTGCTGGGCTCGGTGCCTGCACCATGAATCCACCGCTCCTGGAGGCCATTTTTTTCCCCCTTTTGTTGCCCTTGTTGTAGCTTTATTGTGGTTATTATTATTGCCCTTGTTGACGCAATTCGTTGTTGGATAGGACAGAGAGAAATGGAGAGAGGAGGGGAAGACAGAGAAGGGGAGAGAAAGATAGACACCTGCAGACCTGCTTCACCGCCTGTGAAGCGACTCCCCTACAGGTGGGGAGCCGGGGGCTCGAACCGGGATCCTTACTCCGGTCCCTGCGCTTTGCGCCACATGCGCTTAACCCACTGTGCCACCGCCCAACCCCCGAGGGTCTGGGTTTTTATCAGCTCACACTGATGGCAAAAGGATTAAACTTACAGCTTGCGTCAATGTAAAAATTTGATTTGAATCATGATAATCGTTGTAAAATGTGTGGTCAGAAAAACGTATCAGTCGTTCATGCACTGCTGTAGCTGCTCAAGGGCAGCATTCTCAGGCACCCAGGGGAATCTGCCAGGCCTCCTGCCCATTTCCCCATCATCCTTGTTCAGCTGTTTAGAAAAGTGCTGAAAGGAATCCATATTTGGGCTACCTGTGAACTTCACAAAAACCCAAAGGACAGGTCCACAGCAAAATCCAAAGATGGAAGAATGTGAAGAAAGCATTGGGCAGGACTGACCCATTTAGAAACTATTCAGTTCAGCAGTTTGATGGTATCGAAAGAAAGAAGTAACATGCTCCTTCAGGGAACACTGGAAAGTCAGCGACAGAAGGGAATGACCATGGAAATGACCCACTGTCTGGGAGTGTCAGTGTGCTGGGGACTCACAGGAGAACCTAATGGGTCAGTCTCTCTCACTTCCTCATCAGAGCCTACCTCATGCCCAACTGTCCAAGTTCCCAGAATTTCCCATCTATGGCCATCTTTTTTTTTTTATTAGTGATTTAATATTAATCTGTGAAATTATAAGATAACAGAGGTACAACTCTGCACTGTTCCCACCAGCAGAGTTCTGAATCCACAATCCCTCCATTGTAAGCTACAGCAGTTTTTCCAAAGTTGCAGATGTATGTCAACTGTTATTTCTACAACTATCTGTCTATAGTTGCCTTTTTTAAAGGTCTCATCTTCTCTTCCTTTCCAAGTCACACATACACGTGTTACTACATCCAAATATTCCTCTCTTTTTCCTCATTTCTCTCCAGTTTCTGATGGAGTTAAGAGTTCAGAACATTCGGTCATCTTCCCCCTACCCTTTCTCCCCCACTGGGAATATGGATTAAAATTGGTAAGCTGCAAGAATGCCCAGGAATCACAGAGAAAATATTCATAATTGATACCTACAATCTCAATAACTGTGCATGATCTGTCTCATCAAACAAAAGGCAGAATGAATCAGGAAACAAAATCCAAACTTTAAAAATTTTTTTTCTTTATTGGGGGATTAATGGTTTACAGTTGACAGTAAAATACTATATTTGTACATGCACAACATTTCCCAGTTTTCCACATAGCAATTCAACCCCCACTAGGTCCGCCTTTACCATCGTGTTCCAGGACCTGAACCCTCCCCCCGACCCATCCCCAGAGCCTTTTACTTTGGTGCAGTAAAACAACTCTAGTCCAAGTTCTGCTTTGTGTTTTCCCTTCTGAAAATCCAACCTTCTGCTGTGTACAGGAGACACATTTGAGTATCCAAGATAAAAATAGACTCAAAGTAAATGATTGGAAAACAAACATATGGAAAATGGTAGTCTTGAAAGGCAGAGACCATATTTACATCAGAATAAACTTCAAACAAAATAAACTTCAAGTTAAAAAGATAAAAGGAAAATGGGTGAGCATTATATAATAATCGAGGGACCTATGCAACAGGATAACTTACAACTCATTATCATAATTGAAAGATTATCAAAATAAATCAAGCATCTGTTAACAGGGAGAAAGAGAGGCATTGTCAGCAACACCATATTAATAGAGAACTCTGTCCAATAGTAGACTGACAGTGAAGTGACAAGCAGTCTTGAGAGAGAGACTGGACCAGTAAGGCTCATCAGATCTTTACAGAATTTCCTTCCCCCATAAAGCCAAATGCACATTATTTTCTAGTGCTCATGGAACATTCTTGAGGGTAAACTGCATGTAGAGATACAAGACAAAAGTCAGTGTATTCATGAAAATTAATATCATATCAAGTTTCTTTTCAGATTACAGTGGCACCAGTCTTCAAAAGTCTCTTTCAGAATTCTACTAACAGACCACAAGCACTTGGTACTAGGACAATGGAGGAGGCAGAGAAGTCTGGAACATGCCTTATTTGGTGTACTTTAAAAAATAGGTTGATAAAGGAAGGTTATGGGAACTAATGACCTGGCTGATTAGTGAATATCTGGTTAATGTCAGGTAGAAGGATCTTAAGAGAGAGGAATAAAGATACCTAGTCAAAGGAAAAGTAAACAGTAATAGGGTAAATGAAAGATAAAGGGAAAATAGTTTTGAGTCCCTGGGAATTTGCATTCTAGTCACTTAGAGAATTCTCAGCTGAGGTAACCTGGCAGGGTGTCATGGAGAGCAAACTTGTTTAACTTGCTTAAAGTGGCTGAGCATCAGTTCCTCTAACCCTGGAATGGGAGGATACTAATGCCATTCATGGAATTGACATGATGATGGGGCTTGGCATTTGTATATGAAATATTCCGTGTTGCCTAGAACACCATAATTCCCTTCTGCTCTCCCCTAAAGTAGATGAATGTTTCTTTTCAAAGTGAACTTAGCCATGTCACCAGGACCTCTGTCTCCACTTGGGTAAACCTGGGGCCTTGAGCAGATTGACATGCTTGTTGAGGCCCTGAGTTGTGTTTAGCCTGCACAGTAAAGAGGTTACCTGCTGTGACAGTAAATACGTTTTTTCCCCAGGAAAAATGGTGTAAATTAGGTACATGTTCATGAATTGATTTCTGGTCTGTTGTTTTTTTTTTTCACCCATGAGCTTCAAGTTGCAGGTGTGCTTCTCTGGAGCACATCCTATCCTGCTACAATAGTAGCTTACCATCAGGGGTGAGTTTGTGGTGCTGGCTTTGGGGACTTTCACTGAAGTAGGGTGGTAGCTTTTACTTTATAAAAGGCTACTGTGCGTGGGCTGGCAAAATAGCTCACTTGGATAGTATGCTGCTTTGCCATGTACACAACCTAGGTTTGAGCCTAGACTTCACTACATTGAAGGATGCTTTGGTCTCTCTCTCTCTCTCTCTCTCTCTCTCTCTCTCTCTCTCTCTGTTTCTATCTAAAACAAAACAAAACCCATTGTGTACTGAGACCTGGTTCATTGCCCCTATGTGTCCAGATGTGTTTTGATTGCACTTTAGTCCATGGGATAAATGGTATAATAGCTGAACCCAAACAGCTATGTGGTGACTTTAAAAGAAATGGCTGACTGTATGACAACAGAAGTCTAATCCACTCTGTACAATTTGGTTAGGAAATAATGCTTTTCTGAGTTTATGCAAAGTGGTCATGTTTTATTCATCATGTGGTAGAATTCACTCTTAAAACATGCAGGGTAGATGATGTCAGCTTTTCCATCTCAGTAGAGTACAATTTTACTGAATCCTGATGGTCTATTGTGGGTTAGGAAGCCTAGTGGAAGAAGGTGTGGTTCCTATCCCGCTGTGTTAGGAACACAGGACAGGGTGAGAGCTGTGCAGCAGAGTGTCTGTGCTGGGCTGCAGACGTACACAGTATCGTGAAGTGTCCCAGAACATAGCTTACTAATTCCAGTCCAAAACATTATGTCCTCGGGGGCTGATGAATCAGGACTCTTCTTTCTGGTCAGGCTACCATACTGGTTCATTCTAATAGTAAGAAGTCATTTGATGCTTTTTCTTTTGCATTTTTATTTTTAAAAAATCTGAGAAGTGTTTATATAGGTCAAATGGATGAATAAATCATATTGTAGTACATAATGCAGTTGAACTTTACTAAGGATAAGAAGGCATCTTAGTCTCTGACAACCGCCAAGTCCCTGAGGGGCTCCAGAAGATGATGGTGTCACCTGTTCTGCAACTGTACTTGGTGACTTTCATGGCAGAGATGATTTCTGCTTTCTCCATAATCTATGTGGTTGATGTAAGGAGGCATTAAGGTTATTTAGGTGGGTGGGGTCTTAGATAAGAACTGTACAATATGGTGGATTACTTGAGAGGCATGTTTCCTTAGACTCACCCCAATGTTTTTATTGGTCTGTTGGAATTTTCAGTTCAAGCTAAGAACTAGCTTTTACAGACAATCTGGCAAAAGCCAAAACTAACTTTTTTTTTTTAATTCACTAATCCTACTTTTATTCAGGAATAAGGATGAGTTGCTGCACAATTTCTCTTTTTTCTCTTTTATTTAAGAAAGGATTAATTAACAAAACCATAGGGTAGGAGGGGTACAACTCCACACAATTCCCACCACCCAATCTCCATATCCCACCCCCTCCCCTGATAGCTTTCCCATTCTCTATCCCTCTGGGAGCATGCACCCAGGGTCATTGTGGGTTGTAGAAGGTGGAAGGTCTGGCTTCTGTAATTGCTTCCCCGCTGAACATGGGCGTTGACTGGTCAGTCCATACTCCCAGTCTGCCTCTCTCTTTCCCTAGTAGGGTGGGTCTCTGGGGAAGTGGAGCTCCAGGACACATTGGTGGGGTCTTCAGTCCAGGGAAGCCTGGCCGGCATCCTGATGACATCTGGAACCTGGTGACTGAAAAGAGAGTTAACATACAAAGCCAAACAAATTGTTGAGCAATCATGGACCCAAAACTTGGAATAGTGGAGAGGAAGTGTTAGGGGGATACTCACTGCATACTCTAGTGTACTTCTGCTTTCAGGTATATATTTTGCAGTAGTTTATGGATACGTGTGAACATATGCTCTCTCTCACAGAACCTGGTCTATATCTAGGTTTTGGGACTTTGTTAGAAAGTGAATCACCGGGGATGGAATTAGAGTGTACTATGAAAGGAAAGGTCTCAGCTGAGTAATGAAGCTGAAGGGTTGTCATTCCACACCTGAAGTCTCTGGACACAGTCTGAGCTGAAGCATGTTGAGGTGGCAATTGTTGTGTTGGTTAGGTTGTGATCGGCAGGTGCAATATTATTTGATATGGATTGGGAGAGGCATACAGGAAAGTGGGCCCTATCCAAGGGTTCCAGGACTGGGGGAAGTAGAGGCTCTATAGTGGAGATGTGAGGTTCCTGCTGTCTTAGGGTTCAAAAAGACAATCGATAGTTAATGTTATCATCACATTATTTGGTAATTGGGCTAACTTTGAAAAGTCCTTTTGTTAGGGTTTGCTGTACAGTACCCAGTATCTCGTATATAGCTAAGCCATTGGTTGCTTCTGATCTACTTGGTGGTCTAGGCTTTTGAGAGAGTCCGCATATCAGTTACACAGCCTATATATTAAAAAGATTCAGTCTGTGTTTTAAAAAACTTCGAGACATACGATTAATTTTCACCCTCTCATATTAATTAACTAGTGATTTATATGACTACATTTTGCTAGGAGTGTACATAAACACCATTCCCACCACCAAAAAGACTGTGACCCATCCCTCTCACCCACTCCCACCCCCCACTGGCCCAGGAAGCTGCATGTCTACCCCTCACCACAGGGTTTTTACTTTGGTACCCTACTTACAATTTGGTGAGGTCCTGCTTTTAGTTTCCCTTTCAGATCTTCTTACTCAACTTCTGTTGATGGGTGGGATCATCCCATACTCATTTTTATCTTTCTGACTTAGCTCACTTAACATAATTCCTTCTAGCTCTGTCCAAGATGGGTCAGAGAAGGTGGGTTCATTGTTCTTGATAGCTGCATAGTATTCCATTGTGTATATATACCACAGCTTTCTCAGCCACTCATCTGTTGTTGGGCACCTGGGTTGTTTCCAGGTTTTAGCTATTATGAATTGTGCTGCTATGAACATAGGAGTACACACCTCTTTTTGGTTGGGTGTTATGGAGTCCTTGGGGTATAACCCCAGGAGAGGAATTACTAGATCATATGGAAGGTCCATGTCTAGCCTTCTGAGAGTTTTCCAGACTGCTCTCCACAGAGGCTGTACCAATTTCCATTCCCACCAGCAATGTAAAAGGGTTCCTCTGTCCCCACAACCTCTCCAGCATTTGTTGCTGCTGTCCTTTTTGATGTATGCCATTCTTACAGGAGTGAGGTGGTATCTTAGTGTTGTCTTAATTTGCATTTCTCTGACAATCAGTGACCTAGAGCAGTTTTTCATATGTTTGTTAGCCTTTGGATCTCCTCTGAGGTGAATGTTTTGTTCATATCCTCTGCCCATTTTTGGATGGGGTCATTTGCTTTTTTGGTGCTAAGTTTGCTGAGCTCTTTATATATTTTGGTGATTAGTTTCTTGTCTGATGTATGGCATGTGAAGATCTTCTCCCATTCTGTGAGGGGTCTCTTTGTTTAATAGTTTCTTTGGATGTGCAGAAGCTTTTCAATTTGAGGTAGCCCCATTGATTTGTTTCTGCTCTAGTCTTCCTTGCAATTGGGTTTGATTCATCAAAGATGTCCTTGAGGTGTAGGTGGGAAACTGTTTTACCAATGTTTTCCTCTAAGTATTTGATTATTTCTGGTCTGACATCCAGGTCTTTGATCCATTTGGAGTTGATTTTTGTTTCTGGTGAGATAAAGTGGTTCAATTTCATTCTTCTGCATGTTACAACCCAGTTTTCCCAGCACCATTTATTGAAGAGAGCCTTCTTCTTCCGTTTAATGCTTTGGGCCTCCTTATCAAAGATTAGATGTCCGTAGGTGTGGGGATTTATTTCTAGGCTTTCAATTCTGTTCCACTGGTCTGTGTGCCTATTTTTGTTCCAGTACCATGCTGTTTTGATGATGATGATGGCTTTATAATATAGTTTAAGGTCTGGGAGTGTGATGCCTCCATTTCTGTTTCTTTTCCTCACGATGGTTTTGGCAATTCTAGGTGTTTTCAGGTTCCAGATAAATGACTGTAGTGTTTGTTCTATTCTCTTAAAGAAGCTTGGTGGAACTTTGATGGGTATTGCATTAAATTTGTATATGGCTCTGGGGAGAATATTCATTTTGATGATATTTATTCTTCCAATCCATGAGCATGGGATATCTTTCCATTTCTTGGTATCAGTTTCTATTTCCTTGAGTAGCGACTCATAGTTTTCAGTATACAAATCTTTCACTTCTTTGGTCAATTTTATTCCTAGGTATTTGATTGATTTTGCTGAAACAGTAAATGGGAGTGATTTCTGGATGTCTTCTTCTTCAGATTTAGTGTTCAAAACTATTTTTTTAAAAAATATTTATTTGTTTTCCCTTTGTTGCCCTTGTTGTTTTTCATTGTTCTAGTTATTATTATTGTTGTTATTGATGTCGTCATTGTTGGATAGGAACATAGAGAAATGGAGAGATGAGGGGAAGACGGAGAGAGGGAGAGAAAGATACCTGCAGATCTGCTTCACCACTTGTGAAGCGACTCCCCTGCAGGTGGGGAGCAGGGGGCTCGAACCAGGATTCTTATGCCGGTCCTTGTGCTTTGTGCCATGTGCGCTTAACCCACTGTGCTATCGCCCAACTCCCAAAAGCCAGAACTAGCTCTTTTTTTTGTTTGTTTTATTTATTTAAGAAAGGAGACATTAACAAAACCATAGGATAGGAGGGGTACAACTCCACACAATTCCCACCACCCAATCTCCATATCCCATCCCCTCCCCTGATAGCTTTCCCATTCTCTATCCTTCTGGGAGTATGGACCCAGGGTCGTTGTGGGTTGCAGAAGGTGTAAGGTCTGGCTTCTATAATTGCTTCCCCGCTGAACATGGACGTTGACTGGTCAATCCATACTCCCAGTCTGCCTCTCTCTTTCCCTAGTATGGTGGGTCTCTGGGGAAGCGGAGCTCCAGAACACATTGGTGGGGTCTTCAGTCCAGGGAAACTTGGTTGGCATTATGATTGCATCTGGAACCTGGTGGCTGAAAAGAGAGTTAACATACAAAGCCAAACAAATTCAGAACTAACTCTAAGGCTGGGTGGTTATCAGAGGGAATGTGAGAGGAGTCTTTTTGTGGTAATGGCATAGGAACCTCATGTAGGGTATGGGGAGTTCTTTTTTAAAAATTATTTTGTTTTGGATAGATGGTGAGAGGCCAAGAGATAGATATACCTAAGGAGACAGAGGTGAGAGGCAGGAGGAATGACAACTGCAGCACTGCTCTATGATTGTGAAGCTTCCCCCCTGCAAGTGGGAACTGGGATTTTAAATCAGAGTCTTTGTGGATGCTAGTGTATGCACTCTACTAGACACACCACTACCAAGCCCCAGGTGTGCGAACTCTTATATACATGTAGATAGAGGTTTAGAACTGTATCTCTCAAATTTTATAAAATTGAAACCAATGGCAAATCATAATTTAGAGAACTTATCTTTTATAATAACCACTGCTGGCCAGTATCAGAGACACTCTCCCTGATAAACTCTTGGATGAAGACAAATTGGCTTAGTATTTGCTGTAGTTTCTCAATCAATATGGCAGTCACTTATGAAGTGTACATCATTTTTTTTTTCCAGAAGTTCTACATCCAGATTATGCCAAGGGCATTGATGGATAAACACATGGACAGTTATATTCTATGGACTTGAATTACAGAAATAATTGTAATAACCTAAATATTTTTGAAAAAATATTAGTTAAATGTACAATAAAATATGCCATAAATACTCCAAATATTATATCTTTAATGACTTTGAGTAGCATTTGGTATTGTTGAGTGACAAAATATAGACTGATGTCACATGACTCATTTTTGTAATGAATATAATTATGTGTATTTAAATATTTTTAAAAAGCAAAGATTAGGATGTGCCACTATTTAAAAAAATTTATATTCCTGGTATGAAAAGAAAAGCTCTTTAAAAAATAAATTTTCTTTTTATTGGGGGTTAGTGGTTTACAGTACAGTTATTGACACATGGGTACTGTTTCTCATTTCCCAGTACACTCTCACCCACAACTTAGGTCCTTTTTTCTTTAAATGACATCATGCAGCTGGCTCCAAAGGTTCTCTCTACCTCTGGAAAAAAGTTTAAAGGTAATCCTTTTTTAAATTTTTTTAATTTTCTTTATTTATTTATAGGATAGAGACAGCCAGAAATCAAAAGGGAAGGGAATGATAAAGGGGGAGAGAGACAGAGAGACACCTGCAGCACTGCTTTACCACTCGCAAAGCTTTCCCTCTGCAGGTGGGGGCTGGGGGTTTGAACCCAGGTCCTTGCACATTGTAACAGATGTGCTCAACCAGGTGTGCCACCACCCAGTCCCAAAGGTAATCCTTTTTAAAGTTATAAATATTATGTAACTGGTATAAAACCATGTTTGCTATCTATTGCCTCATAGTAATTTATTCCTAGGGCTGAGCAGTGACACACTTGGTTGAGAACATATTTTACCATGGGATAGGACCCAGGTTCAAGTCCCAGGTCCCCATCTTCAAGGGGAAAGTTTCATGAGTGATGAAGCAGTGATACAGGTGTCTCTCTTTCCCTTTCCTTCTCTAGTTCTCCCCCTGCCTCAATTTTTCTGTCCTAGAAAAGTAAAGAAAAATAAGTAAATCTGTTAACAGGTTTCCACTATAAGTATTTCTTAGTTTGTGATTTCTGTGGTCCTGAAATTTAGGCTGTTTGGTTTTATTAGTTTAAGATCAGGGACTGTCTTGTGGTTGCAGTTAATTTTCTGACAGGTATCAACATCATTTAAAGGCCTGCTTGGAACTAAAAGACCCACTTCCAAAATGACTCTCTTGCCTGACCATTGACCATTAGACTTCAGCTCTTTGCCATGTGTTTGCCAGCATTGTTTCCTGGGTATGCTCAGAACATGGCAGCCAGTGTCCCACGCCAGGACTAGCCCATGTGTGAGCATAGATATAGCCACAGTGATGCTTATGACCTAGTCTCTGAAGCCATAATCACCTTACCCTATTTAGTCACTGGAGATAGGTTACAAAGTCCAGTCTACACTCAAGGTGGATAGCAATTAATTTCCACCTCTTGAAAAGTAAAGTATGAAAAAAATGTGAGTGTATTTTAAAACAGCCACAAATGCACAAATGAATCAATGGTCGGTCATTCACACATTATTGTGACTAAGAACTATCTCCTGGCCTTTGAGGTTGATGTGGTGCTGACACAGGGATGGAGAAGACTTGTCTCAACCATGAACTCACATGAAGCTGTGTCAGATACAGAGATTTCTGTGAAGGGCTGCTCTCTTACGGACACCAACATCTCACACAAGAGAAGGAAGTGGTCAGGGTAGAGTGTACCAAGAAGATAGCATTCTCTCCTCCTCTGGCACCAGAAAACCCCCAGTCTTCTCAGATCAATTATCCATGACTTCAGTGTTTAAGGAGCTATGCATTCATCCCCAGCTATGAGCCAAGCTCTGTGCTGAGGACTGGGGATGCATAGTTACAGAAACTGTAACTTTTTCTCCCCAGCACCCAAATCCAGCAAAAAAAAAAAAAAAAAAAAAAAAGCTGATGTGCAAATATTTTGAATCAAAGACAGAGCAGTGGCTGGATTTGGATTCCAGGAAATAATTTTCTTATTATAGGTCACATAGCTCTGAAAATTTTATGTCTTTAGAAATTAAACCTTTTCCCCTCCAGTGGTGTTTATAGGCTCTTAGAGTGTTGGACAGAGATAAAGTAAGGCAATTGTATTCAGATGATTGTAATTTCTATTCCTCCTGGCTTCCAAGTCTTAATGGCCAAACACCACAGTGTTTGCAAAGGTCCTTTCATGCCCTTCGAGAAGTGGCAGGGCAGCTCCTACCACTTGCTATTTGGCTGGGGCTGTTTGCCAAAAAAGATTGACACCAGTATGAGGAGAAAGCTGTCCTGCAGTTGGCTCTCTCTTCTTTTATTTGCTTGCAGTGCTGGTGAGAAACAACTTTAAATATTCAGAAGTGATCCTTGTGCTATTAGTCCAGACTGAATTGTGACAATAAATTATTTTTATTAAGCTGCTTTGTGACTTCTGACTGTGTATTCAGCATTAAACCAAGATGCAGTTATAGTTCATCTCATTGGGCCCATTGACCTACAGTAGGCATAAATGAGACCTCATGCTTTACATAAAATGCAGTTGGCAGAAAATAACAAACCAAAATAGCAAAAGTTGATAAAGATGTAGATAAGCTAAAACTCTTGGGCATTGCTGATGGGCACATTGAATAGCCTAGTGGCCGTGGAAAACATGTCTGTAAAAAAATTAAATACAGGGTTGTTGCATAAACCAGCAATTCTTTTATTAGATGTGGACCTCAAACAAAGCAAAGATTCAAACAAGTATTTGATCACTGCTGTTCAAAGCATCATAATTTGCAATAGCCAAATGATGGAAATGGTCCAAATATCCATTGACAGATGAGTAAATTAACAAAATATGGTATATTCATGCAATGGAATTTTACTCAACCTTATGAGCTAAGAAGTGCTGACATATGCTTATGATGTGTATGGACCTTGAAGGCATTGTACAGAGTGAAATTAAGCAGGCACAAAAGGTAAAAATCTTGTATGTTTCTACTTATGTGAGTTCCTGGAGTGGTCATACTCAGAGACAGAATTAAAGAATGGTGGTTACTGGGGGCTATGGGAGATGGAATGGGAAGTTAGGGTCTAATGGGTATATACTTTCATTTCAGAAAGATCAAAACTTCTATAGATGAATAGTGGTGATAGTTACACAGGAATGTTCATGCACTTAATGTCATCCAACTGTATGGTTAAAATGATAATTTTAAATATTTATTTATTTTTAATATTTTTATTATATTTATTTATTTCAGGGATAGAGACAGCCAGAAATTGAGTGGAGGGGAGAGAAAGAGGGAGAAAGTCAAGACAGACACCTGCAGCAGTGTTTCACCACTTAGAAAGCTTTCCCCCTGTAGGTAGGGACCAGGGGCTCGAACCTGAGTCCCTGTGCACTATAATGTGTGTACTTAACCAGGTGCACCATCACCTGACCCCAAAACTTATTATTGGAAAGAGAGAGAAATTGAGAGTGGAGGGGGTGATAGAGGAGAGAAACAGAGAGACACCTCCAGCTCTGCTTCACCACTCTTGAAGCTTTCCCCCTGCAGGTGGGATCAGGGACTTGAACCCAGGCCTTTGCACACTGTAACATGCAACCTGTAACAGCCAGGTGTGCCACCACCTGTTCTCCAAAATGATAAATTTTATATATGTGCTTTACCACAATAAAATTTATTTATTTTTGTCACTAGAGTTATCACTGGAACTTGGTGCCTGCATGACTCCATCATCCTCAGTGACCTCCCCCCCTTTTTTCATAGAGAAAGAGAAAGAGAGTCCAAAAAGCAGAGACATTTGTAGCACGGTGCCACATCTCTGAAGCTTCCCTTGGAGGGTGGGATTGGAGATTTGACTCTGGGTCTTTCTGCAGGGTAATGTGTGCTCTCTACCAGATGAACCAACATCCAGACACTACCATAATCAATTTAAGAATTCAATTTTTTAAAAATAAAAGTATGCTACCAGGTCCTTATCTGGGCATTGGCGATGCAACCTTGAACCAGGTAAAGAGTATAACTGCAATAGCTTTAATATGATCTTCTCTTGAACATGTAACAAGTGAGGAAGACAGGGGAGGAGTTGCGGTGCACCTGGTTGAGCACACACATTGCCATGTGCAAGAACCTGGGTTTAAGTCCCCAGCCCACACTTGCAAGGTGGGGTGAGGGGAGGGGGACTTCATGAGTAGTTGAAGCATGAGCATGAGTAGTGAATCTGGGCTATAGGTATCTATTTCTTTCTCCTGTCTTAATTTCTCTGTGTTCTATCAAGGAAGAGGGGAAAATGGGTGCCAAGACCAGTGGATTCATAGTGCAGGTACCAAGCCTCAGTGGTAACCCTGATAGAATTCAAATAAATAAATAAATAAGACAGTAAATGTACTATAAAGACTTTGAGAAACATAAAATTAGATATTAATGTATTGGAGAACCATGTCACAGGCGTATGAGGCACAATAATTGATCTCAGGGACTCTGAAGCATTGGCATCTGGGCTAAGTCTTGAATGATGAGAAATTCTTTGATCTTCCAAACCATAATGAATATATTTGGATCTCATTTAGCCTAAAATCTCATTGAGATTTCTGAGATGAAGAATTGCCTCAAAATCCAAAACTGATTATAAATTGTACTTGCAAAAACGGCAGTTTCTGTGCTGAGTGTTCTTAATTGAATGTTGAAGGATTGAGATGGGAACAAGCAAGGCATTAGTGGTTTAGAATGTTAAAATGTTTCTTACTAAATACCAGATGTCAGACCTGGCAATGTTTTCACCCAGGATATGTATTAGCTGTCTCATATATTTTTCATTTAATTTTTTTAGTAACTAAATCCAATGACATTTGCCGTGGACCTTTCTGGAAAGATTCTTTTGCATTTTAGAAAATAATTAATTTGTAAAAATCAGTTTGTTATTAATACTTTTATCACTTTCTATAGTTCTGAAAGCAGCAAATCTACTTAACTTTGGAAACAAAGGCTTTGGCTGTTTATTTAAAGCTTTGAGTGTAGAGTTTGAAGGGTTTTTTTGTAATTGACTTGAGATGAAAAGAAATACACTTCTGGGACAGAGAAGTGTGTGCACAGTCGATTTGTACAATGTGTTTAGTTTTCTCATTATATATGTTAGAGGCTCTGCTGTTGTTGTCCAGATTTTTCTTTTTATGATGGAGTTTCAAGCAGAAGAAGAGAGCTCTCTGAAGACTGGAAATGCAGCTGAGTCCTTCCAAGTCTGCATTGCTTGGACCTTGATTCATAACAGAGCTCACAGTGCGATGTCTGTAAAGCCTTGAGGTCAGTCCAGGCGCATTAAATAAGAGCACAGTGACTGCAGAGTTTGAGAGTAGGTCATTTTAAAATTCCTCCTCCTTCTCCTCCTCCTCCTCCTCCTTCTTCTCCTCCTCCTCCTTCTTTTTTTTTTTTTATAAGAGTGCATGGTTACTTTTGCCTACAGACAGTAAAATGGGATTTCCCAGAAGAACTAAGATAATTTTCTCCATTGCAGATCCCATATTACTCATATATTTTGACCTACCACCTGAGAAATTATCTTATCCTCATGGAAATCTCTGACCCTCTCAGGTGCTTCCAGTCTGTCTTGGATTTTTCTTTTTCTTAATTCATTTTTTTAAATATTTATCTATTTTATAGAAACAGCCAATATGGGAAGGGAAGGGGAGATAGAGAGGGAGAAGGACATCTGAAGACCTGCTTCACCACTCATTAGGCTTTCCTCCTACGGGTGACTTGAACCTGGGTCCTTGTGCACTGGTAACGTGTGTTCAACCAGGTGCACTACCACTGAGCCCCCCACCTCCGCTTACCCGCCCATCTTGGTTTGGATTGGAGGCAGGGCAATCTGCTAAGGTAGCATTGACTGATGCTATGGCCACACAATGCAAGACTCAAAGCCTACTCTGAGATTAAACTTTCACCTTTTGTGTCATGAGAGAAGCCATCTCATGATTCTTGGAAAAACTATTCTTGGTTTCTAAAATCTGCAACTGTTAGCATTCAGTTGATTGCAGACATAATTCTGGCATCCAGCATTTACCAAAGGTGTACCGGAAGCCTTTCCCAGCTTGTATCAGGAACTATAAACAAAAAGGAAAATGGTTTTACTTTCAAGTATCTTCCCATCTGGCTGAGGAGCCAAAAATATAAATTTAAAAAATCAGGATATTATAGCAAATAAATAAGTCATTTAGATTAACATCCTGAGTGCATGGGTCTGAGTGTGAATCACTATTGACTGACAGCTTAGAGAAGAAAAGGTCAGTGATTAGGACGTTTTGTAGAGTGGGTAGAGCTTGAATTGGGCCTTGGAAGGAGACCATGAACAAGCAGGTCTGTGAGCAAGGTAATTCTATTCCAGGTGGTTCACTTCCTAACAAAGTCCCAAAACCTAGATATAGACCAGGTCCTGTGAGGTACTGCATATGTTCACATGTATCCATAAATTAGGGCAAAATATGTACCTAAAAGCAAAAGTACACAATAGTCTGTAGTGAGTCACTATAAAGTTCATAATGAAATAGAGTCTACTTAAGACTTAGATACCCTCCGCACCTACTTCCTATTACACTTCCCTTCTTCTTCTTCTAGCGTTTGCCCTTCTTCCGTAGCCAGTCAACAGCATCAGGTTGAGCCTGATGTAAAGTTTCGAGACCTCCTTTGAATCTGGAGAGGTGGCAGTCGTTGACTATGTGGGTCATGGTCTGTCTGGAGCCGCAGGGGCAGTTCGGGTCGTCTCTGGCTCCCCAGCGGTGGAACAAAGCAGCGCACAGGCCATGGCCTGTTCGATAGCGATTGAGGAGGGCCCAATCATAATGTGCTAGGTTAAAGCCGGGTTGACACTTGCAGGGGTCTGTGATGAGGTGTTTGTTCTTTACCTCAGCTGACTGCCAGCTCTGTTTCCAAGAGTCTGGAACAGAGAAGTTCATTGTAGGCGTAGGAGACCAGATTGGATGACGAGACGTCAAGCGTTGGACAGGGTGGGCGAAGATATCCGCGTATATTGGCAGGTCCAAGCGCAGACATGGGAAATGAACTTAGATGATGCCGCATCCCGACGAATATCTGGCGGGGCGATGTTGCTAAGAACTGGCAGCCATGGAACCGGGGTGGAACGGATGGTTCCAGAAATTATCCTCATGGAGGAATATAATTTGGAATCGACCAAGTGGACATGGGGGCTACGGAACCATACTGGGGCACAGTATTCTGCAGTGGAATAGCATAATGCCAGAGATGATGATCGTAGTGTGGAAGCGCTTGCGCCCCATGAGGAGCTGGCCAGTCTTGCAATGATGTTATTCCTCACGCCCACCTTTGCTGCAGTTTTTATGAGATGTTCGTGAAATGACAGAGTGCGATCGAGAGTAACGCCAAGATAGACTGGCTGGGCTTCATGCCGGATTCTCATATCGTCAAGTTGCACATTAAACTCACACGAGGCCGAGGCATGGTGTAGATGGAAAACAGATGATACCGTTTTTACAGTGCTAGGGATTAATTGCCATTTTTTACAGTAATCAGATATCAGAGACATGTCTTTCGTGAGTGTTTCCTCGAGGATGTCGAACTTAGATGCCTGAGTTGCACAGCAGATGTCATCGGCGTAGATGAACTTCTTGAAGAAGTTTCTGGGAGGTCATTGATGTAAATATTAAATAGCGTAGGAGCCAGAACAGAGCCCTGGGGGAGGCCACTTGAGACAAGTCTCCATCTGCTAGACTTGTCACCCAGATGTACCCGGAATCTTCAGTTTTGGAGAAGAAACGATATAGTGTTGGCCACTTCCCTTATTCACCCCAAAGCTAACCTTATCAAAGCAGGACTGCAAAAGCTGAATAAGTCCAAGAGACTGGCATACTTTAACAAAGACTCTTTAGTCACCATCAGGCCACCCCATCAATTGGGGCTCTATTCGGGGAGTCCTGAGATTCCCAGACATGATGGGCCTAGACCTCAAATAAATCCCTCTCTCCATTGCTACCGGTCATTTCTATCAGGAACAACAAAACAGACCCCTTTGTGGGCCCCCATAGGACCTTGCCCTCAACTTGGATCAACAGTGGTAGAGAGAATGTTCCATCCTCCGAAGGGAGGCTGGACAACACATATTCTATGCTCCACCTGAAGAAGATGGGTCCTGATATTGGGGCAGCTTGGAAAGTTCCTACTGATGACCACAGAATGTGAGGTCAGATTTACAGTGGTGCAGAGGTCACATAGGCTCCTAAGCTGAATATGGGCCCCAGATCACATCAAACTTGATGGGGTTTATAGTCAACAATATTTATATATCTTTCCCATATTTGGGAGCTATAGCTTTCTGGTCCTTTTTCCAGCTGTGACATCATCTCCTCAGACAATAACTTGGATCCACCTGCATATCAGATTGCAGGCTCAGGGAAACAAACAAACAAACAAAAAACTAGTATAACCACAGGCCCTTTGGAATATAACTAAAATATGCCTACTAGCTATCTATAAAACAGAGACACACACCCCCAACTCTTCATCTGCAATATTCCAGCCTTTAGGCTCATGATTAGTTAAAAATTTGCTTGGCTTTATATGTTAACTCTCTTTTTAGCCACCAGGTTCCAGATGCTAGCAATATGCCAACCAAACCTCCCTGGACAGACAACCCCACCAATATGTCCTGGAGCTCTGATTCCCCAGAACCCCGCCCCACTAGGGAAAGAGAGAGACAGGCTGGGAGTGTGGATCGACCTGTCAACGCCCATGTTCAGCGGGGAAGCAATTACAGACGCCAGACCTTTAACCTTCTGCATCCCACAATGACCTTGGGTCCATACTCCCAGAGGGTTAAAGAATAGGAAAGCTAACAAGGGAGGGGATGGAATATGGAATTCTGGTGGTGGGAATTTTATGGAGTTGTACCCCTCTTATCATATGGTTTTGTCAGTGTTTCCTTTTTTTTTTTTTTTTTTTTACATTTTTTAAAAAAAATCATTCCCTTTTGTTGTCCTTATTTTATTGTTGTAGTAGTTGTTGATGTTGTCGTTGTTGGATAGGACAGAGAGAAATGGAGAGGGGAAGACAGAGGGGGGAGAGAAAGACACCTGTAGACCTGCTTTACTGCTTGTGAAGTGGCTCCCCTGCAGGTGGGGAGCCAGGAGCACGAACTGGGATCCTTCCTCTGGTCCTTGCACTTTACGCCACATGTGCTTAACCTGCTGTGCTACCGCTCGACTCCCGTTTCCTTTTTATAAATAAAAAGAAAAAAAGAAAGGAAAACCTAAACTTGGTGCTGGAAACAAATACTAACTCAAGGGCTAGTTGTATATAAGAACCATTTCTCAGGTGGAGGGTAGATAGAATAATGGTTATGCAGAGAGACTCTAGTGCCTGAGACTCCAAAGTCCCAGGTTCAATCCCCCCCTCTCCCCACACCACCATAAACCATAGCTGAGCAGTGCTCTGATAAAAATAAAATTAATAATAATAATAAAACAACCCCATTTATCTGGTTCTAACACCCAAACTGTATCCTGTAGAGTTAATAGGTATTAGATGGGGAAAGTAGTCAAATGTGTTTGGATAGTGATGGAATAAGCAACTTAAGAGTTTTATTGCTGAGAAACGCCTCAGGCCTTTTATATGCTGATGTTCATAGTGTTTTTTCCCAGATGGATACATACAGTGTGCAGTTGCCTCTGTATTCAGCCACAGAACTATTTTTTTTTCCTTCCCTTTTCTGGGAGTTTCTTGCTGGGAGAGTTGCAAAAAAAAAAAAAAAAAAAAAAAAAAAAAAAAAAAAGATTGAATTGGGAAAATGCTAGCCTAAATGATTTTATTTCTGTGGATTTTTTTTCCCAGTGCAAGTCACTAGTAATGCATTAGTGTTTGCAGTGATCTGAAAAACCCAAAGAGGATTGGCTGGAAATTAGAGGGACTTTGTTTAATGGGTGTCCCTCCAAGGGAACCCAGCCTGGAGTGAAATACCCTGGATTCATTAAGTGATTCTACAGTATATTATTAGCCACATTGTGGACTGGGCTATAAAAATACTATTTATATGAATTTTGTTCCTTTTCTCTTGAAATATGGATAAGAATTTTGTGTCATTATAACTCCACCATTGAGACAAAGCCAGGGCTGAAGGGAAGATGAAGTTCAAAGAGCTGGCAGAATTGGGATTGCTAAGTAAAATACAGAATGTCTAGTTACACTTGAATTTCAGATCAACTCTATGTTTTCTTTTTTAGTATAGCTCCTGAATATTGCATGAATTATTATGATACCAAAAACATCCACTGTTTATCTGAAATTGAAATTTAACTCAACATCTTGCATTTTTCTAAATCTAGTACTTTTGAACAGGATGCTTGAAGGAAGCCTAAGCACCCAGATCACAGCGTCACTTTTCATGTAAAGGCAAGGTGACTAAGGTATATTTCAAGTTCTAAAAAGCTGACCTTCCCTCCTGGGAGATGAGTTACTATATCCTCAAGTCCCCTCAAGCTCCAAGGCACATTGGTGGGGTTGTCTGTCCAGGGAAGACTGGTTGGCATCCTGCTAGCATCTGGAACCTAGTAGATGAAAAAAGAGTTAACATACAAAGCCAAACAAATTGTTGAACAATCATGGACCTAAAGGCTGGAATAGTGCAGATGAAGAGTTGGAGGGGGTCTCTATTTTGTAGATAGATAGTAGACATATTTTAGTTATATTCCAAAGGGCCAGTAGTTATACTAGTGGGGTTTTTTGTTTGTTTGTTTCTTTGTTTGATTGATTTTTGCCTGAGCCTGCAATCTGATATGCAGGGGGATCCTAATTATTGTCTGGGGAGATGATGTCATGGCTGGGAAAAGGACCAGAAAGCTGCATCAGGGAAGAGAGTAGTTCCCTAATATGGGAAAGGGGTATAAATACTGACTGTAAACCCCATAGATTTGATGTGATCTGGGGCCCATGTGTGCGCCTATGTTCATAGCAGCACAATTCGTAATAGTTAAAACCTGGAAGCAACCCAGGTGCCCAACAACAGATGAGTGGCTGAGAAAGCTGTGGTATATATACACAATGGAATACTATGCAGCTATTAAGAACAATGAGTCCATCTTCTCTGACCCATCTTGCATGGAGCTAGAAGGAATAATGTTAAGTGAACTAAGTCAGAAGGATGAAAGTATGGGATGATCCCACTCTTAAACAGAAGTTGAGAAGGAACAACTCAAAGCAGGATCTGACTAAATTTGTAGTAGGGCACCAAAGTAAAAACCCTGGGTGGACTGTGAGGGTGGATGTTCAGCTCAGATCTAGAGGGATGTAGAGGTCACACAGGTTCCTAAGCTCACATACTTTTATAGACAAACATATAAATGTAAGTACCAAAGATTTGCCCCTCAGAAGAGCAGATTTCTCACATTCTCTTGAAAATGCACAAAGCTTATAGTTCCATAGAAAGAAGTCAGTTGTGTCTGAACCTGGTTCTTTTTTTTTTTTTTTTTTTTTATGAGAAGAGACCCAAGCACAGTGGTGGCATGTGCAATTAAGGGAGATAGGTGTTTTTTGTTTGCTTTTACATAAGGACAGAAAAACATTTATTTGTTAATGAAGGAAAACCAGTATGTATATCATGCACTGTGTGTGGCCCAAATGAAATGCTGCATATATGTACACTACTGTATCTCAGATTTGTCTGTGTAGTTAGATGTTTAAAAACTAATGGTTTACAATAAATACAGTTGTTGGTACATGTATAACATTTCTCTGTTTTCTGTGCTTTCTTATTTATATTTATTTATTTATTTTACATTTTTATTGATTTAATAATGATTGACAAGACTGTGGGATAAGAGGGGTACAATTCCACACAATTCCCACTGCCAGAGTTCTATATTCCATCTCCTCCACTGTAAGCTTTCCTGTTCTTTATTTTTTTAAAAATTTTTTCTTTAAGAAAGGATTAATGAACAAAACCATAAGGTAGGAGGGGTACAACTCCACACAATTCCCACCACCCAATCTCCATAACCCACCCCCTCCCATGATAGCTTTCCCATTCTCTAGCCCTCTGGGAGCATGGACCCAGGGTCATTGAGGGTTGCAGAAGGTAGAAGGTCTGGCTTCTGTAATTGCTTCCCCGCTGAACATGGGCGTTGACTGGTCGGTCCATACTCCCAGTCTGCCTCTCTCTTTCCCTAGTAGGGTGTGTCTCTGGGGAAGCTGAGCTCCAGGACATATTGGTGGGGTCTTCAATCCAGGGAAGCCTGGCCAGCATCCTGGTGGCATCTGGGACCTGGTGATTGAAAAGAGAGTTAACATACAAAGCCAAACAAATTGTTGAGCAATCATGGATCCCAAGCTTGGAATAGTGGAGAGGAAGTGTTAGGGAGGTACTCACTGCAAACTCTAGTGTACTTCTGCTTTCAGGTATATATTTTGCAGTAGTTTATGGATACGTGTGAACATAAGCTCTCTCTCACAGAAACTGGTGTATATCTAGGTTATGGGACTTTGTTAGAAAGTGAACCACCTGAGATGAAATTAGAGTGTGCTATAAAAGGAAAGGTCTCACCCGAGTAATGAGCTGAAGGGTTGTCATTCCACACGTGAAGTCTCTGGACACAGTCTGAGGTGAAGCATGTTGAGGTGGCAATCGTTGCGTTGGTTAGGTTGTGATCGGTGGATGCAATATTATTTGATATGGATTAGGAGACGCATACGGGAAAGTGGGCCCTATGCAAGGGTTCCAGGACTGGGGGAAGTAGGGGCTCTATAGTGGAGATGTGAGGTTCCTGCTGTCTTAGGGTTCAAAAAGACAATCGATAGTTAATGTTATCATCACATTATTTGGTAATTGGGTTAACTTTGAAAAGTCCTTTTGTTATGGTTTGCTGTACAGTATCCAGTATCTTGTATATAGCTGTGCTATTGGATGTTTCTAATCTACTTGGTCTAGGCTTTTGAGAGAGTCCGCATATCAAATACACAGCCTATATATTAAAAATATTCAGTTTGTGTTTTGAGAAACTTTGAGACATACACCTGATTTTCCCCCTCTCATATTAATTAACTAGTGATTTATATGTCTACATTTTGCTAGGAGTGTACATAAACACCATTCCCACCACCAAAAGACTGTGACCCATCCCTCCCACCCACTCCCACCCCACACTGGCCCAGGAAGCTGCATGTCTACCCCTCACCACAGGGTTTTTTTTTTTTCTTCCTCCTCCAGGGTTATTGCTGGGCTCGGTGCCTGCACCATGAATCCACCGCTCCTGGAGGCCATTTTTCCCCCCTTTTGTTGCCCTTGTTGTAGCTTCGTTGTGGTTATTATTATTGCCCTTGTTGACGCAATTCGTTGTTGGATAGGACAGAGAGAAATGGAGAGAGGAGGGGAAGACAGAGAAGGGGAGAGAAAGATAGACACCTGCAGACCTGCTTCACCGCCTGTGAAGCGACTCCCCTGCAGGTGGGGATCTGGGGGCTCGAACTGGGATCCTTATGCCGGTCCCTGCGCTTTACGCCACATGCGCTTAATCCATTGCGCCACCGCCCGACCCCCACCACAGGGTTTTTACTTTGGTGCCCTACTTACAATTTGATCAGGTCCTGCTTTTAGTTTCCCTTTCAGCTCTTCTTACTCAACTTCTGTTGATGAGTGGGATCATCCCATACTCAACTTTATCTTTCTGACTTAGTTCACTTAACATAATTCCTTCTAGCTCTGTCCAAGATGGGTCACTTTCCTGTTCTTTATCCCTTACTCAACCTTTTATTTCTGACTTATCTTACTTAACATGACTTCTTACAGCTCCATCCAAAATTGGGTGAAGAAGGTGAATTCACCATTTTAAATAGTTGAGTAGTATTCCATTGTGTATGTAGACCACAACTTGCTCAGCCACTCATTCATTGTTGGACACCTGGGTTGCTTCCAGGTTTTGGCTATTACAAATTGTGCTTCTAAGAACATATGTGTACACAAATTTTTTGGATGTTTGTGTTCGGTTCCTTAGGATATATCCCCAGGAGAGGAATTTCACTGTCATAGGGTAGGTCTACTTATAGCCTTCTGAGAATTCCCCAGACTGCTCTCCACATGGATTGGACCAGTTTACGTTTCCACCAGCAGTGCAGGAGGGTTCTTTTACCCCCACAACTTCTCCAGCATTTGTTGTCACTGTCATTTTTAATGTATGACATTCTTATATAGGTGAGGTGGTATCTGAATGTTTATTTGCATTTCTCTGATAAGTCAGTGACTTGGAGCAATTTTTCATTATGTCTATTGGCCTTTTGTATCTCTTCTTTAGTAAATATTCTGTTCATATCCTCTCCCCACTTTTGAATTGAGTTATTTGCTTTTTTGTTGCTAACTTTTCTGAGCTCTTTGTATATTTTGGTTATTAGCCTGTTGTCTGATATATGACATGTAAAGATTCTCTGATTCTGTGACGTGTCCCTTTGTTTGGGTGATGGTTCCTTTTGATGTCCAGTAGCTTTTTAATTTGATGTAGTCCCAATGATTTATTTTTGTTTTAGTCTTCCTTGCAATTAGGTTTGTCCTGGAGCTCAGCTTCCCCAGAGACACACCCTACTAGGGAAAGAGAGAGGCAGACTGGGAGTATGGATCGACCAGTCAACGCCCATGTTCAGCGGGGAAGCAATTACAGAAGCCAGACCTTCTACCTTCTGCAACCCTCAATGACCCTGGGTCCATGCTCCCAGAGGGATAGAGAATGGGAAAGCTATCAGGGGAGGGGATGGGATATGGATATTGGGTGGTGGGAATTGTGTGGAGTTGTACCCCTCTTACCCTATGGTTTTGTTAATTAGTCCTTTCTTAAATAAAAAAAATTATTAGTGATTTAATACTGATTTATAACAAGGATATAATTCCACACTGTTCCCACCCAACAGAGTTCTGTGGCCCCATACCCTCCAATGGAAACTGCAGTAGGTGTGTGTGTGTGTGTGTGTGTGTGTGTGTTTATACAGGCTGCTTGCTTCTCTACTGATTGTGTGTGTGTGTGTGTTTATACAGGCTGCTTGCTTCTCTACTGATTGTGTGTGTGTGCGTGTGTGTTTATACAGGCTGCTTGCTTCTCTACTGATTGTGTGTGTGTGTGTGTAGGCTGCTTTCTTCTCTACTGATTGTGTGTGTGTATGGGTTATCTTTTTTTTTTTTTTCTTTATTAGGTGGGGGTTATAGTCAACAGTAAAATATAGTGAGAGAGGCAGGCTGGGAGTATGGATTGACTTGTCAATGACTATGTACAGTGGGGAAGCAAATACAGCAGCCAGACCTTCCACCTTCTGCATCCCACAATGACCTTGGGTCCATACTCCCAGAGGGATAAAGAATAGGAAAGCCATCAAGGGAGGGGATGGGATACAGAGTTCTGGTGGTGAGAATTGTGTGGAGTTGTACCCTCTTATCCTATGGTTTTGTCAGTGTTTCCTTTTTATAAATAAAATTAAATTGAATTAAAATAAAATAAAATAAAAATACATAGTAATTTGTACATGTGTAACATTTCTCAGTTTTCTATGTAACACCCCTCCCCCTCCATTTCTCTCTCTGAGTCCTGATAAAGTTGGTGTTCAGAGCTCTGTGGTCATCTTCCCCTGTCATTTACACCTCTGGGAGAATGGACCAAAATTCTTTTTGGCCTGTAGGAGGTGAGATATTTGGCTTTTGTAATTGCTTCTCTGCTGAACATGGTTGTTTGCAGGTCTATCCACACCCCCAGCCTGCTTCTATATTTTCCTAGTGGGATAGGGCTCTGGAAAGGTGTGAGGTTCCAGGTCACATTGGTGAGGTCTTCTGCCCAGGGAGTTCTGGATGAAATTGCGGTAGAATCCGCAACTTGGTGGCTGTGGTTTGGTGAGTTTCTGGAGAGATCCTAGTTATTTTTTGTTGAATTTCATATGATTTTTCTTTTTTTTTTCATTTTTTTCCCTATTTTTTCAGGAACATGATCAGAAATGACTCCTACTTCATAGCCATGCTTAAGATGAAATGAAGTTACCCTTTGGGGAAGGGAAGGGCTTTCTAGGGGAGGGGAGATTAAAACTTTGGTGGTGTGTATAGTGTAGTCAATACACAGTTTGCAGAATGAGGATTTTACATCTAAAACATACAAGCTAGTAAACCATTACCTTAAAAAAAAAGAGGAAATAAATATAATTGAGACTACCACATTACCTCTTGTGTTGAAATATAGCAATTATTTGAAAATGGTCATCTGTACTCATTTTAGAGGAGGTGGAAGTTGAGAAGAGAGGAAATGTGCTTGGCTGGGGTAATGGAGGCTCTGAGGATTCCTTTCTTGCCAGCAAGTGAAATGTCTTAGTTCCATGTTTAGTGATGATTGCTGAATGGCCAAGGCTTACCCGTATGCTCTGTTCAGGGATTTTTATCCAGAGGGAAAAGAATAAGCTAATATGTCTATAGAAAAGGTCTTCCCAGGGTGGGCAGTGGCACACCTGGTAGAGTATATACATCACTGTGTGCAATGGCCCAGGTTCATACCCTTCGTCAGCAACTGCAGAGAGGGGGAGGTGTCACAATTGATGAAGCGGTGCTGCAGGTGTCTCTCTTTCTCTGTCCCTTCCCATCTCCCCCTTCTCTCTCAAATTCTGCCTCTATCTAAAATGAAAGAGATTTTAAAAAAGAGGGAGGATGATCACCTGGAGTAGAGGGTTCATTGTGCATTCACTGAACCCCAGGCTCAGTGGTAACCCTGGTGGCAATAAAAAAAAAAGATGGGGTGGGGTTGATATCATAATGGTTATGCAAAGAGACTCTCATGTCTGGGATTCCAAAGTCCCTTGTTCAGTCCTCTGCACCACCATAAGCCAGAGCTGAGCGGTGCTCTGGTAAAAACAAACAAACAAACAAATTCTTCTTTTGGCTTTCTAGGCAACTGGGCTGCATACCCCAGTTGATGGCCCTCTTGACAATGACTCACCCCTCTCCTTTCTTCCCTTGAGCTGCTTAAGGCCATGATCCCACAGGCAGGGTCATGGTGGGGGGTATATACAAGGCAGTCTCTGCTGTGACTGTGTCTGGGCTCTGGGTGAGGAATTGGATGCTGGGGAGCTATGATGTGGGGACCATGTATGAGGGCCAAGACCTGGAGCTTCTGTTGGTTGTTTTCCAGACATTGGCTGGAACCCAGGTCATCTCGGAGGGCACTGTGACACACAGGACTAGCTGGCTGCCACCGGTGTTAATTACACATCTTGGTGCTTGCTGTAGCTAATGGCAACAACAGCTCCATGCTAATTCAGAGTGGCACTGGGGGCAGCTGGTGTTACAGGGTACTTCACAGCAACGTCCAATACACACCACACACATTTGGAATTTGTTAGTGGGAATAGAGGAAGGCTACAATAAAATGTTATTTCAGAGGTCAAGCTCAGCCCTGAACAAATGAGCCCATTAAGATTCCACGATCAATATCCAGCTTCTAAACATTATGTATATTGATGAGCTGATTGCTAGGAGACTTGTGCTGAGGGAATTGGAATCCATTTTGCTGGGGCCAAATTGGTTGCTGATGGGCTGTAGTAGACTGTGACTATAATAATCAGCTAAAACTCACCCTGCAGTCCAGCTAGACAGCTTCAACACACCAGGGCCGATGTGCACTCCAGAAGCCGACCTGTGGGGCTGTCTCTGGATCATATCATAGCCCTGCAGCTATGATCATATCATAGCTTCCTGTGTACCCCGTGGTCTGATTGGGGTCCTAGATGAAGCCCCTACTGGTGTTGGGGTGAACAGAGCAGACCAGCAAGGTGGGTATGACTGCAGCTTTGACGAGATGTAGGGGTATGTGAGCACTGGCTCTACACCTGCACAATTCCACGACTCCTGGCCAACACTTCTGTTTTCTCCAAGAGACAGCGAGGAGGAGAGATACCACAGCACTGCCCCACTGCTCCCGAAGCTTCCCTTTGTGCCTCTGTATGGTGCTGGGGGGCTTTAACTCATTTGTCACACATGCTAAAGTATGTGTTTTACCAAGTGAGCTCTCTCCCAGCCTCTGAACACACATTCTAACTTGAACTGCCAGCCTAGCTCTTTTCTCTGGCTCTCGGCATTATAAAGTGCAAAGTAGTTCCACAGTGGTGGGAAATAGTCTCCTTTAAGATTTTTAGTCCAAAAAGCTCAGAGGCAGACTGTGTTGGTATATAATATAGTGTGTGTGTGTGTGTGTGTGTGTGTGTGTGTGTGTGTGTGTGCTTGTACATGCATTCAAGTTTATGTACACACACAAAGGAGAAATTCAGAAATGCTTTCAGTGGAACCCTTCAACCTCCCCACTCAGATCTCTCAGGAATGCATTACATGGTATCTATCTGATAGTACACTAGAATCTTTGTGAATTTTCTATACTTTAAAGGTCCAAAGCCAGTCACTCACTGAAGTCAGTTTGAAAAGTGTCAAGTTCCTAGTCTTCTGGGTATCTGCTGCTCATTTGGGTTGCTGCTGTCTTGCAGATGTTGAGTCTGTGGTCCAGTGCTGTTTGCATAGTGCAGACTGTTCTGCTTAGGCCAGGGCTCTGCCAGGCCTCCAGGAGCAGGCTTCTGGAGGCATCGAGTTGAAGAGATAATTGGGTTTATTAAATCCTTGCAGATCTCCAGCTGAAAAATTGTTCTATGATACTCTGCAGATCCGAAATTGTACAGTTACTAAAACAAAGCCAAAATGCCCACAGTTAAACTCAGGGGAATCCTTTCTACATGTGGTGCAGGGCCTGGCTCGTCTTGGCTTGGCTAGGAGGAGGGTAAGATTTCCCCAGTTTGTCTCTGAATATCTTTCATCTGATTACGAATACAGGTGTGTCTCTTGGCTGGTGTGATTCTGGGGTCTTCCCTCAATCACAACCCTCCACTGAGCTAAGTGTATGTGCTGTGGAGAGACCAGTAGAAGTGGTGTGAGGGACTGTTGCCTGCAGAGGGTGAGGTGCCACTGCCTATGTTTTGGTTAAGGGACAGCAGGAGCAAAGGCTGTGGTGTGTTGCTGCTGGCCCACCCTCTGTCTGGCAGCATCTGAGATGCCTGGCTGAGCATGCAGACACTGCACAGACTTGGGCCAGCAATGCCTCAGCTCCTGTGTGATTCTCAGAGTGACTCAGGAGATTTGTTATACACCACACACACACACACACACACACACACACACACACACACACACACACACACACACACATACACACCACACACACATACACAGACATGCACAGACACATGGGTTTGCAGAGTATCTGCCTACTGTCCTCTGGGTTTCCACTTCTCAGTTAAGGTCCAATAAGCCTACTGGAGATTTCAGTTGAACACAGGAGTTCCTCCCCACATTCCCTGACCTCCTGAGGGGGTACCGTGGGGAGGGGGATGACCCTGTCAGCCCCAGAATACAGAACAGGTGGAGTAAGTGTGATGATGATGGATGTGAGGCCACCAGAGGAAGCGCCCAGTGCATTAAATAGCTGAGTAAGCAAAAGTAAACTGACCAGAATCATGAAAGTGATTGGATCAACATTGGAAGAGAAAACTTGAGAGAAAAACAAGTCTAAAACATCACGGAGCAACTGACTGTGAATAAAAGAATTTTAATGGTGTACTGCCCCAAAGTATAGTACTCTGGGATGGGGTTCAAGGTCCTGGAGCATGATGGTAGAGGAGGACCTAGGTGGGGGGTTAGAGTGGTATGCAGAAAACTGAGCAGTGTTATAGATGTATCAGCTACTGTACTTACTGTTGAGTGTAAACCATCAATCCCCCAATAGAGAAATAAAATAAAACAAAAAAGAATTTTAAGTAGACTGGCAGTTGGAAAAGGGAGAATTAAATTGGCCTCCTATTGAGTAGAGGCAGGCCAGTGAGGCACTAGTGAGGGTGTGGGTGACCCTTGTCATATATGTGCTGTTTCCCCCAAAGCCAAACTCCATAGCTCATATTTTTCCATGAATTCTTTTTTTTTTAAATATTTATTTTATTTATTTATTCCCTTTTGTTGCCCTTGTTGTTTTATTGTTGTAGTTATTATTGTTGTTGCCGTTGTTGGATAGGACAGAGAGAAATGGAGAGAGGAGGGGAAGACAGAGAGGGGGAGAGAAAGATAGACACCTGCAGACCTGCTTCACCGCCTGTGAAGCGACTCCCCTGCAGGTGGGGAGCCGGGGTTCGAACCGGGATCCTTATGCCGGTCCTTGTGCTTTGTGCCACCTGCGCTTAACCCGCTGCACTACAGCCCGACTCCCTGTTCCATGAATTCTTATTTCCCGGCAGGGTGGGAGCAGTGGGATAGAACAAGCAGGAGGCACAGCTAAGAGGCCTCCTCTCTCCCAGGTCAAGGAGAACACAAACTTGGAGCCCCTCTGTCCTTTTCCCAGCTGAGTATCTGTGAACAAACCCTTGACCCTAGGGGTCTGTGGGATTCATCCTAAAGTGGCTGTGTGTGTGTGTGATACTCACTTCATACCCTTGCTGTGTCTGTTAGCTAAGTTAGCATTTGTAAAGTGCTTGGAACAATGCCTGGCATGTATATTATGAATAAGACACCTTGTCTGCAGTGATTGCTCACTGCTCTCCTATCAGATGATTCAACTTCACTTTCTCCTCTCTGAACCTGGAAGGCTGGTCAGGTGATTGTCATCCGTTTTGGAGACAGGGAACACACAAGTAGGCTTTGGAGATATTTTCCAGAGTGTAGGTCACTGACTAATAGATGGAAGGGGATGGAAACAAAAGCCAGCAGACTTCAGGAGGGAAAGGATTGCAACCCTTACTGCTTCCACATCCCTCTGCTTTCCTCATTTTCTCTATGGGCCCATATTCTTAGACTCAGGATGGGGACACAGAGATGAAAAAAACCAGTCCTTGGCTTTGGAGAGAAACAAGGGCTGGCCCTTGACCATGGGGGGGGGGGGGGGTCAGAACTGCAGGCCAGGCCCTACACAGCCTGAAGGAAAAAAGGGAAGGATTCCAGAGGTTTTTCCAAGCCTGGAATGTAGCTTGCTCTCAGGTGATCCAGATGTGTAGTTGGAAGCGACCACTGCAGCCCATCACACTCTGTGGACAAAGGCCAAGTGAACTGGAAAGGTGCATTACCCACAATGCCAAAGGGGCCAAGGCCACAGGTTGTGCTAGGTGGTGTGGAGGAGAATAGAAAGGACCCCATCTAGTCTGTCAACTTCTTGCTATAAACCAGCATTCCCTGTGCAGTGGGCATGATCTTTATAGAATGACCAGATGCAGGAGCTGCCGGGACTCCTGTGCATCCCACAACCCCTGTGGGAGAGGTTCACCCCCACTTCCCTAGCCTCCCCCACCCCTGATATTATGTACTGGAGACCACTTCTCAGATAGCAGTTCATGGCAGGGGGCAACTTGGGCATCCTGACCTGGTGAATAAGTGTGTAGCTGCAGGTTCTATACCCCTCACTTACCCCCTGTCCTGAACTGCTCTGGTTCACAGACCTCATCTCAGTAGGATTTATGAATATAAATGGTTGGGTTGTCTTTCTCGGCAAGAGCCTCACTCCCTGTGCAGTGCTTCTGTTTTCCTTCTCACACTCACAGGTTTCGTATTATCAGCCAGATGGGAAATTGACTGAGTGAGGCTAATGAGGTCCCCCTGGGGCAAAGTGGAGGCCCTCTCTGAGGGAGCACTGCTGCACTTTCCCTGTGAGGGATGGATTATCCCCTGGGTGGGCCAGCCCTGGAGAGAGGGGAACGGAACGGGGCCAGCTGTGCAGCTGCACAGTCAGGCCTCTCTCCTCCCTCTGAGCTCTGCACTCATCTGTTCAGCCAGCTTTCTACTTAGCACTCTGATTTCTGTGCACAATCGATTGGCCACTCTTGGTGCCACGTAAAACACATGACAGACAGAGTTTTGACCTTGAAGCCAGCCTGCCATGGAGGCGTCTTTCACTGCCTCTGAATTTAGGGAAAGGTTAGGGAAGAAAAACAGCAAGCTGTTTTGCTAAAATAATGTCATTAGGAATACAACTTTGCATTAAGCCCTGCATGTATTAACAGTCTGATAATAGTACAACTCCCTTCCATTTGTGGATTGTATTATGTTTTACACAGCATTTCCACAGTCATTATCTTCTTTGATACTCAAATTGCTATTATGCAATGAAAGCAGATTATGTTCTCCAGGAATCTGAGGCTCAGATTGGTTTATAGAATTGCCTGGGATCACAGAGTCAGAGTCGTGATGCACACACATACTCTGGAGCTGGCACTAACATTTCAGTAAGTTTGCTAGCTTTTCTGATGGTGCTTTTGATTGCCCTGCCCCAGACATTGCATAGCAGGAAGAAAGTGTAGCCATCCCACAAGTGAGTAGCAGAACAATTTTTGAAATATTGACCACATTGTTCCTAATGTGTATAACTGAAACTGCTCAAAAACTTAAGACATTGAGATAGTAAACTAAGTAAAAGCAGTGTCAGAAAAAATAAATAAAACAATAGGTAATTGAGTTAGAAAATGTGTTTTAGAAGCCAGGCAGTGATGCACTTTGTTAAGCACACATTACAGTGTGCTAGGACCCAGGTTTAAGCCCCTGGTCCCCATATGCAGGGGGGAAACTTCACAGTGGTGCAGCAGTGCTGCAGGTGTCTTTCTGTCTCTTTCTCTTACTATCTCCTCCTCCTTGCTCAATTTCTCATTGTCTCTATCCAGTAATAAGTAAAACTGAAAAATAGAAAATATGTTTTAAATTGCTTAGTCTATCTCTTTTTCTCTCATTCTCCTCTTACAGAGAGGGGAGAGGGTAGATTGTGCTTAATTTTCCTGGTAAGGCTTCTATTTCACCATGCAGTATGTGGAAAAGCCATCCATACAGGGCTCAGTCATGCAGTGGTTGTTGGACTCATGCTTGTATGCTAGATTACCTGTCACCTTCTCTGGACAGGCATCATAAGCCACCACTTGTGACAAGGTAGGACAGACACATGACTGTCCACAACTTAATTCTCCCCAAATGTTCTTTAGACCCTTATTCTTCGTACTGCTTGAAGTTACCATGGAAACAGTCTACTGCCTTTTCTCCTGAATAGAACCAGAATCACACTTCTGCTTATGTGCAAGGCAGAAATATCACAGTAGCATTTCTGTAAGTGGTCCTTTCCAGTAAACTTGGCCCGCCGAGTGCTCAGGCATGTGTAAGCAGGGCACCTCAATTCATACTACAAGTTACTTAAAAAACAAAACACCTAAGAATCATCTCCAGTAGTTCCATTTGTAGTTAATGATCCTAAGTATGCCATGGCTCAATTTCTGGGTTTTTTGTTTTGTTTTGTTTTGTTTTTAATGTCACCATGCACAGCTGGAGTGTCACCATAAAAGTGTCTCAGAAGGCTCTGTCCCTGTGAGCTGGTCCATCTAGAGTTCCAAAGGCTGTGTGCAGAGTTCTGGAATAGGAGTGACTGGGAAGATGGAGAGGTGGAAAGAGAAGCAAAGAATCCTAAGACAGAAACCCCTAAATGGATTTTCTCTAGTCTAGAACTGCATGGTGAGGAGTGGGGATATCCGTGCAGAGGAAAGGGGAACCGAGTGCCCTGTCTATAGTAGCAGGCTGCATTCAAGCTGAATTCTTCCACTTACTAGCTCAGGGTCTTTGGGTGAGTTTCTTATTATTTCAAACAGTTATTTATGTTCTTTCTCAATTAGGCAGTTCCAGGCATTAGCAGATATGATGTGTGTTGGAGAGCCTTGTACAGTGCCTTGTGCATGTAGGTTTTTAGTGAACACCAGTTCTGCCCCTCTTCACCTAGGTACCTATGAGAGGGAGGTGGATGAAGGTTCTGAGGCCTTGTGGGAATCCAACCAGGGCTTGAGGGTTGTGGCCACAGGAGGACAGGGAGCTTAGCTTGTCTGGGGAGGGAGCTTAGCAGCTTGAAGGCCCATGGGGAGTGTGGGCGTCAAGGGGAAGCTTGAGGAAGCCTGTGGATTCATTACAGAGGCAGAGGAATGAGTGATGGGAATCAAGTCAAATATGAGTGCAGATCACAAAGTGAAATATCTGATACCACTCCCTGAGAGGTTTTTCATTGCTGCAGAGCTGGATTGATTGTTCATGTCTGTGTGTCTTTGTTCAAACTTAAACAAATGTGTTCTGCCTTTACCTGGGAGATAATCATCTTTGGTGTTTTCAGCCTAGAAGGACTATCTTTATAAATTCCTCTGACCAAAATTAAAGGAATTTTTCTACATTATCTTCCTAATAAGCAAATATTTTTCCCCATAAATGCTTCCTCCCTCCATCCTCCCCATGCTACACTCTACCCTGCCATTTCACACAAAACAAACTGCTGCAGAAGTAGACCTTGGGGGAGATAAAGCCCTCCTGGTGTTGGCTGAGGAGTGCCCAGTCTGTTAGGGAGCCCAGTACATGGGGGACTGGACTGTCTCTTGGGAAAAAAGGGTCAACAAATCCCCTGTGAGGAGAGAAGCAGCTGTGACTCTCCATTTCCAGAGAGGCCATATCCTGAGGCTGCATATGGACTAATTTCCTCGAAGCCCTGGAGACAGTTGAGAAATTGCTTTTAAAGAAAATTCTTTGTAAGCTCTGCCTGGAGGCAGAGGGATGGATTGATTAGATGGTCACTCAGAGTTCCTGTCAGCCCATTTCCTGAAATTTTAGGAATCCTCCGGGCTAAAGGATAACCAGACTGCTAATGTCATCTGAATTCAAGGACTGGAAAAAGTCTAGATGAGCACTGATGAGAGAGAGAGAGAGAGAGAGAGAGAGAAGGAGATGATAGAGAGAAGGAAGAGTGAGAGGTGAGAGAAGGGAGAGAAAGAAGAGAGAGAGAGAAGGGAGAGAGAGAGGAGGAGGAGGAGGAGGAGGAGGAAAGAGAAGAAACAGCAGGGCATACTGGTTGTATTATTATGAGTAATTCCATTAATAAAAGCAAGCATTTTCTAAAGTGCTTTCATAACCTTAGTGGTCTGTACAGCACTCTGTCATAGAGGAGGTGAAGAGTAAATGGCTTGCCTGGGGCTACACAGCCAGTCAGTGACAGATCACAGATCGAGGCCTTAAATCCCTCCTTTAATCCCTCCTTGCCTGCCCAGCTGCAGGGCAGGGGCACTGTCTTCTGAGTGTGTTCCAGGTGCCTGTAGGATAAGAGGGGGAAAAGAGAAGGTGATCACAGAGAACACCCCCAGTGCCCGGGGCCTGCTCTGTTGCCTTCAATTAGGGGGAGAGGGGCACAGCCTTGGGTGTGTTGCTTCCTGCAAAATAGGTGGGGGCTGGTTTCTGCTACATGCTGCAGTGATTGCTGAGTTAAAAGTTGAAACTCACAACCCAAGTCTTTGTCAAGTTCAGAAGGCATCTGACAGCTCCTGGCAGGAGATCATTCACAAAGCTGGAAGAAGTCTCCCTGGGGAGAGTGAGTATGGGGATTTGCAAGTGGCATGAAGTGACCTGAGAAACTCACCTCTGAAGCTTATCAGAATGCACTAGAGCAATCCATTCCATACTTGTGGCTTTGAAGGTGAAATTTGAAGGCTTTTAATACATAGTGGATTTACATAGAAGCTATGAAGAGAGAAGAGCATGTGAAATGGAGGTTTTTGAAAATGATAAGACATTGGGGGCTGGGCAGTTGTACAACTGGCAGAGTATAGTGAAGCAGTGCTGCAGGTGTCTCTCTTTTCTCTCTCTCCTTTTCCCCCATATCTTTCAATTTCTGCCTGTCTCTATTTAAAGATAGGTAAGGGGTGGGGGATGATATCTGGGAGCAGTGAATTCATCATGCAGATACTGAGCTGTAGCAATCAACATGGCAGAAAGAAAGAAAAAAAGAAGACAAAACATACTTCCTTATTTTGTTGCCTGGAAGCTTCTCAGGGGGTCATGACTCAGTGCAGAACCCCAAACCAGACTCCTGACAGGGTTCACACCCATCTAGACCACCAGGAGAATGGCAGTAACTTGTCAGTATGTTGAAACATGTGGAATTGGGTTCAGGACACAGTCTCTAGTCCTGTGAATGAGTGTATTAGCTCAGGGAGGTGCTATTTAACTTCTGTCATTGATGCATTTTCTTTAACCTCAGGCTTATGGAACAGAAGTAAAACAGAGTCTTTAAACAATTTGTTTATAGAGAAGAGGTGGTCACACACCTAAGACACAGCCTTTGTTTCCTTTTATTCAGTGACATGAGGGGTCTTGGCTTCTGGTCCAGACTGCCTGTCCAGCTGTCTCTGCTCAGTAGAACCCCGGGCTCTGGTGGCTCTGGAATTAGACATTTCTCATCTGAGAGCTTCATGAAGTCTTTGAGGATTAGCCTAATTGCTACAGTCCTAGGTTCCAGGACTCACAATTGAAAGATTTATTTCAGCATCAGTTGACCAGTTTTTCAGTCAATTGGACAGTGCTAATATATTGAGTACAGTCCTTAGCTTCTGGCCGTGCTCCCTTGCCATCCAGGTGTTTAGTGTGTGGTCAGGGAGAAGAGCCAGATATATAAAATGATATATCATAGCCAGTACATGGTCAGCCAAAGCCTCACTGTTTATTCCTCAAGTCATAGGAGAAAAAAGGTTTATTTTTATTTTTTATTTCTTGATGTAGCATTTACTGAAATTTTATTTGTGGTTTATAAACTTCATGGAGATCGTGTATTTTCTTCCTGGGTAGAATACATTAACAATGCCACGAGCTAGCTGTTATTGGATGCGGTTTTCTCTGCATGTGTAGCTAAGTGTCGGTTACATTTTTAGCTCCTGAAATAATAATAAGAAGAAAGAAAGTGCCGATTCTCAGTCTCCACCCTTGACCTACTGGAAGAATCTGCATCTTTACAAAAGCTAGGTGATGCACCGTCAGATCAAAGTAGGGGAAACCCTGTGCTTCCCTTACTCTAGTTAAAGCAGACAAGGATCACCTCAAATATCAGGCTAGCATATAAAGAAATAGGTGGAGAAAGCATGCAGCTTCCCTCTCTCTGTATGGCACAAAGCCTCTGCACATCCTCGGCTGACCTTAAAGAGCTCAACTTCATCGGGAAAAGATATTCCCTGACCCCAGAGCTTTTCCACTGGGCTGGATCCACAGCAGCCATCTTTGTTATAAGATGATGGACCACTTTGAGCTCAGGGCACATTTTGCTACATTGTAATTAGCAGCCATTTTCTTCAGATAATAATGCAGATGCAAAGGAAGGAAACACTTTCAATTGCTAGCATAATTAAGCTGCATAGATTAGTCTGATCTTTGCTGCCTCTCCAAAGCTCTCCAAGGGGAGATAGCTCATATGCATGAAGGTTTGCTCAGATGTTTTATTTCTAAAGTATTCAGTAGCTGCCTACTTGTGGTTTTTTTTTTTTTTTAAATCACAACAGCCATCTATTTAAATACCTGATTTTGAATGAATCTCCATTCAAGATTCTGTTTGGTCCTCTCTCTTCTGTACCTCAAACAACCAAACCACATGCAAATTACCAGGAGAATTTCACTGCATGTTTCCTGTTCTTTGACCACCTTCCACCCCTTTACACCCCCTCTCACAAACACCTTTACTTTCTGTTTCTTGAATCCTTGGAGCTTACATAGTTCAGTATTTTCCAAGACAACCCACTATTTGGCTGCGAACTAAATTTAGTGAGTCTGAACCCACTTTTAAAAAATTGCTACAAAATTCAACTGACAATAATGATGCACATCTGATGTGACAACTGTTTTGAAACTTCTGTTTCAGTTTCATAAATATGTGCATCTCTTGAGTGTCCATGCAAAAATATTCTCCATCCTGTGGGTCATGGTAAAAAATGTGTGAGTGCTACTGATTTGTTTCTGTGGTTTCCTATTTATAGCACTATTGAAATCAGAAGTGTGTGGTGGTCTGGGAGGTGGCACAGTGGATAGAGCATTAGACTCTCAAGAATGAGGTCCTGAGTTCAGTCCCCGCAGCACATGTACCAGAGTGATGTCTGGTTATTTTTCTCTCTCCTCCTGTCTTTTTCACTAATGAATAAATAAAATATTTTTAAAAAAGAAATCACAAGTGTGTGTGAGAGTATGTTTAAGTACCTATTTTCAGGCAATTTCCATCCATTGGTTTCAGTATAATCGATCTTCAGTATCCACAGGTTCAGGACCCATAGCTTCAGCCAACTGCACATAGAAAATACAAACTATTTAATTAGGTTGCTTATACCTGTACTGAATATGCACAGATGTTTTTCCATGTCATTATTCCCTAAACACTATACTAACAACTATATGCATAGAATTCATTATAGTAGGTATTGTCAGACATTTATAATATATAGGAGAAAAAATATAGGTTTATACAAGTATCCCATCATTTTGTATAAGAGACTTGAGCATCTGTAGATTTGGGTATTTATGACTATGGCAGGGATGTCCTGGGACTGAGCTCTCAAGGACACAAAGAGAGAACTGTGTCTGTCATTTGAAAACTTCCAACCAACCATCAAATGTTTTTAAGACCTGTTGGTCAGGATCAGACTCCTACCGCAAAGAGCAATTTCTTTAATATTCTGTCTGGACAGTGGCAAGCATGCTTCTGGGTGCCAGCATTCTCTTCCTGCTCATACCAGCCATATATGTGAAGAGCCCAGTGTGTGAGCAAGCTCCCCTACAGAGCAGCATGCAGCCTCTACCCTGTGAGGGTACACATTTTATTAGAAACTTCTCCTGGAGCCTCTCTCAACCCCTGTCTGCTCATAGCTTGTCCTTTGCAGGCTTTGGTCAAGCCTTGGGAGTTTTAACAGGGTCACTCTATCCTTTGAGTAAAAAAAAAAAAAAAAAAAAAAAAAGAGGAAAAACCACTGCCATTGGTTTTTCCTAAAACTTTTCTCAAATTAAGCAGTCCCATGGTCTTAAATCATCATTTATCAGTTTTGTTGGCTTTTTTTTTCCTTTTGCCTCCAGGGTTATTGCTGGAACTCAGTGCCTGCTCTATAAATATACTGCTTTGGGCAGTCATTTTTTCCCATAGTTGTTGATGTTGTTATTGTTGCTGCTGTTATTGTTATATAAGACAGAGGTATTGAGAGAGTAAGGGGAAGACAATGAGGGGGAGAAAAAGATAGACACCTGCAAACCTGCTTCACCACTTGTGAAGTGACCCCCTTGTAGGTGGGGAGCTGGGGGCTCGAACTGGGATCCTTATGCTGGTCTTTGTACTTTGTGCTTTGTGCCATATGCCCTTAACCCACTGTGCTGCTGCCCAACCCCCACCAAAATTCTTTTTTTAAAAAAAATTTATATTTATTTATTCCCTTTTGTTGCCCTTGTTTTATTGTTGTAGTTATTGTTGTTGTTATAGATGTCATTGTTGGATAGGACAGAGAGAAATGGAGAGAGGAGGGGAAGACAGAGAGGGGGAGAGAAAGACACCTGCAGACCTGCTTCACTGCCTGTGAAGCAATTCCCCTGCAGGTGAGGAACCAGGGGCTCGAACTGGGATCCTTGTGCCAGTCCTTGCTCTTTGCACCACGTGCGCTTAACCTGCAGCACTACCACTCAACTCCCCCACCAAAATTCTTTATGGGGTGCAGAAGGTGGAAGGTCTGGCTTCTGTAATTGCTTCTGTAATTTCACTGAGCATGGATGATGCTATTGCTTTTGAAAGATTAATTTATGAGTGAGTGAGTGAGTGAGTGAGTGAGTGAAGGAAATAGAACCAGAGCATCACTCTAGTACATGTGAAACCAGTGATCAAGCCTCTTTGCCTGAGAGTCCAGAGCTTTTATTTACTGTGCCACCTCCCAGGTCATGGGAATGCTATTCTGTCAGCCCAAACAGCCCTTTATTCTTTGTTTTACTTTTAAGGAATAAATATATTTTTAAAGTGCTCAGTCAATGCATCTCTCCTTAGCTTCTTAGTACAGCTTTAAGATTGCTGGCATGAATTTGTAAGAAGGTTTTAAATATTAATACAATTTGGAATCAGCTGCTTTGTATGAGAATTTTAGAATTCACAGTGCTCCAGTGAACCTAAAGAACTCAGCTTATCATTAAAAATTTAGTTTCCTGTGGGCCTTTCTAGGAGACTGTCTTTCTACTTGAACTAAGGACAAGTGAAAGGCATTGGAGCTTCCTAAGGAGAGGGTATATTTTCAAGTCACCCCAATGTTTTTACCAAACACACAATCTTTTCCATGTTTGCCAGTTAGCCAGCACTGGTGCTGGTGGGGCCACAGCATGGCCTTATTTTGGTGTGACTCAATTACATGTACCTGTGATCTCAGGAGAGAATGGCAAGAGGTGTGGGTAACAGAGGAACCCTTGGAAAACTCAGGAAGGTATGCCCCCATATGGTGACTTCTGCATCTCTGCCCTTTTAAGGCAAAATTCACATCATCCAAGAAAACAAGGACACATTTTCAGATATGTTTATGGGAATCTACTGCTTGCTGTGGAATAAGAGTAGAATTTGTAGAGGTTAGTATGGCTCTGGGACTTAGCTGAGGAGCAAGTCTGTAGACACTGAGAAGGACTGATTCGCTATCTGGTATGCTCAGTGTTGGTCTTTTCAACGACTGCATACTTTCTTTTTAAATTTAGCTAGAATAGTGTTCTTATGACTTATGACAGAAGAGAGCAGTGGTTCCCTTCTATTTGCATTGAGGAACTTTCTTACTTGAGAAGGATAAGTCTGCAGTAATAATCGTGGCTTGGGCAATCTTCTCCTGCTATCACATGGATTATTTCTTTAACTAAATAGAGAATCTTACATGCTGTGCTTTCTGTAGGCTTTACTTTCAAAAGAGCATTCTATCCAAACACAGAATGTCTCATCTGATGCTGCACATGCTAAGAACTGAGTGGTGCTCTGGTTTTTCTCTTTCTCATAGAAAATAAACAAAGTAAGACTTAAAAGAAGATATTGTTTGACAAGAGAAGATCCTTATCCCTACATTCTCATGGAAGAAGTTAAAGTGGTATTGATTTGAGAGTGAAAAATGTAGACGACAAAGGAGTAGACATTAAGGCTTCAACTGCCAGCTTTGTAGCTACTCATTCAATAATTAACCCAATATGGAAATGTAAAATGGTGCCTCTGTTTGGAAAACAGTCTGGCATTTCTTCAAATAATTAAACATAGAGTTAATGTATAACCCAGCAACAGTGTATTACCAAAAGAAGTGAAAACAGATGTTCACACATAAACCTGTGTGTTTATAGCAACATTATTCATAATAGTTAAGAGACAAGGACAGCCCAAATATCTACATCTATTGAATAGATAAATAAACTGTGAATTATCTATATAAGCGGATATTATTGGCCTGTAGAAAAAGGAATGATATAGTGATACATGCTTTAACATGTATGGACCTAAAATACGGCAGAAAGTGAAAGAATCCAGATATTAGAAAACTGTATGTTGTATGATTCTTTTCCTGAAATGCCCAGAACAGGGCAAGGCAGAAAGTAGATCTGTGGTTGCTTGAGGCTGGGAGTAGGGAATTTGAAGGTTAGGGGTGATGACTAAAGGATAATGAAATTCCTTTTAGTGATGATTAAAGTATTTTTTAAATGCACTATAGTGATGTTTGTCCATATTTGTGGATATACTAAAAGCTGTTGAATTTTATGCTTTTTCTCTCTTTTTTTTTTTTTTTTTTACTAGCAGGGTTATTACTGTGGCTTGGTTCCTGCACAACAAATCCACCTCTCCTGGCAGCCATTTCTCCTATGTTTGATGGGGCAGAGAATTTGAGAGAGGAATGGGAGATAGAGAGAGAGGTAGAGAGACGCCTGTAGTATTTACTTTACCACTCTTGAAGCCATCCCCCTGCAGATGGGGATCAGGGGATTGAACTTGTGTTCTTGGCCATGGTAAAGTATGTGTTTAACCAAGCGCACCACAGCCTGACCTCTGAATTTTATACTTTGAATGAGTGAATTGATAGTATTCAAATTAAAGCTCAAGATTTTTTTTTTTAAATCAGCAAAATAAAACTGTGTGGATAGTGGAGTCATGTTTTTATGTTGCACACACCCTCTTCAAAATAGAGAGTTGGGTGTAGGGAGGCAACACATTGGTATTACACATACACAAGGATTTGGCTTTGTTTCTCATTCCCTATTACCAAAATCAGCCAACTATCACTAAATGGTCTCCCCCACCTTCTACTCTTTCTCTCCTCTCCCTCTTCTCTTGCTAGAAACATGCTTGTGATTTTAGCATTTCCATAACCAGCCAGACTCTGAGACCCTCTGCTGGAGTGAGCTGCAGTGATAAGATGAGAGCTTACACACTCTATAAGACACAAGTGGAATAAATGGTCCTGCTCTAAAAGAAGTACCTTCAAAGATTATTACAACATAGAAGGAAATTGTTAGGTAGAAGTCACCAATGGACAGGAGATTGAAGAGTATGGGTTACATATGGACCAAATGTAGGAATTATTGAGGGGGATATTTTACCAGACAGAACCCCTAGGAGTATTCCTGAAATTCTTGTGGAGTGGAGACTTGCTCTCCAGGGGAATACAAATGTGGAGTTGAAGCAGATGAAGTCACATGGCCTCTGAATGAAATTATAATCAAGGATTATAGAAAGCAAAAGAGAAGAAGTTGTGTGATATAATAGGTCCTGGAGCCCTTTTAAAAGAAGGGGAAATAATCCTTGTTAATTTTTTCAAATTTAAAAAAAAAAATTTTAATGTACTTATTTATCTATTTATTTAAATATTTATTTTCCCTTTTGTTGCCCTTGTTGTTTTTTTATTGTTGTGGTTATTGTTGTTCTTGATGTCGTCATTGTTGGATAGGACAGAGAGAAATGGAGAGAGGAGGGGAAGCCAGAGAGGGGGAGAGAAAGACAGACAGTTGCAGATCTGCTTCACCGCCTGTGAAGGGACTCCCCTGCAGGTGGGGAGCCAGGGGCTCGAACCGCGACCCATATACGGGTCCTTGCACTTGGTGCCACTTGCGCTTAACCCGCTGTGCTACTGCCCGACTCCCGATCCTTGTTAATTTTAATTGAGCACTTATATGTCAGACACATTTACTCACTGTTCTTTATAGCAGGTCAATGAGTTGTTTGGTATTATGCTCACTGTCTAGACCAGGAACTACAGATTAGTTGATCACATGTCCATAGTAGACAGATAGGCATGGCCAGAAACCCTGGGCCTGTCAACTCTGGCCATGAGTAGTCCCATCCAGTTCCTCTGTGTCTATATATGACATTTCTTTAAAAAATAAAATCAAAAGATAGTTATATCAGTATAATGCCACTAAACCTTTAAGGGGGCACTTAGAGTCTTTTAAAAATTATTTTTGTTTATTTTGGATAAAGACAAATTGAGAGGGAAGAGGGGATATAGAAGGAGAGAATGAGAGAGGAAGAGGGAGGGAGGGAGGAAGGGAGAGAGAGAGACAGAGATAGATAGATAGATAGAGAGAGAGAGAGGCTTACAGCACTGCTTCATCACTTGTGAAGCTTTCCTTCTGCAGGTGAGGACCCAAGTCCTTGTGCACTGTAATGAGTGCACTCAACCAGGTATGCCACCACCTGGCCCCTGCCATCTAGAGTCTTCATTTTTATATCTCCTTCTCATGTGATGCTTGCTGGTTTATAGAAAGGGTTCAACACATATTAACTGCCTTGGAATTAATTAATGTGGATGTAATAAGAAGGAAAGGCAGCTAATTGATTTCTATACTGTTTTGATAATTGGTTTAATATTAGGGTTAGAACTATAATTGCAAATAATCTGTAGCTATATGCATTGTCACATAAGGAAAATGAACTATGGTTCAAGTGGGATAACAGATGGACAGCTGCTCTGATGTTGGGGGGGGATCCTGCATAAAGAGGAATCTGTTCTCTACAGACCTTTAGATTTTTAAGGTTTGCTGTGGCATGAGTATGGTTGCTAATGAGTCGATGTTCCTCTGGGAGGTCAAGTTGAAAGTCCTGGGGGTAAAGATGGTGTGTAACTGTAACTCTGTGGGCATTCATATGAAGTTATCTCTAACTCTGAGGAACTTCTATGTCTGGATAATTAAAATCTGCAAAACTGGTTTAGAACACACACAAGTTAAGAGCTACTGCAGAGGAGCTGTCCCAGAGGACTCCTCTGCATTAGTGTGAACTGTTTTTCCTCTATTACATCCCATTGCCTAGCTTTCAGGTAAGGGAATAGTGAACTGGGTTCTTCCCCTTGATTCCTTGCCTTCAGCTTTTGCCATGTGCTTGTGTGTTTGTGTGCTATTTCCCAGTTTCCAGCATTGGTATCTCTCTCCATCCAATTTAGCACCTTCTTAGAGCAGATCCCCTGGTTTACAGTAATGATCGTAAATCCTGTAGATCCAAGGGCTGGGCAGTGGCACACCCAACTGAGTACACGTTACCATGTGCATGGACCTGGCTTCAAGACCTGCTCCCCACCTGTGGGAGGTTGCTGTATGAGCATTGAAGCAAGTCTGAAGATGTCTTTCTCCCTCTTTTTCTCCTCCTCCTCTCAATTTCTTTCTGTCCTATCAAATAAAATAGAAACAAACAAAAAATAGAAAAATAGCCTCAGGGAGCCATGGGCTCATAGTGCCATCCCCAATCCCCAGAGATAATCTTGGTGATGGGGGGGGGGATTATATAGATCCCTGTCACTATCAATACCACAAAAAGACAAACCTTTTTTCAGGAACACATTTCCTCATTTGATTTTAACAACTCTGGGGTGAAAGGGCAAGTACTAGACCTCTCTTTTTTAGCATTTGGGAAGCATTTTCTTTGGTGTTTCAGAACTGGCTGTTAGTTGAACCTACATATTCCAGCCAAAAATCATTATGTGGATTTGGATGTTCTCTGATCCCATCTTTTTTTTTTTTTGCCTCCAGGGTTATCACGGGCTGGGTGCCTGCACTGTAAATTCTCTGCTCCTGGAGGCTATTTTTTCCCCCTTTTGTTGCTCTTGTTGTTTATAGTTGTTGTTGTTATTGCTGTTGTTGTTGTTGAATATGACAGAGTGAAATTGAGAGAGGTTGGGAAGACAGAGATGGGGAGAGAAAGACAGACATCTGTAGACCTGCTTCACTGCCTGTGAAGTGACCCCTCTGCAGTTGGGGAGCTGGGGGCTTGACCCAGGATCCATGTGCTAGTCCTTGCAATTCGAGCCCTGTGCACTTAACCTGCTGAGGTACCACCTGCCCCCCCAGTCCCATCTTTTAATTTATATCCCTCACAGTTTCTGGAAAGCCTGGGCTCCATAAAAACCTGATAATCAGTGGTTTCATAAATTTGTTTTCTTCTCTCCTGTATTTCGTGTGGAAAAGAGCTGGGTTAGAAAGCTCCAGGTTCTTTCTACTGGTTCAGCTGCTAGCTGCGAAGAGTCCCTACTAAAGCCAAGCCCCTTTGTATCCTCAAAGGACATAGCATGGAGAGAGAAGGACAGAAGGGTTGGAAGTAAACATGAGGAGGTATGTCAGAACTCCATGGGAGGTATTAACTGCACTCCCTGGAATTGTAACCTGTCTGATTTTGAATTTCCCCTTCAGCTTCTAGACAGCCTGTTCCCCACCCCTTCCCACTGTCTTCACTAAGCCCGTCCTGCTGGGTTGCCCCCTCCCAAGCCCATGTGGCCCAGTATCTGCTTGGCAGTGACTGCTCAGGGTGCCTCCAGCTTAGACCTGAACCCCTCTTTAATAGAGACACATGAGCTGATCCTCCAGCTTGTGTTGCTAAGCAGCTGGCTTTTGGTTGCCTGGAGATTATCATAGAGTTGAGACCACACGGCAAAGACATGTATATCTCATCCGGTATTGGGATGTGTTTAAACGCCTAAGAACCAGCAAACTTTTTCTCGCAGCTCTCATTTTATGTTAAATCCCTGTAACTTGAGGATACATCCTTCACGTATTAGTCATTGAAAATAGTAAGTGCACAAAAGATCATGTTCTGATATCCCAGGGTTTACAGGGCTCAGCGATTCTTCAGAATGTAAGAGGAGAGCAAATAGCACACACCTCCTGTAAAGCAGGATAAAGGAAAGAAGCAGAAATTGAGCCTTTGCACTTACAATGCAGTGGAGGAAAATGGTGTTTTTGAATTTTCCTCAGAGTGACTGTTTATTTCTAGGAGAAGAAATAATTAGAGGAGCTGGACTCTGCATGGAGAGTATTTCAGAAAATTCCTGTGGCAGAGACTATGGTCCTAAAAGTCTTTCAGAAAATGCAGAAATTATGGATCTCTGGACACCTGGGGCTGATACTGTGACACATTTGCCTCTTGAGATTCTGATAGCTTTCAGATCTGTAGATGGGAATGCTGAGAAGTTTAAAGGGATTTAACCAGTTCCTCAGACAGGTGTGTTTGTGTGTTCTGAACAGTGTCCAGATGGGAAAGTCATGAACCCAACACCTTAGACCTCTAAGGTTTGGAGGGCTGGGGGGAGAAATGTAGCCATAGGGCCTGTGACTCTTGTCACTTTGTTACTGGCTTTAGGGGTAGAACAGTCAGGAACATCTCCAGTTTTTATCAACCTGCCAAATGAGTTTATCACCAGCAGTGTGTTCTCAGTCCTGTTTCAACTCTGTGGCAGATATAGAAGTATCAGGCAAGTTGAGAAGACACATGTGAAATAATGTAAGATGCTGTATAATTAAATGATAATTCTTTTATTAGCATAGGCTAATAGCATAGATAGCATAGGCTGTAAAGGTAGGGATGCAGATCAGGAGCTCTCCCTCATTCTCCTGGGCTAGGAAGGCTCCATAGGGATGTTGGGCTGTGGCTGGCCTTGGAGGAAGATTACTGTGGAAAGGGAAAGGAATTCCTGGCAGGAAAAACCTTCTAAGCAAAGGTGAAGTGGTTGGAGTGAGTTAGGACTGTAATAAGAATGTGTGGGAACCAAAGTGATTGGCATTGACTATTCTTGGACTTTATGGGCAGTGTAGGGAGAGGAATTTATTGGACATTTTGAGAAGAGTGGCATGAATAAATCAACATTTAAGTGAGTTCACTATGGTCCTAGACACCTGGGAGATACTGAGAAAGGGAAGAGAAAGTATGATTCCTGCCTCTCCAGATCTTGATTCCCCAAACAACAAATGATCCTTGCTTACTTATCCATGTTTCCCTTTCTCCTCCTTGACTTTCAGTCAGTCAGAAACTTCCCAAGGAAACTTTGCTCTGGGTAAGGGAGGGGTACTAGAATTAACTGTTACCTCTGAACTGATTATTTAGTTGCTAAGTAATTTCTTTCTTGATCATTGTAGCAAAGGGAAACAATACTTTTGTTTGGGGAAATGTAAAACAAATACATCCACTGCCAATAGAGAGAACTGTTTATGCCAAATGTGAGGCTTTCTGCATTAGACCAGTTTTTTTTTTTTTTAAGAAAGGATTAATTAACAAAACCATAAGGTAGGAGGGGTACAACTCCACACAATTCCCACCACCCAATCTCCATAACCCACCCCCTCCCCTGATAGCTTTCCCATTCTCTAGCCCTCTGGGAGCATGGACCCAGGGTCATTGAGGGTTGCAGAAGGTAGAAGGTCTGGCTTCTGTAATTGCTTCCCCGCTGAACATGGGCGTTGACTGGTCGGTCCATACTCCCAGTCTGCCTCTCTCTTTCCCTAGTAGGGTGTGTCTCTGGGGAAGCTGAGCTCCAGGACACATTGGTGGGGTCTTCAATCCAGGGAAGCCTGGCCAGCATCCTGGTGGCATCTGGAACCTGGTGATTGAAAAGAGAGATAACATACGAAGCCAAACAAATTGTTGAGCAATCATGGACCCAAAGCTTGGAATAGTGGAGAGGAAGTGTTAGGGAGGTACTCACTGCAAACTCTAGTGTACTTCTGCTTTCAGGTATATATTTTGCAGTAGTTTATGGATACGTGTGAACATAAGCTCTCTCTCACAGAAACTGGTGTATATCTAGGTTATGGGACTTTGTTAGAAAGTGAACCACCTGAGATGAAATTAGAGTGTACTATAAAAGGAAAGGTCTCACTCGAGTAATGAAGCTGAAGGGTTGTCATTCCACTCGTGAAGTCTCTGGACACAGTCTGAGGTGAAGCATGTTGAGGTGGCAATCGTTGCGTTGGTTAGGTTGTGATCGGTGGATGCAATATTATTTGATATGGATTGGGAGATGCATACGGGAAAGTGGGCCCTATGCAAGGGTTCCAGGACTGGGGGAAGTAGGGGCTCTATAGTGGAGATGTGAGGTTCCTGCTGTCTTAGGGTTCAAAAAGACAATCAATAGTTAATGTTATCATCACATTATTTGGTAATTGGGTTAACTTTGAAAAGTCCTTTTGTTATGGTTTGCTGTACAGTATCCAGTATCTTGTATATAGCTGTGCTATTGGATGTTTCTAATCTACTTGGTCTAGGCTTTTGAGAGAGTCTGCATATCAAATACACAGCCTATATATTAAAAAGATTCAATTTGTGTTTTGAAAAACTTTGAGACAGACAATTGATTTCCCCCTCTCATATTAATTAACTACTGATTTATATGTCTACATTTTGCTAGGAGTGTACATAAACACCATTCCCACCACCAAAGGACTGTGACCCATCCCTCCCGCCCACTCCCACCCCCCACTGGCCCAGGAAGCTGCAGACCAGTTGTTTTTAAGTCACAAAGTGAAAGACTGAGGCAGAGGAGACAATAGGAAAACAATGATTGTTGGAATGACTTGAAAGGAAGAATTCTTCACTGTATGTAGGTGTTTTGTGAAGCAGAGTGGAAAAGGATGGCAGTACAGCCTCCTGTCCAGACTCAAACTGGGCTTTGCCACTTTCAGAGACAATGCTGATACCCACCTCTTGTATGCTGGGGGGTAGGGTGGGTGGAGAGGGACGTGAATCACAAGAACAGCATATTTGGAAGAGTGCTTGGCTCTCTCTGTATTGCTATATACCTGACCTCAAACACAGTGCTGACAAAAAACAAAAACAAAACAAATAGTTAAAAAAAAAAAAAAAAACGGGCATTTTGACCAATACTAGTTGCAGCTGAGACTTCTGCAGGAATTGATGGAAGAAGCATGACTGAATGCAGAACTTGGTTTGAATGCAGATGTGGTAGAGGGGAGAGATTTGCTGCTGAAGCCAGTCCTGGACTGTGCTGAAGCCAGTAGTGCTCCAGATGTTGTAGGACTTGACAACCCCTGGGACCAGGGGCTTGTCTGAGGACTCATGACAACCAAGGCTGAGTGGTCAGGGCTCTTGGCTATGCTCAATGAGGGGAAACTGAGGAGTACCAGAGATGAGCATCTAACCCTTCCTGGGAGGTAAGCTTCCTAAAATGTTAGTATAGACAGGGAAACATGTGGAGCTTGGTATCTTGGACTGGCATAAAGGACGACAGTCACCCATTCCCTTTTTTGTAGATCTTATAGAAAAGCAAATTGTCCTGATCACCACTGACCTAAGTATCCTGCATTTTTTCTTTTCTCCCTCTTGTGAATTAATAAGTCTTTTTATTAAAAATTATTTTAAAAATATTTTTATTTATTACTATGGGGGTCAGATCATTACTCAGGTACATGTGATGCCAGGGATAGAACTAAGGACCTCATGCTTGAGAATTTACCTCCTGGACCATTATTATTTTTGGTATTTATTCTTATTTATGTATGAGAGAGAGGAGGAGGAAGGGGAGGGCAGGGGAGGAGAGATTGAAAAATAGAGAACCAGAGCATCACTCTTACACATGTGGTACCAGGGATTGAATTTACCACATGCTCAAGAGCCCAGTGGCTTATCCACTGTGCCATTCCCTGCACCACAATGAGAGATTGCAGCTCTCTTCATTAAAGAGCCCCCCTACCCCCCTGTCCCTGCTTTAAGAATCAGGAAAATCTTCAGTCACTGGTCTACAGCCAGATGTGCTGGGGATTTCTGGTTCCTTGGTATTTGTGACAAATAGAGGAAGACAACCCAGTCCTTCCTTCCTTCCTTCCTTCCTTCCTTCCTTCCTTCCTTCCTTCCTTCCTTCCTTCCTTCCTTCTCTCCTTCTCTCCTTCTCTCCTTCCTTCCTTTACCAAAGCACTGCTCAGCTGTAGCTTCTGGTGGTATGGGAGATTCAACCTGGGTCATTTGAAGCCTCAGGCATGAGATTTTGCAGAGCCATTATGCTATCTCTCCTGCTCTATTCTTTAATTTAGAGCTGTGAGAAAGGGAAAGGAGACAGACAGACAGAAGGGAGATGCACCACTGCACCATTCTACCTTCCCTTGAGTTCCCCTGTGGTCACCCAGCTGCAGGAAGCCTTTCCTGACTGCCAGTCCAGGTCAAGTACCTCTCGAGCAGGGGAGCCAGCCAAGACACCTCAGATGTCTGGAGGGCTCTTAGGTGGATGCAGGCATCCTTCATTCTTTACTTCTTGACCTGTATGGTTATTGGATATTTGGAGCTAGGCTAGGCCTAACTAGGCCAACTCTCTACCACTTAGGAGATGACTCCTTTTGGCCTCTGGCCACAGGTGTTTCTTCTTCAAATTCCACTGATAGGTGTTTTAGGCCCAGGCTCTAGTCTGGCTGGCTTCTGGACATAGGCTTTATTGCTAATTCCAATGGGGGTTGGTAAAGGCAGCGGCCTTGGGACTGCGAGGGCCCCCAGGACTGCATTTTTATCAATTACTTATTACTAGCAAGTATTTTTCCACCAGATCCTTGAATAACATCATTTTGTTTAGTGTAATACTATTATAACATTGATGAGAGAAGAAAATTAATTCCTGGCCAAGGCCAACATTTGTGAGGAGTTTACAGTGTCTCTCCATGCCTACAGAGGTATTTTTTTTTTAATGTTCTCTGCTTCTTCCCAAGGATGTGCATATGAGGTTCACTGGTATGTCTAAATTATCCATTTGTGTGTCTGTCCCCATCTGTCCCATCCATCCTATGTTTGAAGGGCATCCTCTCCAGTGTTGCTCCCTACTTTGTCCTGACCTGTTAAAGTAGGCTTGCACCACCTGCAGCCCTGATTGGGAATCCATGGGTTGGAAAATAAATAAATAGAAATGACTGTTTAATATTAGATGAGTTTTGGATCTTGATTCAGAAGTTTGGTGATGCTTTTGTGAGCAGAAATATGTCATAGGGTTGTATCTCGTATTTATATCAATCAACCTATGGTAAAAAGTGGTTTCATTATATATTATGTCACTTAAAGTTGCAGTTTCCAAGGACCAACTGATGACTTGAAGTAAGGATGTGCTGTACCTAAGATACAACCAGCTCCACAATGAACCCAAGGAAGCTTACAGGCTAGATCAGTCAGGGGTCACTTTTGGGAAGTTGTTCTTCCCAAAAGCTAAGATTTGAGATGCTTATGTAGAAATATGCTGTCAGTCATCTGATTTGGGAAAACTCCCAGTAGCAGGTGGGACTGGGGCAAGGACTTTAAAGAATGATGGAGTAGATTGATGTACCTGGCCCCTTTGTAGGAGTGTCCTGTGGGTAGGCATCAGTGGGTAATCAAGTAATTGAGTTGGGAGGGTCAAGTTGGGAGATGTCAATGGGATGATATCGGAGTTACCCAGTTTTGACTGGGAGTTTCTAGATGAGCACTGAGCACATCTTTCCTGTATTCCTGGAAACTGAGAACTTGACTCTCATAGAATTATGCAATATAAATAACTCAGAAATTCTGAGCAATGACAAGGCTGACAGGCATGAATTTTCAGTCTGCTGTACAATAACTAACTGAGTTTACTGAAGCTTGCAGTAATACGCGTGGAGACTTGGTTGACTAATTCTTGAATTCTTCTTTCTCCAGACTCTCAATCAAAGGTGTATGGGGAATGAGGCATTATCCAACCCCTTTTGCACCACAACTGCCACATAGAACCACTTTGTTCAAACAAACAAACAAACAAAAAAGAAACAGGTGCTCCTAAAACAAGTCAGGAAAAAGTAAATTCAGTGAGTTCTGTGAGGGACTGTCTTGTAAGGGTTGTTTGTGTGCTGTGCTGCTAATGGTGGGGGTAAAGATGAAGATGTAGTGATGCTTATGGTGTTGAGAATGGTGGTGGTAACGGTGGTGGTAACTGTGTTGGTGAAGGTGAGGACAGTGCTAGTGGCAGTGGGGATGGTAGCACGGTGGTGATGACGATGATGGTGGTGGTGTAGGGAGGTTGTGGTCAGTATGGTGATGGCAATGGTGGTGGGTGATAGGGTTTATGGAGGTAGTGCCCATTAAGATGATGGTGAAAGCAGTTATAGTCATAGATGGTGGATACTAGACCTCATTCTTACATAGAACTGGCAGATTTCAGCCTTTCCATACAGGCAATTGCATTTGCACCTGCAACGAAACTGAGTTAGAGCAGGGATTGTTAAAAGGCAGAAGCTAAGATTGAGAGGACCACTGAATCTTATGCTTGTGTGTATATTTTGGGTGTGTATGAAGAGACAGCATGTAGTAAACATGTAATTTGTGAACTGATACGTTTAGCTCTCCCCTCCCAGGACTGGAATTTATTAGAGAAAGGAAGGAAATTGATACTAGTTGACCACCCGCCTTCACTGTACTCGCCACCTTCCACCTCTACCTCTGTTGTGCCAGAGCCTGTGTTTTCTGTATCTACCATAAACATGTGAGCAATTACATCTATCCTTTGATTAAATATTTACAACCTCCATGTGGAACATGCATTACCATCTCCATTTTACATAGTTGGTAATGAAATGGATATATAAACAGAATAAATACTTCCCTTAAGATCACAGAAATTGGTGTATTGCACTAAAGTAAAAGACTTTGGGGTGGGTGGGTGGATGAGGAGAGGGTTCAGGTCCTGGAACATGATGGCAGAGGATCTAGTGGAGTTGTATTGTTATGTGGAAAACGGGAAAATGTTATGCATGTACAAACTGTTATATTAACTATTGACTGTAGACCATCAATCCCCTAATAAAGAAAGAAAGAAAAATAAATTTAAAAAAAATCACATAGTAATGCTATATGCACCCAGGCCTATCTGACCCAAAGATCATAACTCGACAGCATCCCCAGGCCTAATCAGGACACACACATATATATGTTGAGTGCTGGTGTATACTAAGGAAAAATATAATCTTATTTTTCTTTAGCTCCACAAAGTCTTTTCCACAGTGGCTGCAGATGGCTTTGAAATATCTAAAGACTTTTTTCCCCTGTGTGCCTTCCAAGGCAGCTGTTGCCTGTTCTGTGAGCTGGATATGGATTTGTCTTCCATGAGCCCAGGAGCTATGGCAGGGTGTCTAGCTTCCATATATTCTTTGGGGTTCTGCAGTGCAAATCTTTAATTTGTAGGAGCTTCCACCAAGCTTCTTTGACTCTGGTTCTAAGTTAACTGATTCTAGAGGAACTAGTTTGGTGTGTTGTGACCTCTGACAGGAGGTGTTTTAATACTCCTGTCTAGGTAAACTTCTTGAGGTGTGTCTTCATATGTTATAGCTCAGTCTTGCTATAGTAATGTTTCCTGTCTCAGTGTATTTTTCAACTTTTCAGTTGGACACATCTCATTTGTTCAGAAATCCTGTGTATTTTTAAATTTTTTAAATTATTTTTATTTATGTGATGGATAGAGACAGCCAGAAATCAAGAGGGAAGGGGGAGATAGAGTGGGAGAGAGATAGAGAGACACCTGCAGCACTGCTTCACCACTTGCAAAGCTTTCCCCCTGGAGGTGAGGACTGTGGACATGTGCACTCAGCCAGGTGCGTCACTACCCAGCCCCTAACCTTGTGCATTTTTGGCAACAGGATGCCCATCCTGATGAAGTGTCTTCCCTAGAAAACAGGTGTTGATGGCTGAGAGGGGACCAGAGAAGGTTTCGACGTTTTCACTCCATCTTTTTCCTGCCAGTGCAGATGCCTTTTTCCTAGAAAGACCTTCAACTCACACATGTAGTTCACACATGACCTGAATCAGCTAGCAGAGCTCTCAGAGCAGTTTGTCCCGGGGCCGGTCTCTTCCTCCATGCCTCACTCAGCGGAAGTCTGGGGGCCTCTCTGTGGGTGCTTGACTCCACCTGTCTGAGTTGTGTTTCATGTCTTCGTGTGCTCATTGTGGGCGGAGTGGCTCTTTCTGGATGCATTACAGTACAGTTTGGAATTGTGCATTCTTTTTGCTTTCCTCTTTTAGAAGGGATGGATTTAGCCCTGGCATGCCAAATACAAACCCTCACTTCTTCTCAAGAGCTCCCTTTTCATACACCCCTCCTCAGGCAGACTATTTACAGACGTGTCATCCCACCACACGGGTCAGTCCACCAGTGAAATGAAAGGAAAGCAAGCCCCAAGCCCACGGCTTTGGGCAGATGAGCCTTATATAACACAGGCTAAAAATACACAGCTAATTGGAATGGAAAAGCGAAAAATGAGTTGTGCTTCAGCTTTAGTCGGAGACACCAAGGAGTGATAGGGATGCGGTTTCTTTCAACGAAAGATGGCCATATATAAATAATTTTACTCACGTGAGTACTCTCCATCTTGTGTCTTCTTAGCCATGTTCAGTTCCCAGTCCCCCCAGCCTCTGAGACTAGACTGGGTAGCAGAAACCAAGACTGAGGGAATATCATCTAAAAGATGCAGAAAGCTCTTGCCACCAAGGGCAGACAGAGGCGGGGACTAAGTGGGTGGTCAGCTGTTGAGACAGTAAAGAAAGCTCCAGTTCTGACTCCTTCCAAAACTAAACACTTACTAGACTCACATTATCAAAGGTTTCTTTCTGCCCTGGTCATTATTTAGTATTAGATGTTTTCCTAAAAACTGAAGGGAGTGCTATTTTCTTCTAGCTCACCTAATTCTGCCACCCAGGACCTCATTCTACCAGTTACCTTCTTTTTTCCCCTTCCTTCCTTCCTTTTTTTTTCTTTCTTCTTTGCCACAAGGCTTATTATCACTGGAGTACAGTGTCTACACAATGACTTCACTGCTTTCAGTTGCCATTTTTTTTTTTTGGTTTGTTTAGAGGATGAGATAGAAGAAGAGACACAATAGTGCTGCTCACTGCCTCCCTCTCCCTCTCCCTCTCCCTCTCCCTCTCCCTCTCCCTCTCCCTCTCCCTCTCCCTCTCCCTCTCCCTCTCCCTCTCCCTCTCCCTCTCCCTCTCCCTCTCCCTCTCCCTCTCTCTTTTTCTTTATTGGGGGAATTAATGGCTTACAGTCTAAGTAAAATACAGTAGTTGGTACACGTACAACGTTTCTCAGTTTTCCACGTAACACTCTTACCCCCCCCCCCCGCCACCTAGGTCCTCCTCTACCATCACGTTCAAGACCTGAACATTCCCCCACCCACCCCAGAGTCCTTTACTTTGGTGCAGTACACCGGCTCTACTGCTCTTGAGGCTTCCACCTGCAGACACATGTGGTGGTGGCCAGGGGTACAAACCCAGGTCTCTGTACCTGGTACCATGTGCATTCTACTGTGCTAGCTACCTCCTGACTTCTATCTGTTCTCCTTTTGTGCTTTTGCTCAGTGCTTTTTGTTGATTTCTTTCTTTCTAACTCTGGCATACTCGATGTGTGGTTATTGTTTAGGGCCAGCATGCCCTCGAGTACATGCACTTGCTATCCTCAGGACCTTGACATAACCCAGCATCCAGTTTATACCTGCTCCAAGGTAACATCATATACTTGTTTGTTAAATACATGAGTCATTTGGACAAAGCAAAGAGTAGCTTGCTATGGTGTCTGACAAATTCTCCAGCTCTAATGCTGGCCCCCTTTGACAGTCAGGTGGCACTCTTCCTGGCTCATCAGTCACCTGATTACTGTTCTATGTGACATCCCTCAGTGAGGATATGAGGGCTCTAAAGATTGCTGAGTAGACGCTCCTGGAGTGAGTTAGAAATGGAGGGAGGTTAACTTCTCTGTGTAGAGAGCACATGGGCTTTAAAGGAGGCTTGGATATGACCTGGTAGCATGAGAGGTTTAAAAATGAGGAAACAAAGGATAGAATATCCAGAAAAAAATTTTTCTTTAGTTAAATATCATATAATTGTTGTCCCACAACATGTCAGTATAAACAGAGAAGGTCAAATTATTACCAGTGAAAGAACTTTTGCAATTCAAGGAGCTTTACTTACTATTAACAAAGTCACAGATTTTTATATTACAGTACCATATTTTCCATGGGCTTCTGATTAATTAAATCAGATCCAGAAAATTTGACCTAGTTGACATGGCTAGTGAGTGGCAGCTTCAGGACAGTGTAAGCAAATGTGCTCAAGTTCAGAAACCTTTGCATGCACCACTCTGCCCCTTGCTGGGGAGAAAGGGAATATTCATTGGTCAGTGATGCAAGGTAGCCCTCTCCCCACAGGCAGCTCCAAGGCAGGCTCTGGCTGCAAATCTTCTGACTTCAGTGGCTGGGTTTGGTCTATGGACAACATGGTGGTTCCAATTACTCCATGTGAGCTCTGCTGCCTCCTGGTTGGGAATACATTCCCACCTCTCACCACTTTTATTTCCCACCTGGAATCCACTGCTGTTTGTTTGGTTTTGTATGACTCAAACATTTGTGGCTGCCTGAAGCTGAGTCACAATGGCAACAGAGCAATTCCACAAGCTCCCAGTACTGGGGTGTCCTGGGAAGTCCATTTCCTTTCTTTTGGTGTCTTGGAGTTCAGGACTTCATCGGCACTTATGAAATGGTTCAGTGTGCTCTCAATGACTTCCCCTGTGTGTGCAAATTATTTCTTTCAGCCTCTATCATTCCCAAGAAAAGGAACTCATAAAATTGCAGTAGGAAGGAAGCAGAACACACAATCACCTACTTTTCAGATGGGAGAACCAAGGTCCAGGTGAACTTGGTGACCTATCATCTCATGTGTGGAGGGTGGCAGAGGTTCAACTGGATCTCATCCATGGACCCCTCTTCCCAGGTCCACAGTGTTACTTACCTCTGAGAAGCATAGAAGTGGGGCCTCTCAGTGGATGTTGGTTTAGGGAAGTGAAAGAGACTTGACGGAAGAGAGTCCAGAGGAAGATACTTGCAACAGTTAAATGTGACAGAGTGTATATTTGTACTTAGCACTTCCTAATGCTTTTTATAACCAGTTCCTGTGCTAGTTAGAGTATCAAATTATTCATAAACTATAGAGCTTAATCAACACTTGAAATACAGAATTAATAAAGAAGAGGCATCTAGCTCATGCAAACAAATTCATGGCTGCAGAAGGTATTCAGGTAACAAACAGATCAAAAGGCACGAGGTGCAGTTTCCCTCCAAGAGCTGACTTCAGGAAGACTTGAAATGAAGCATGGAGAGGGATCCAGAGTCCTTTGCCTAAATTCTCTCTGCTGATGGTCAGAAATGTTCACAGACTAAGAAAAGTGCCACCATACCTGTGTGCTGCAGGGCATGCATTTGTGTTTCCCTTAGTCTATTCTTTTCAGTCCAATCTCATGTAACTTATTTCACTCTTACACCATCCCTGGTAAGGTGATTGCTGTCCACACTTCGAGGCTATATAGCATAGGCTAGGCTCATTATATAGGGGCTAGGCAGCGGTGCACCTGATAGAGCACATAGGCGTATCATACGTATCATGATAACACAGTTCTTGCGTTAGGATGTATTAATTTTAAGCAGATGCTTTGATTCTTATGGACTGGCCCTGTGCTAGATTCTGATTTGTACTAGAGAAATATCACCAGAGTCCTTGCTCCCAGGGAGCTTATAGTTATGGTGAACAACCATCAGACATTTAAATCACAAAACAAGGTACCCATCATATGATTAGATGTCAAGATAAATGACATAGGTGGTAAATGTTTTAATAACACCTTCTGGTGTGATCAGCTTGTTGACCTAAAATTTCCCACTCCTAAACAACTCTCTGATGGTGAATTACATTGCAGTGGAAGCTGCATGTATTATTTCTCTTCACCATGTTCTACTGTACCTTAATTTCTCCATACTCCTATGTGCTAATATTCTATAACTTAATACTGCATTATATGGAACACTGCATATGACTTATTTTTCATCAACTTTTTTTTGTTAAAATGACATGTATAGAGAACAGTGCATAGCTCATAGATGTACAGCTCATTTGAATTTTCACAGAATGAATATACCTTGTGATTAGTACCAAATGAGGCAACAGAACACAACCATCTGCTTTCATACTCCCATCTGCCCCTATCCCACTCCTCCTGCCTCCTTGACTTCCAAGGTCGTACGATAGCTTTACTTGGTCTTTAATTTTGAGTGTGTTGACAGGATGTATATTCTTCTGTCTAGTTTTCATTTTATGTCATGTTTATGAGATCTAGCTACATAGTATGTGTTTTGTTCATTTTTGTTGCTGTAGAATAGTTGATTGTGGAAGCACATCTATCCATCTTACATTTATCATCTTACCCAATGATGGTTGTGTAGTTGTTTCCAGCTTAGTGGTGTAGTACAAATAATACTGCCATGACATTCCAGTTCACATATTTTAGTGAACAAATAAACATCTTGGTAGTCAATGTATACCTAGAAAGAGGATTTCTGAGTTATGAGGTTTTAATAGATATGACCAGTGTTCCAAAATGGCTGTCCTGTCACTTAGTACTTGTGTTAAAGTTCTACTTCTATGACCTTGTCCAAACTTGGTATTGGTTAGCTCTTTACTACTTTCAAGAGGTCCCATGCATGTGTTTAGTTGAGGTTTTTTTTCCTTTCTTTTTTTTTTTTGCAGTTAAATCTAAATAGCCTTTAAACTTACCATTTCTGCTATTTTTTATTTATTTTTTATTTAAGAAAGGATTAATGAACAAAAACATAAGGTAGGAGGGGTACAACTCCACACAATTCCCACCACCCAATCCCCATAACCCACCCCCTCCCATGATAGCTTTCCCATTCTCTAGCCCTCTGGGAGCATGGACCCAGGGTCATTGAGGGTTGCAGAAGGTAGAAGGTCTGGCTTCTGTAATTGCTTCCCCGCTGAACATGGGCATTGACTGGTCGGTCCATACTCCCAGTCTGCCTCTCTCTTTCCCTAGTAGGGTGTGTCTCTGGGGAAGCTGAGCTCCAGGACACATTGGTGGGGTCTTCAATCCAGGGAAGCCTGGCCAGCATCCTGGTGGCATCTGGAACCTGGTGATTGAAAAGAGAGATAACATATGAAGCCAAACAATTTGTTGAGCAGTCATGGATCCCAAGCTTGGAATAGTGGAGAGGAAGTGTTAGGGAGGTACTCACTGCAAACTCTAGTGTACTTCTGCTTTCAGGTATATATTTTGCAGCAGTTTATGGATACGTGTGCACATAAGCTCTCTCTCACAGAAACTGGTGTATATCTAGGTTATGGGACTTTGTTAGAAAGTGAACTACCTGAGATGAAATTAGAGTGTACTATAAAAGGAAAGGTCTCACCCGAGTAATGAAGCTGAAGGGTTGTCATTACACATGTGAAGTCTCTGGATACAGCCTGAGGTGAAGCATGTTGAGGTGGCAATCGTTGCTTTGGTTAGGTTGTGATCAGCGGATGCAATATTATTTGGTTTGGATTGGGAGATGCATACGGGAAAGTGGGCCCTATCCAAGGGTTCCAGGACTGGGGGAAGTAGGGGCTCTATAGTGGAGATGTGAGGTTCCTGCTGTATTAGGGTTCAAAAAGACAATCGATAGTTAATATTATCATCACATTATTTGTTAATTGGGTTAACTTTGAAAAGTCCCTTTGTTATGGTTTGCTGTACATTTCTGCTATTTTTTAAGTGTACTGTTGATCTGTACACTAAATTGACACTAAGTACGTTTACACTGCCATGGAACCATCACCACAGTCCATCTCTAAAACATTGTCTTTTCAAAACTGAATCTCTGTATCCATTAAACACAGATTCCTCATTTCCCCTTCCCTCTACCCTCAGTAACTTCCATTTTACTTTAGGCCTCTACTTTGACAAATACTTAATATAAATTGTGCATTATGTACTCTTCTGTTAACAGGTTATTTCACTTAGTATACAATAGTCAAAGCTCAGATATATTAAAGAATGGAGAAGAATTTTCTTTCTCTTTAAGGCTGAATAATCTATAATATCTAGTGTTGGTCATTGAATAATCTAGGATTTAACTTCACCATGCACTTGTGCACAGACTTTTTGTATAAACAGATAGCATAAACTTATAATATCATTAAGGTCTGTACAGTACTTTAAATATATTTCATTTTAACATTTTTTAAACATTTAATTTTCTATAGCTTACCTAAATCTTTATGGTGCAATTAAATGATGGTTTGATGGAGGGTGAAATGTACTGACACCTATCTTGGGAAAAATGTGGAAATGTATCCTTGTAACAACAACAATCCTGTAAACCAACGTGCCCTCAGTAAAATGTACAGTAGATAATGTAGATAACATGCAGAATAGGCATGTGCTTTCAGTAATGCTACTGGTCAATAGCAGATTATATCAGTAGTTGTTGGAGGCATTAACATGCAAGTTTTCAACTGTGCAGAGGGGAGGAGATGGTGCCCCAGTCCCAAGTGGTTCAGGCATCCATTGTATGTATATTCTCCTTATGCACTCATCCTTCAGTTTTATTTTAGTTTGCATTTGTCTGATAACTTTAAATTTCTCTTGAGCATCTTTTGTGTGACTATTGGCTATTTAACCTCTTGCAGAAATCCTTGCTCAAGATTTTTGCTAATTTTTCTATTAGATTGTCTGCTTCCTCCCCCCTTATTGATTTGTAGGAGGTCTTTGTGTATGTCTTTGTATAATTCAGCATATTAATTTCAAGTACCTTCCAATCTGTGGTTTGCTTTTTTATCCCCCCTTAAAAATATCTATCTTTCTTCAAACTGCCTTTTGACTTTTAAAGAAATATGGTGGTTATTGGTGGAGGGCTGTGGGGAGCATAGGACTTTGATGGTTGGTGCATGTGGAATTATACCTCTATTTTTTAATCTTCTGAACCACTGTTAAGTCACTAGTAAAACTTTTTAAAATATATAAATTAATGTACCTATTTATTTTAAAAGAATGGCAGGCAGAGAAAGAAACTAGAGCTTATATATTATCTAGGGTTCAACCCAGGGCTTCATGTACGCAGATCCTGCACCCTAGCTACTGAATAACCTCCCCAGTCTTAAGAATATTTTTGAGCAGCCTGGGAGGTGGCACAGTGGGCACTGGGCCGGGCCCTTGGGCATGAAACCCCAAGTTTGATCCCTGAAATTACATGTGTCAGAATGATGATCTGGTTCTCTCTCCTTTTCTCTTATAAATAGATAAATCGTTAAAACCATAGAAGAGTGTACTTTGTAAGCTAAAAGTTTTTGGTGAATGTAGTTCAATATGTTTATTCTTTTAGTTTACAGTTAGGACTTTTGTGAATTTTAAATTTCTTGTAAATTTTTTAAGTTTATTGCTTTATTTTATTTTTCTTATATTTGATAGTTTAGAGAGAAATTGAGGTAGAGATGGAGAGAAACAGAGAGACACCTGAAGCACTTGCTGCACTGCTCTTGAAGTTCCCCTTACAGGTGGGGATCAGGTCCTTGAACCTGGGGCCTTGCACATGGTAATATGTGTGTGTGCCCAACCTAGTGTGCCACCACCCAGCTGCTGGGTTTTTATTAATGTTTCATTATATATTTACATTTTCATTTATTTGTTTAATAATATTTCATTAATGTTATTGACATGTAAGAAAGTGCTGCTCAATGGAAGGTATAATGATATTTGTCCATGTTTTCTTGCAAAGGTTTGTTTTACTTTTTCTCTTAGTATGACTGCCTTCTCACTGGAAGTGGTTTTAACTCTGGGGCAACTGTGTAGCACCTCTGACTGCCAACCTGGGATTTGAGAAGCACTGTAATGAAGCCCTGTTAATTTGCACTGGTGATAACCCAGCCAGGTGGCTGGCAAAGGTGCATGGGTGCAGGTGTTTCTTGTTCTTGTATCATATAGCTTTTTTTGTGAGGCAGTACATGTGAATTATATGCAACAAATTTGGCTGTTAGTGCTGGTTCTGTAATTTTTCAGACATTTTCACCAAGGTCTGGGGGGTATTTTTGAATGCATCTCTGCTTTTCAAACTTGCTAAATTAACTATGCTTTCCACTCCTTCTGACTGGCATCCAAAGGTGCAGCAGAAGCTGCCAGGTAAATGCAGTAGCCTGTTTCTAGTAGAACACCACACACTGCTGTCCCCACCATTGTGATCATCTTTTGTCAAAAGTCATGTTTGTTGTTCTGACTGCAATTGCATAGCATTTTGATTAAATATTATTTAAATTAATGAGATATGTATTTCAAAAGAAATAGTTTCTGTGAAAGTCGAACTCTGTGAAAGTCGAACACATTTCAAAGAATCAGGAAAGACAAATTGCAATGGTAAGTGTTGTTGAATTGTGTGTATAAAAGAAAAAATAAAATCCTGGGCAGGTGAACAGTCAAACTCTAAATTCAGATTGGTTTGTAAGTACCCTTACCTCTTTTCTCCGCCATAAAGGAACTGAAATTGGAAGTCATAGATAACGCCTTATCTCTGTGCAATAGAATAGAACTGAAGCAAATGCCATGTTTTAAATAAAAGTGCTTGGCTTTCTATTTCTGGGCAGCAATTGTACATATCTATTTTTAGATGACTGTTTCAAGTTTGAATGTATGCTGTCACTTAAAGTAACTAAAGTGTACAATTGACTTTTCCATGTGACTCTGCTGTAATTGACTATTGATCAAATATTGATCTATTCATAACAAATAAGAGACCAGAGAGGAGTGAACTCCTGCTTCCCAGTTAGGACTTCTACAAAGTACTGCTTTCTCTTAAAAAAAAATAATAACAATATGAATATTTTATGAGTTGCACTCTACTCCATGTTTAAAAACCAAAATGAGTGTTTTCTTTCCTAAAATCCTCAAACAAAAATCCCAGCTTCTTTAAACTCTCCTGGGATGAGTCTGGTGATTTACATGGGCTTCTCCTAATTAAGATTCATCTTGGAGGCAGGCCTGTGCTGGTGACCTGGATGTTCAGGCCCTGATCTGTCCCTGGGTTCCCACATGTGATGCTAAGAAAGTAGTGGCCTATGGATGGAGAAGCTCTGTTCCAGAAGCCTCCTGCCCTGCCCTGCCCTCCCCTCCCCTCCCCTCAGCCTGGGTTCTGACTCGCCCAGCAGAGCTGGCAGGCACTAAAGGCCAGCTTGCCTATCAGGCCAAGGACACTATGGTGACACACTGCAGAACACACTAGTGCTCTGCAGTGTTGCCCCAGAAGTCTTCCAAGAGCCAAGATTCACTTGTCCTGATGGCAGGTTAGTAGTTTATATTACTGATATTTGTACATTGCTTAATTTACCCTCCTAGTACGTGTACACACACACACACACACACACACACACACACACACACACACACACACGATATAACAGTAACCAGTGACACACACACACACACACACACACACACACACACACACACACGATATAACAGTAACCAGTGCCCCAGGCTATAGTGGTGCTGGGAAAGTGCTTAGAAAGTGAAGGAAACCTCTTGGGTTTGCACCCACAGTATTGAGACACTGAAGGCCAATCAGCCTGAGTCATTGCCTTGGTGGCAGCAGGCCAAACACAAAATCATCTGGTAGTGCCACCACTCCACTCTCAGTCCCCATCCTTCTCCTCCTTCCCCTCCCCTGCCCTCCCCTCCCCCCACCTCTTCCCCCACCCCTCCCCTTTCCCTTCCTCTTTATGGAAGAGGCCCATGGGAGCACAGATCTAAGCCATTGACTCCAGTGCCCCCATGTGGCCATGTTGGGTGGGTCAGCTTAGAAGTTGCAGGGTTTTTATTCCCACAGCTCCTGCCTTACATTATACACCAAGGCCAGAATGTCTAGAGCAGCCCACATCCTTTAAAAGCAGACATTTTACATGATTTTTAATTATTTATGTTATTATTTATTAACATCTAAGTATTCTAAAGCCTCATTTACCTTGAGTTGGGAAACTTTTTGTTGTTATAGGGAAGCCCTTATCTGTCCCAGGAGATTTGCTCCAACCCTCATCCTTTTGTAGTGCATGTTCTTATTAAAAGAGGTCATTATCAGGGATATTTGGCCAGATTCTGGGAGAATCCCTTTGAGCTGTTCACCCCCAGCTCCTTTTGTCTGGCAGTGGTTCCCCAATTAAGGATCATTGGGAAATAAGCACTCATCTATTTGCATAATATCACATATGGATATTAATGCCTTCAAAGTTACCTTGATGAACTTTTTTTAAAAAATACCAAATACTACAGCTCTTTCTATAGGGACAAATAATCTAGCTCTTTGTACTTTCAGGCTGTAGCCAATTAGCAGACTTCCCAAACACCTCCTTAGGCCACACTATTGACTCAGGGGCACTGACAGCAAGTGTGGAAGGTGGTTTCTAGTGGTGTAAACTCCAGGCTGCATGCTAGACCTTTATGGACCCATAGGACAGTGGTCACAAGAGAGGAGAGGTGCTCTCCAGGGATCACCAGCAAAGGTGAAGCTGGGGAGAAAAACTCCCATTGCCATTCATATATTTTTCATCCTTTAAAAAACGATTTCTTTGTGTGTAGTTTTATAATTATGCTTAGATGAAGATACGGGTTCAGGGAGGCTGTAGTAGATGCTGCTGGTGCCCCAGCCTTAGATGCACCTCTAAGCTGATCACCAAAGTCACCTGTAGGGTGCCCCTGCGGCTTCCATATCACCCTACTCAATGGTAACTAAAGCCACAGTTTTATTGGATGGATTACTATGTGCCTGATATTTGATATTTGATAATGGTTGTCTTCTCACTGTCTCTTGCCACCAGGGTTATGCTGGGGCTCTTGGCCAAGATGACTCCACTGCTCCTGGTGCCTTTTCACCTCCTTCAAACAGGGAGAAATAGAGAGGGGCTAGGGAGAAAGAGACACACACAGAGAGGAGGGACCCTATTTCCCCCTTTACCACTTATGAAACTTCCTCCTACAGGTGCTTCCATGTGGGTGGCCAGACATTCAAACCCTGTGTGTTTAATGTGTGCACTCTATTAGGTGAGCCACTTTCTGGTCTCATAAGTAAAAATATATATTTCATTTCTTTTAATGAGAAATACAGAGAAAAAGAGAGACCAGAGTATTGCTCAGCTCTGGCTTATGGGTGGAGCAGAGGATTGAACCTGGGACCTCAGAGCCTCAGGCATGAGAGTCCTCTGCATAACCAGTATGCTATCATCCTTGCCATGTTTCAATTCTAATTGTTAAGCCAGCTTTTCAAAGCAGATATTAATTTCTTTTTGTGGAGATGAGGAAACTGAAGCTCATATGGCTGTGGAACCTGGAACAGGAGCTATGTCTCTCTGGACCCAGATCACTCCCCTCCTCCTTGGCTTCACTGATCTCTATTTAATTCACCAACAGAATCATTCACAGGACATCACTTCCAGAATCTCAGCCATCGCTCTCCCTTCTCTCCTTCTCCCTCCCCTGCCTGCACCCCCCCTCTCAGAAATCAGTGTGGCCCAGAAGTTAACTGTCACCCCACACTCTAGTTGGCTGCTCAGGAGGAGCCTGTCACTGTCCCCTCCTTGGGCAGGATGATGGGGTGGTTTTCAAGCCCTTGGAGAAGCTGTGCCAATCAATGTAGAACACTTAACAATCAGTGTGTTCCTGAGCTGTTGAGAACTATGATGACTCTGTAGCTCACCCTTGAAGAAAAGACATAATTGAGAGTGAAAGGTGGCACTATTTATAATTACTCTGGGAGAACAAGCAAAATCCAGGCCTCTTCTGGATGCATTTCTGCCTGACATCTCCCTACTTTCTCCATCAATCACCCTGAATTCCCCACTTCACTTCTGTGATTGACTTTTTGGGTTCCTTTTGACATTTTAGTTCCTGACCTTCCCTCCCCACTCCCCAATCTTTGCAATCAGCTAGCAAAGGTGTCCTGGCCTCAAATTTGCATTTTATCCTAATTTATGGATGTATCCTCTCTTTTTCCCCTAAATATTGTCTTTACCTAATTACTTGATCATAAACTCTTTGTTTCCTGCCTTACTCAGCAACTTTCCAAACAAAAGGGGAAAAGAACAAATGTGCTTAGCACTGCTTAAAAAACTGTGCCAGTGATTTTTGTTTAGCTCAAACAAAAAACATCGATCTTATCTGAGCCAGATTAGATTGTAACTCTCTGAGGCCAGAGACCCATCTCTTCCCCCAGTCAGACCTGAAGGGGGCCTTTCCATCTCAGCTCACTCCAGCACTTTCTGCTTTCTGTCCTAGTGGAGTTTTGTGCCTGAGTCTACACTCAGCAATCCAGTTCCACAGGATAACTACACACTAGCTAGACCTCCAAACCCTTTGTTATTTCAGTGAAATATAGCACAGAACACCCACCAGGCAGGGGCAGGACCATCATTTTCTAAGTTGTTTCTCCTGAAAAATATAGGCAAGCTGACAGAAAACAGTAACAGACTTCTCTACACCAGCCTTATCTGAGCCTCCTTTCTAGGGTCATAGTGAGTCTTGGATATAGGCATGCTTTGGGAAAGAGAGATGTGATACAAGTGTGAAGTATTATTAAATATCTTGTGAGCTTGTCTTGGTAGCATCCCTGCCCCACAGAGTAATAAACCCAATGCTATCACCATCACCTTCTGCTGGGAAATTATGCCGATGCAGTCACATCTGCCATGTTTTCCCCTCAGGCTACTAGTTCCCGCGAGAGTTGGGACATTCTCGGAGTGCCTGTTCAGCCATGTTATGCCCTCTGGACATTGTCTATATCCCCGTGATATCTGGAGTGCTTTGGTCACTCCTCTCCCCTCCCATTCTCACAAGAGTTATCATCCTATCCTGGAGTGCTATGGTTACTCCTCCCCCTTCGCATTCTCGAGAAAGCTACTCCTATAAAAGCCTTTCTTCTTCCGCACCTCGTTCTCTTGCCAGCGCTTCACTAGGTGTTCAGACGCAGGAAAGGTTACTGTGTGAGGCAGCCATTTTCGCTACCTCCACGTGGCCCAACCTGCTTCTCTAGCACCCAACTCTGAGGTGCCAGCGCAAATAAAGATTTGTGTTTCCTCTTCGCTCCGGACCCCCTCTCTCTTCTCTGCGGCCCGCGCACAACAACATCTGGCTCAACAACAACCTTCTAAAGGGTTCACCATTGGGTCTTATTCCCTCATAGGCCTAACTGTTGTCATGTGGTCAGATCTGGGAGCTGACCTTTGTGCTTCTTTTCTTAAAAAAAATACACACACACACACACACAATCTTTATTTACTAGATAGAGATAGCCAGAAATTGAAAGGAATGGGGAGATAGAGGGGGGAGAGAAAGAGAGACACCTGGAGCCCTGCTTCATCACTCACAAAGCTTTTCCCTTGCAAGTGGGGAAGGGGGCTTGAGCCTGGGTCCTTGTGCATAGTAATGTGTAAACTCAGCTAGATGTGCTACCACCCGGCCCCATCACTTTATTCCATACTTTCCTGTAGAGTATAACTTGGATACTCTGCTTCGCTAGAGTGCTGAGACTTTCAAAGAGACATTTTCAATTTCATACCATTAAGAGAAACTACAATGGATTTTTAAAAGTATTTTCCATATGTGATTCAGCAGCAGTGAGCTGGTGCACTTTCCAGGTTTATTTCTATAAATTGTTGCAGGAACCTACTGTCATTTCTAAGATGTGCTTGTAACCTGACCCCTTACCATACCAGGGTGGCAGTGAGCAAATGCTTTCAGAAAACATGAGTACTTACCCTCTCCTCATACAACCTCAAATTGTCTCTTTGCTTAATTGACATCATATTGTAGAACTCTGTCACTGCATCTTCCTGATGTAATCCCTTTCACTCTCACTCATTGACTACTGGATATTGGCATCAGCAGTGACAGTTAGAGGCTGGTTTTATGTGCAAAAGAACACAAATTCCATTTCCAGTTTATCACCTAGCATTTGCTTCAAGATTTAATGCTGAAAGGGAGAGGGAGAGAGAAAGAGAAGAGAGAACACACACACACACACACGCACGCACACACATGAATATGGTGAAGAAACAGACTAGGGGCAGTTGTGTGGCATTTGCACACAGCATAAAGTAGATCTAGGCAAATGGGGCTTCTGGATAATAGGATAAATTTACTGGCCCTTCTATTAGTACTTCTTTTCTTTTATAGATGTTGTCTGGGATTCACTGCTTTGGTTTGACTTTTTCAGATAGGAGGAAACAGAGAGAAAGACACCACAGCATAGAAGTTACCTTCAGTGCGTAGGGACGAGGCTGGAAGCTGGGTCATATTCATGGCAGAGCAGGCTTACTAGCCGGGTGAGCTGTTTTGCTGACCTGCATTAATTTTCCAATCTAAGAATCATGTAATTTTCACTTGAATAGTTAGTATCAGGATTCCCAGTAGCACAAGCTTATAATTTATAAGTCAAGTTTATCAACATGTTTTTTTTATTATTATTTGTATTAAAAGATACTTATAGATCTCTGAAAGACAGTTAATCAAAGTTAATCCAAGGAATTGAATAAGCAGAGAATATGTCAATTGGAGCAAGAACAAAGGTGAGAACTTGTGCCCAAGGGCATAGACATACTTGTTTGTCACAGTCTGTACACAGAGCATACATTTGCATGTCATGTGTACATACACACTCACATCACATACACCACACTCACAAGGACATCACCCGTGCACACTCAGCCTCACTCATACCTTTCTCCCTTGTACACTTGCACTTCCAGTCATTCACATACTCCCTCTACCCACTCTCTCATCCACAGGCACAGATACCACATGTATTCAACCATAAGCACATTTTGCTTAACAACATGAAATGATTGAAAACTTTGTAGAGACCAATTCCCAAATGAACAAATGACTTGGGTTTTAATGGAAAGAAGTAGCCCATGCTCTTTAGCAAAACAGTGGAAGTAGCAGCAATTAGTTACTTGGAGAGTCACTAGTGGACACTTCTCGACTGACTTAACAGCATTCTGATGTTGGTTTCAGGTTTGAGCTTCTGGAAGTCAGCATAGGGTTTAACACTGACCAAGGCATTCTGCACTTTCTTCAAGTATTGGGTGGACACTATTTGTAAGTGTATCTAAGAGGTAGGTAACGTGAGGAAAGGTGAAATAAAAGCCATGGTATACAGTTTTTTTTTTTTTTTTTGCCTCCAGGGTTATTGCTGGGGCTCTGTGCCTGCACCACGAATCCACTGCTCCTGGAGGCCATTTTTTCCCTTTTGTTACCCTGGTTGTTTTAAATCATTGTTGTGGTTATTATTATCATTGTTATTGATGTCATTGTTGTTGGATAGGACAGAGAGAAATGGAGAGAGGAGGGGAAGACAGAGAGGGGGAGAGAAAGATAGACATCTGCAGACCTGCTTCACTGCCTGTGAAGCGACTCCCCTCCAGGTGGGGAGCCAGGGGCTCAAACCGGGATCCTTATGCTGGTCCTTGTGCTTGGCTCCATGTGTGCTTAACCCGCTGCGCTACCGCCCAACCCCCTGGTCTCCAGATTTAAGGCATCTAATATTGGGGTTGGGAGGCAAAGCAGATCTGTATCAAAATAAACACTAACAGGTGTTAATAAATAGATTCCATGTTGCAGTTCAGAGGCAGGAGAGCTATGAGAAGGTTGGACTTCAACTGTGTGAAGGATGAATAGTTGAATTAAAAAGATAGAGGAAAAGGAAAACTGAGCAAGCACAATTCCATCCATTGAGGGACTGAGGGCCTGTTGCACTAAAGTAATTTATTTTGAAGTGAGAAATGTGTCTGGTCATCGAGCATTTCAGGCACAAGCTGGAAGAGCTGGAGGGATTTCAAGTGATGGCAAGTTATTGATGTACATACCCTTAAGGTCCACTTGAGGCCTGGGATTTTTGGATGGCACCACAGCCTTTCCTGGATGGCTCCAGCCAAGGTGATAAATGCACTGATTATAGGGAGGTTATTCACAGGGTGAAAAAATAAAAATAAAAAACAACCCTTATTGCTGGAAAGGTTTACTTCTTCTATTTTGATTAAGGCAGGAAACCCAAACTAGAGCCTGTTGTCTTTAACTGAAGTTCTGAGTAGGCTGTCTTTCAAGTAGCTCTAAAGGCAGACTCTTGGAAACAAAATTTAATTGCTGTTCTGAATGTGTTACTTCTTGAGGCATGACAGCCCAGCATGGTCTATGGGATGTGATCAGTCTTGCATAAAAAGAGACATATGGGGACTGGGCATCTAAAGCAAGGTTTGTCTTCTTGTGTTCAACTGAGGCAGATCCAATCAGTCATCATTTCTCCCATCCAAGTATTAGCCAGGCATGACCCTGCTTAGATTCCCAGATGGGGCCCAGTAAATCACTGATTCTATTTCTGCCTGTTCATTGTTGACATTGTGCTCGTTAAAATTTAAGACACCAATTAAAGAAACAATTCTGGCCAATAAAGACAGTATTTATTTTAGTGTACCCGAAGACACCTGGAGAGTATTTACAAACGGGATAGAATAATAATGTAGTAACATCAGTTGATGGATAACATCAAATTGTGCAGGTGAAAGAGCAAATAGAGGTAACATTTCCTCCCGTGAATTCATATAGCTGATATAAATGAGCCAGGTGTCTTGGACATTTCACATATATGTCCAGTTGGGAGGAACATGCAGCCACTATGATGTAAAGGGCCCCATCACTTTGGTAAGTGGACAGTGGAAGTTGGAACAGGTGTGTACTCAGCAGATTATGTTGGCCTAGTGATTATTAGAAGGATTAGAATATGAATGATATGTGGGTTTTTATGGCCAGAGGATAGCTCACCTGGAATAGTGTTCACTTTACTATCCACAAGGACTCAGGTTCAGTCCCCCAGCATCACATGGGAGCATTGTGAATGGCACCAGGGAAAACTCTAAGGATGATAGAACAGATGCTGTGGCCTTTGTCCTTCTTACTCCTGCTCCTTTTACTTCTTCCTCTCTATCTGAAATGAAAAAGTTGGCTTAGAGGCGTGGGTGAGGCCTGGCATAACACACACACTGAATTTCCCTCTTCCATGTGCTTTGTTTTACAAGTGTACCAACTCTTAGCAAGGTCTTTCAGTCTTTTCAGAATCCAGTTTTTGAACAGTAAAATGTATAGTGCATATTATTATATACATGTAATTAAAAAGTATATCTGAAACTATTAGCATTTTAAAAATATTTCTCAAAGGGCATGCATGCTTATGGGAAAGCAATACAGCAAGTGCTTTAAAGTATGAAATAAAGGCTGCCTGGCCTTGCTGACATCTCCCACCTACTCCCCAGAAGTTGGCTGCTGTTATATAGTTCCTTTATTTACATACACCAAAGTGCTATGTAAATACATGTGGTTATTGGTATTATCAGTTACTTCAGATATACTTCCAACTTCCATTGCAGTTTACATATTGACAGATCATTTTAGCACATAAGAAAATGATTGCATCTTGTGATCTTGTGGATTAGGCCTTACTCAACAATGAAGATTCAGGACTGTCTTTTTAAATTTTTTTAAATTGCTGTCAGGGTTGTTGCTGGAGGCTTGGCACTGGCACTGTGAATCCACTACTGCTAGTATCGTTTTTTTTTTTTTTTCCTTTCTATTTTATTAATAGGACAGAGAAACTGAGAGAGGGAAGAGGGAGATAGAGAAAGAATCCCTGGGTCCATACTCCCAGAGGGATAAAGAATAGGAAAATTATCAGGGAAGGGAAGAGGATACAGAGTTCTGGTGGTGGGAATCGTGTGGAGTTGTACCCCTCTTAACCTATGGTTTTTGTTAGTGTTTCCTTTTTATAAGTAAAAGTTTTTTAAAAAATAAAGAAGCATAAACTCCTGTAGACTTCACAAGCAGTGAAGTCTACACAAGCAGTGAAGCTTTTCCACGACAGGTAAGGATCAGGGGCTCAAACCCAGTTCCTCACACATGGCAGCATGTGCCTTCAGCCAGGTGTGCCACCACTCAGCCCTGCTTCTTGGATTTCACTCATTTCTGTTTGAGAGAAGGATTTTATCCTTGCTATATAGAAAGCATTTAACCAAATTGAGAGGTTGGAATGATTTTAACCATATCCAGGGAGATATGGGTTATACACAGGTAACCACAATGTAGGTACATGTGCCTGCAGAGGGGTGAAGACAGGTGCTCCTATGCCAGGGACTTCTGAGAGGTATCTCATAGGCTCCTGTTAGATATTTGAATTGTTCCTTACAGGGCAGTTAGAATTTAGACATAGCTGGTGAGTAATTTTTCTTCAAAGACTAGAAGTGTTTGAGATTATGCAGACCAGAATTTCTCCTTTCCAGAACTCTTTACTTTCTTAAGTGTTTTCTAGTTCCACTGTGCCACATGTCTTTTGAGGAGGACACAAGAATATGAATTTCTCATCAGGCACAAGGACATGAAAAAATTGTATCAGCTCAGTTACACTGATCTGGTGTGAGCAGAACCTCTGCTTTTCCTCTCTTTTGTTCTCTTTACTAGGAATTTCAGTTTACAGGGCATATCAGACAGAAGTAGAGGAGACTTGGTGTCTGCCAGAAGTAAGCAAGGGGGAATTTGGAGTCAGTGTGCAGAGAAACTGCCTTGACATCAATACATGTTGCATATGATTGGTTGGAGTCAGAAGGGTGTTCTGTCCACACGTGGTTTTTACATGCTTGGAGACTGAAGCACTGAGCTTTGATGTGATTTACTTCTAGACAGTTAGCTAATGGGGTCACTTCTGAGTTAGGGCTTAAGACTGTACGTGTTAGGAGTTGACTACAGGGACCAGCAGCTGTGTCACTCCCTTAGGCCCCTTCTATGCAGATTCTCACAGACTCTCTGTCCCCTGAGCTCTCAGCTGCCCTAGGTCTCTGGTTCCAGGCAGGAAAAGATTGTCCAAGTTCCATATGCTAAGACTAGTACAGTACTGTTTGGGGAAGATTTCAGTCTTGAAGAAAGGGCTGTAGTTTTTGCCATTTATTGAACACACACACTATGTGTCAGGTACTGTAGTGATCATATTCCAGGAGAGAAATGCTATAATTTTCCTTTCCTCATAGATCTCTAAGAGAGAGCCAGTGCAGTTGTGTCATGCTAATAAGCACCAAAATTAGAACCCAAGCAACTGACCCAAGCCAGTACATTGGTCTCTATTTCATGAAGCCTCTCATATGGAAAGAATGACTTGCTACAGGTTAATGCCCAGCACTGGTGGGGAAGACTGTTTGGTGAGGGGCTTCTGCTTCCTGCAGTGAGACCACCTGAATGGCTACTTAGACCTGGGAGTGAAGCCAGCATTGGATGGTGGGGTGGGGATCGGGGTGTCATAAACCAAAAATTCCAGTAGGTTCAGTGTTCTGAATATGAAAGTTTGTTTTCTATTTATTGGTTATGAGAGCTGCCATTAACCCCCCATTTTCAAAAACAAAACAAAAAATGCAGAATTGATTATGACCCTGATAGAGACCCTGCAAGGGTGTCAGATGTTAACTGAATACCAAGCAGGATGACAAAAACTTTGCAAAATCACCGTGCAGAGAAACTAAGAGAAGTTTTGCATCCCTTAAATCCCTGCCCACCACTGGCCACCAGGCCTACAGGACCCTGACAAGGTTATTGCTGGATAAGTCATGCTCACTCAATCTGTTACTAACTGTGTAATAAGGCCACTTGGCCTTACTGCTTTCCCATTTGTTTTCTGACTTGTTCACTGGAATTTATTTTTCACTTAAATTGTATGGAAATGAGATGGTTATAAATAGCACAAGTCAGAACCTAGGGGCATGTTGACTTAGCTAAGGGTTTGCAGGGAGTAGGTGTAACTGTAGTATCTGTTTGTGAGGGAAGAGAAGGCAGGAGATGGAGAACAGATCTGTCTGATCCAGAAGACACAAGTCCTCTTACTCTTGTTCAGAGATGGTCATCAGTGGTAAGAGAAGAAGGGAGAACTATCCTGCCAGCTCACCGCCCCTTAATCTTCTCGAGATCCATGCTGGCGCCTTGGCCATTAGCCAGTTATGGCAGATTCTTGTTGTTTAGTGGAGGATGTAGATTAAAGGCCAGTGGAACCAGATTGTGATAAAGGGGCCAACATGATTTGCTTGGTTAATCCTGACTTACCTGTCTCTCAGAGTTTCCAAGGGAAGAAAGTTTGCAGAAGATAGTTGTGACCACATTCTTGAGCAGTTCAGGATGCTGCCCCAGTGCAAACCTCAGCTATCACTTAGGGCAATAGTGTAGCCTTGGTTTGCTCCAGCCCAGCAGCTGGGGTCTCTAAGAACTGCTGTGTCATGTGGAATCAGCAAGCTCTCACCACTATCCTTAAAAATACAGATATTTGGGGGTCAGCGGTAGCACAGCGGGTTAAGCACACATGGCGCAAAGCACAAGGACTGGCATAAGGATTCTGGTTTGAGACCCAGGCTCCCTACCTGCAGGGGGTCACTTCACAAGCAGTGAAGCAGGTCTGCAGGTGTCTATCTTTCTCTCCTCCTCTCTGTCTCCCCTCCTCTCTCCATTCCTCTGTCCTATCCAACAACAACATCAACGGAGACAATAACAGTAACAACAGGGCAACAAAATGGAAAAAATGGCCTCCAGGACCTTGAAGGCAACAACAACAACAACAAACCACTGACACCTGCCTTATAGTCAGACTTGAAATCAAAGGCTACTTTTTTGTTTATTTGCTTCCAGGGCTATCACTGGGGCTCAGTTCTGGCACTATGAATCCACCCACCTTTCCTGGTGGCCATTTTTCCTTTTATTCTTCTTCCCTATTTTATTAGACCAGACAGAGAAATTGAGAGGAGAGGGGGAAATAGAGAGGGAGAGAAAGATAGACAGACACCTGTAGGCCTGCTTTGCTGCTTGTGAAAAGTCCCTCCCCACCCCCAGTGGAGAGCAGTGCCTCAAAGCTGGGTCCTTGGGTGGATCCTTGTGCATAGTACTATGTGTGCTTAACTGGTTACATCACAGCCCAGCCCCCCAAAGGCTTTTTTTTTTTTTTTTTACCAGAACACTGTTCAGTTCTGGCTTATGGTGGTGCAGGGGATTGAAGATGTTGGATCCTCAGGCATAAGAGTCTGTTTGCATAACCATTATGCTATCTACCCTCTGCCCTCAAAGGATATTTTTAATGTATATAATTTTATTATTTATTATTGAGTTAACATTGATTTACAATATTGTAAGGTTTTAGAAGGGCAGTTGGATGTGTGTGTGTGTGGTGTATAACTTACCACACCCACCACTCAAGTTCCTGTGTCGAATCCTTTTTGTATCATTGTTTAACCTTTTAAGGATTATCTACACATAAAATTATGAATTTTAATCCATAAAATTAGAGTAATCGTAGTACTTCCTTTGTAAGAGGTTGTGAGAATTAATTAGAGAATTTAAGTTATACCACCATGCTTGGCGCGCAGTGTATAACCTATGGTGCCTGCCATTGTAGAATTATACTGAATTGCTTTCTGGGCCTGCTGGACCTTTTGGTTGCTTGTTTCTGCAACCTTTATTCCTATTAGGGTTCAGTCTATTAGACCCAGAAGCAGAATCCTCTCATCACTACCATCCATGGTTTCTCTGGCCTGAGATTCATGGCTGAGTACCTCAGCTCTGAATTGACCAGGCTTTCTGACCCTGCTGTCAAGCTCATGTTCTAGCCTCCTGCTCAATATCACAGGAATTTCCACTGCCTCTGACCCGCTCTTAAGCCCAGTCCTATGCTTAGGCCCTTTCAGCAACGCCCCTGCCCCAGTATCTATGTAGATGCTATTGAGATTCAAGTTTGAAACAGAGTTTTGAATATTGAATTAAAAGTTGTTTTTTATAATTTATTCCTAAGTTAAAACTTTTATGGAACAAAACAGTGGCCTAAAATAAATCCTTAGAAAATATGCCTCTAACAGATTTTCTGAAGAACATAACAAAGATGATTTTCTGCTAAGTGAATTTCTGACCAAAGACTAAAGCTATCTTTATCTAGGTATTTTTTTTGGTCTTTATAAAGTCAGTATATCCACTGAAAAACCAATGCTTTATTTTAAAACTAGACATAAAAAATAAACCCCTAAAAATAAAATATTAACCCCTGATTTATAGTCCAGGCAACTTATTACCTATAAAAGACATCAGCCAATCTCTGATCTTTAGATCACTGAATTTAAATTTTATATTTTCCTATGGAAAGATTTGCCTTGCTGTTGGTTGGCATAAATTCAGTTACACTCATTAAGTTATTTCTGCTTCTCACTTTCTAATTTGAGGGGAGCTGATAAAGATGTCAGACCATGTTTATGTGGGGGGCTCTGACTGGTTGGGAAGAAAATAACTTTCAAGGTCATCATGCATCAAGGTTTATTCTTGGTTCTGCCCCATTTCCCTGGGGATACCAAATGCCTGGTCTGATTATGTCCCAGTCCAAGTATTTAGAGAGTAATAAAGTGAAAATGTGCTTACTCCAGGCACATGTAGGCCAGAGAGCTGAATACTGACAGGGGCAGCATGTGACCAAGTATGGTGCCGAGTTCATCTCTCTGGGTTCACAATTTTGTTGGCTCTGGGTGATTTAGGATGAGGTACAGCAACTGGAAGACTAGAGAAATGACTGATGCTCTTTGAGAACTTCTGGTTTGAAAACTTGGCTCCCCTAATTAAATGGCCTCAAATGACCAGGCCATATATATATATACACACACATTTTTTGGTCTATCTTGCCCACAGTGTGGCCTCATCTTTTCTGCTTGAGATCATGTTCATTTGCCCACTATAAAAGAGACCCACAAATGCCATGCCTGCATTTTCCTTGGTGTCATCTACCTCAGTCACTGTTGTGAGCTATACTCTAATCCAACCAACAGCATAATCCCCTGGGCCCAGATCATCAAGTCAAACACTACTAATGTGTCTGGTGCTGTATTGGCTGCACTAGATTTGCTAGGCAGCTGACTGAAACTACAGATTTTCAAGTCTTAGCCAAGCTCAGGAGCTTGGTGGCATTGTTTTCCTAGAGGATTCTGATAAGCAGCTAGGCTTGGAAACCTCTATTGTACAAAACTTTATCTGAGGGCTCTACGGAAGAGTTGGGCCAGTCTGGGAAGAGTATCCTATAGACTGTTCAGTATATCCTGGCTCCAGTCACAGTCACCTTAGATATGTCCCTTCACTTTTGAGGAATATTTTTGGGCTTCTATAATTCTCCCTTACCCTGTCTTTCCTTACTGAAAATAGGTGATAGTTTGTTGGGCTAGCTTCGCAGGCGGGAGAGAGAGACGACCAGGGACTCATGGCTGAGTGGTATGCAGTTCAGTCTTTATTCATGTGGAACGCAGCGCAATCTAAGTCCAATCTAATCACAATCTTGTCCTTATATATCCTGAGGTGGAAGAGTCAGGTCCAAAGAGGATGTAGGTAGGATAGGGGGTGGGGAGAAGGAAAAAGCGTGCAAAACAGTGAGGATTAAACCAATGCCTTGGAGGCAGGGCGGTGCTTAGTTAACAGTGGTTATGTAACTAGAATACAGTGTTAAGCAGAGGGGATTAAACCAATGAAACAGAAGGGGGTCTTAGAAGCAGAATTTAGAAGCAGACCAACAATAGTTGTGTGTATGTGAGTTCTACATAAGAGCCAAGTCTCCTCTGGGCCTGAAAGGATAGCCCTTTTGGCAGCATGGGGCCATACTTTGATGTGAATCAGACTTTGTGCAGGACCATGCAGTATCTAATGCAATGGGGATCGTAGCCAAGCAAATTATACCTTGCCATGGAGACAAGCATAGCAAGGGCCCAGTGCTTTGTTCAGGGCACTGCCTGTACAGTCACACATGTAAACTTGTCTTCCATGCCTCACCCTCCAAGTTTGTTCCAACGTAGATAAAGCACGAATAGAGTGGTACTAGGACTGCACAACTTGATTAACCCAGCTAATCCTAAGAGCTCTAAAGTCCTAGATTGTTAGAGTTTGAAAGGATTTTAGAAATCAACTAGTTCAGTATTTCCAGATAAATAAACTGAAGCCCTGCAATGGAAAGGGACTCATACAAAGGCTTACAACTAGGTGATGGTGAAAAGAACATAGGCCCTGGACTCAGTAATTATGCTTATTTTATTATACCATGCTGTTCCTGGGCATTCTGAGCATGCCTAAGTCATCACTGCTCTGCTCTGAGTGTTTAAATGACTCCACATGCAGTCGAACATTAAAGTTTAAACCAATAAACACCCCTCCTTTGGCTGAAAGTATTCTAAAGGAGCATGAACTACAGTGGAACTTATTATAACATGCCATGGACTCCTTGTTAAAGAGTTCGGGTTAAAGAAGCATAAAACAACCTCTATTTTAAACTCAGACTGCTGTGTGAAAATTAAGATTTACCAAGCAGTTAAATTAAGGGCTAATTACTAGCATTGCCCTCAAAAGGTAGTCAGTCTTCAAGGGCATTCTCCACAGGGCTCCCTTACACAGCATTCAAGGTACATTTAGTGTTGGGTTTATTGATGCCATTTAGTGTTGGGTTTATTGACTGTCATTGACATGAAGATTTCCATGAATACAACTTTAGTAGAAAAGGTAAGAACACTGAAAGTACTTTATTTAAACCATTGCTACTTAACATTGAGCTTCTGCTATATAACCAGTTCCTGCTTTCAAGGAACTTATGGCTCATAGGACAAAACACATTAGTCAAATAAAACTCTAAATGATGCTTCTGAATAGTGTTCAGTAAAATTCTCAAGTAACTGACAGCTCCAAAAGACCCCATCATCACTAAGTTGTTCTCAGACATTAGTGTTTATATTAACTACCTACAGAACCCTTAGCTCTGAAGCCCTTCCCCTCCCCACTGCCATGTAATCCAAGCTGCTGTCTGTGAAACCCTGCTGAGTTTGATGAATCACACCTAGAAAATTTCAGTGACCTGGGACGTGAAGACATACAGCCATCCATGACATTTTATTTAGGGGAAGCTAAGACCAAGGCAAGAGAGAAAGGTTTTCCTAGGGACTGCTTACCTAATTAAGTCAGAACCAAGACTTAACCTAAAGACCTCTGTCAGTTGAGGATGTTATTCACTAGCTTCTCAATCAGAGTAGAATCAATCTTTCTCTCTCTCTCTCTGCCTCTCTTTCTCATCTTCTCTACTCTCCCTTTCTTTCTTCCTTTGTCTGCATACTAATTTCTTTTTCCTCTACCTCAGTCTTGGACTACATCCCCTGGACTACCCATTTTTGGTCATGCCCCAAACATTGAATCCAAACATTGCTGAGTCAGAAACCACAGACAATGCTATTGTCTCTTCATGCCCCTCCCCCATTTCCAGTTGTACACTCTTTCTGTCAGTGCTTCTCAACTTGGATGCACATTAGAATCCTCTGTTGAGTTAAAGAAACACCCCTCCCTGGGCCCACACTGGCATGTTTCAGTACTCTCCAAGTGATTCTCATATGCATCCAGGGCTGAGAGCTAGCACCATTGCAGTATTTGTTAATAGTTGTATTTATATATCTGCCAACACTAGTTTACCAGTTCAGGGAGAGTTGAGTTTTCAAAGAGGTGAGTGAGTAGATTCACAGAACTATGTATTTTCTTGAGGCCTAGAAGCTGTCTCACCCCTTCCTGCAAACTTATCTAGTGACTTTGCTTATAAAAATAAAGCAAAAGGGACATATGTCTAAGTGCCATTTGTTATATTTCTTTCAGTTTGGAGATTAAATCACATCTCCTAACTGTGGAAATGGCAGCTGACCCAGTAGTTCTGTCCTAAAAGCTTGTCAGTCTGAGAATTAAAAAGGCACAGCCCACTTATTAGGTATCAGAAAATTGCAATTCTGGATGCACAGATTTAGATGGAAACCTAGAATGTTACCTCATTAGAGATAAAGTCAGGGTTTTTGGTGGAGGAACAGAGGAAGATGAGGTAAATGTTTTTTTTTAAGAGTTTATTTCTTTTAATTAGCTTAAGTTATTCTTGAATGTACATTATTGGTTACCAATTCCATCCTTTGGAAAACAATCTTTAATGGCCAGATCTCCTGATCCAAATGACTTCTCAAACAATTGTTTCTGAAAGCAATTGCTTTGGGACTCAGTTCAAAGGCCTTTGACCTACTTCAGACAGTTTTTCTGCAGTGACTTGAATGCTTCCACTTAAGAAATGTATCCAGGGATATTAGCTTGTCACAAAGCTTATGTCAGAGATCCATGCATGTGTAGGCTGCAAAGTCCCTGAGAACATGTCAGTCAGAAATGCTTCAGGAGGCTGTCTGTGGGCCCACTCTGAACTGTCTCCATGGAGAAAACTTGAAGGGTTTAGAATGCTGAAGGCTAAATTTTGTTGCTCTTTTTTTTTTTTCTGGGGCTAATTCTTGTCTCAGCATAGAATTCTGCTGTTATTCTGGTGACAAAGAAACGGAACAACAACTTATAGCAATCAGTGATCACTGAAGTACATGCCATATTTGCTCAGCAGCATCTGCTTCACCTGGGAGCTTGTTAGAAATGTGAATTCTCAAAGCAGAGCCCAGAGGGCTGCATGAAGACAGCATCTAGACTGACTCTCCTTAAGAATTCTCTTCAGATCCTGGCATCTCTGAATGGAAGTGGGATTTCCATACCAACAAGAGAGAAACTACAGAGGAGGGGACAAATAGAAACTATAGTGGAAACTTATAACCCATTTATGCATTGAAAAAAGGTTCTGAAAAGGACAAAGATAAGCTTAGTGCTGTTCCATTCATCTTTATCTCTTCAATTTGAACATTTGACACCACCTCTAACTTCCAAAGGTAGTGGCGTCACCATTAGAACAACAATTCCACACACATCAGAGACACACCACATAGTGACTGGCTTCCGGAGTCCAGGAACAAACAGATAAGAGGCCACCTCACACAATACCAGAACAGCAGCACCCAGGACACAAATTATAAAAGACACCCAATGCAACAGCCAAGCCAAAAGGACCACTATAGCAATGAACCAGGACTTAAGCCCAGAAAAAATAAAAAATCTCAACAAGCCCAAAGCAAATAAAAATTAGGAAAACATGCAAACATTTATTGATGTGATAATTATAGGAGTGAAGAAAGCTTTTGAGGGAAATACTATCAGAAATGGGAAAATAACAAATGAGACTGAAAGAGCATAAACTATCTCAAGGTAATTGGAGAGTTCAAAGTTTAAATAGTTCATTTAGAGCACAAATATCTGAACAAGCTAATAGTGTAACTGAATATGGTAACAAAGTAGCTGGACTAAGGAGTGGAGATGAGGGAAATGAGAGAAGAATAACTGAGGAAGAAAAAAGAATTAGAGGATTGACGATGAATTAGAGAAAATTAAAACAGAAATAAGAGAACTAAAATAAAGAATAAAAGATATTGAAAACAACAACAGAGACCTATGGAGTGAGCTCCAAGGAGGTAATATACTCATTATTGGCTTGCCAGAGGAAGAAAGCATAGTACAATAGGTAATAGATGAAAACTTCCCCACTATAAACAACAGAAAGGGCATAAAGATATAAGAATCCCAAAGACTCCCAAACAGAATCAACCCAGATCTACATACACCTGACATATCATAGTTATAATGGCAAGGAGTAAGGATAAAGAAACAATTTTGAAGGCTGCAAGAGAGAAATAGTCAAATATAGAGGAAAACCCATAAGATTACCAGCAGATTTCTTCACACAAACTCTAAAAGCCAGAAAGGGATGGCAATGTATATACTGAATGCTCAATAAGAAAGGCTTTCAACCAAGACTATTGTATCCTGTATCCTGCTAGACTGTCATTCAGTCTAGATGGAGTCATAAAAAACCTCAGACAAGTAACAGTTGAAAGAAGCAACTATCATCAGTCCTGCCCTGCAAGAAGTTCTAAAAGATCTTCTATAAACAATAGCAACAGGAGGCTGGGCAGAGGTACAGCAGGTTGAGTGCACATTGCACCAAGCACAAGGACCAGCTTAAGGATCCCAGTTCAAGCCCCTAGCTCCCCACCTGCTGGGGGTTACTTCACAGGTGGTGCAGCAGGTCTGCAGGTGTCTGTCTTTCTCTCTCCCTCTCTGTCTTCTCCTCCTCTCTCGATTTCTCTCTAGCCTATCTAACAACAACAATGATAAACAACAAGGGGAAAATAATGGCCTCCAGAAACAGTGGATTCCTAGTGTAGGCACTAAGTCCCAGCAATAACCCTGGAGGCAAAAATAAATAAATAAATAAGAACATTACCAAAAGCATGTCATATGTCAGAACACTTAGAAAAGTTCAATTATGGTATTAAAATATCTTAAATCTGTAATATCAATAAATGTCAATGGCTCAGATTCGTCCATTAAAAGGCACAGAGTAGGAAGAAGGATTAGAAAACATAACTCAACTATGTGTTGTCTATTGGAATTCCACCTAACTCAATAGGATAAACACAGACTCAAAGTGAAAGAATGAAAAACTGTCATACAAGCTAATGGATCACAAAAGGACCAGCTACTCTCATATCTGACAAATTTAAATTAAATAAAGTAACAGAAGGGAGCGATGGACATTACACAATACTCAGAGGATCAGTCAACCAAGAAGACTTAACAATTATTAACATTTATGCACCCATCAAAAATGAGGGGAGGTTATGAACAGAATATTCACCAGAGAAGATAACCAAAAGGCCAACAGACTTGAAAAAAATTCCTCAAGTAATTGTCAGGAAAATGTAGGTAACAGTGTGATACCACTTCACCCCCATGTGAGAATGTCACACATAAGAAAAAGTAGCAACAACAAATGCTGGAGAGGCTGTGGGGAAAAGGAACCTTCTTGCACTGCTGGTGGGAATTTAAACTGCTCCAACCCCTGTGGAGAACAGTCTGGAGAAGCCTCACAAAGCTAGAAATGGATCTACCCTAGAATTCCTGGGTATATATCTTAAGGAACCAAACATACCCATCCAAAAAGATATGTGTATGCCTATGTTCATAGCAGCATAGTTTGTAACAGCCAAAACCTGGAAGCAACCCATGTGCCCAATAACAGATGAGTTGATGAGTTGCTGAGTAAGTTGTATATATATAACGGAATACTACTCAGCTATTAAAAATGGTGAATTCACCTTCTTCGCCCCATCTTGAGTGGAGCTTGATGGAATCATGTTAAGTGAGATAAGCCAGAAAAAGGATGAACATGGGATGATCCCACTTATGGACAGAAGTTAAGAAATAAGAACAGAGGAGAATCACAAAGCACAACTTGGACTGAGTTTGGTGTGTTTCACTAAAATAAAGAACTCTGGGGGTAGGGGGGCTGGCATTCAGGTCTTGGTGCAAGATAGTGCAGCAGGACCCAGATGAGGGGTGGGGTTAGAATATCTTGAAATTTTACACATGTACCAAGAACTGCATTTACTATTTACTGTAAACGACCCCCTAAAAAAAAACAGAAAGAAAGAAAGAAAGAAAGAAAGAAATAAAGAAAGGAAAATGTGAATTCTCAACCGCATCCTTGACTGAGTACAGAATTCTGACTAGGGTTCAGTGACCTGTGTTTAATAAACCCTTTAAAGTATTCTGGTCCCTGTTAAAATTAAGGAATTGCTGGCATTCTGTTTTCTTTTAATGCTGTTTGGTATGGTAGTGTTTGCATATCTATTTTATTTTTGTCTACCTGGGAATAATATCCAAACTCATACCTTTAAGCCACAGTTAAAAAGGATAGGTCTTTGACAAGATTATCATTCTAGATAATGATCTCTTGAACATTCAAACCTTTTTAATGGTCCCCTCCTGCTTTGACTGACCTGGGGAGCCAATGGGATTTTATGTAGGCTCAGTAATTCTCATCAGGGAAGAAAACAGCTCTCAAGTGCACCACATACATGATAATTTTTAAGAGAACATACAGATGCCAACCAAATGAGGACTGGCAGTTTCCTTATTGATAAAAATTCAATGCAGAGTAAAGAATTTTCATGCTAGTTAGAAAATTTCTGGGAAAATAATTTCCTTGTGATCAATTTGCCTTTGCTACTTAACCTTATTAGTAAATTGTAACATGAGTCTGAAAATATGAGAGCAGTAAACTTGCATGGAGTATGTCTTGATTATTGTTTTTGCAGGATTAAAAGACTAATTAGATTCATTTATCTGGTTTAAAAAGGAACATTGCAATAACAAAACAAAGAGATTATGGATTGACTCAAGATGCTCGGTCAAGACTTCTAGAAAATATGCATATATATACATATGTGTGTATGTATATTATTTGATTGTTGTTTATTTTAAAGGCAAACAAACATAAAAGGCATCTAATACACTGAAACAATTACATATTAAGAAATGCTTGGGGGGTCGGGCAGTAGCTCAGCGGGTTAAGTGCATGGCGCCAAGTGCAAGGGTCGTGGTTCAAGCCCCAGACTCCCCACCTGCAGGGGAATTGCTTCACAGGTGGTGAAGCAGGTCTGCAGATGTCTATCTTTCTCTCCCCTTTTTCTGTCTCCCCTCCTCTCTCCATTTCTCTCTGTCCTATCCAACAACACAACAACGACAGCTATAACAACAACAACAACTACAATAGGAGCAAGAAAATGGGAAAAAAAATGGTCTCCAGGAGCAGTGGATTCGTGGTGCAGGCACCGAGCCCCCAGTTATAACCCTAGAGGGAAGAAAAAAAAAAAGAAAATGCATGTACTTCCTGAGCTATCGTGACACTTTTGAGACAGTTAAAGTGTTAGAACTGGGATAGGTTTTATTTTATGAAAGGCATTTTAATCACATTATATGTGCAGAAAAATTTCACAAAGGTTTTTAGCTATATGTGGACAAATTGTGATGTGAGTTTTCTCTCATTCTTTCCAGCACTTTAGTTTTAACCATTATTATTTTTTCTTTTCTTTTTTAAAAAGCAATTATTTATAAAATGGAAACACTGACAAGACCGTAGGATAGGAGGGCTACAATTTCCACCACCAGAACTCCATATCCCATCCCTTATTAATTGAATAAAACATTAGATGATGAAGGTGTTCAGAGCGAGGTTGGGAAGAATGGTACAAAAGAAATAAAGAATCTATTATTTTCTTAAAACAGTAGTATGGCTGAGGAAATAATAACCATACCAAATCAAACACTGAGAAAATATAAAATTAAATGTTTAATGAGTGGATAGCAAATTGAGCAGTATATGAATTTATTGTACTGCCACCAAGATTACTGTTGTAACTTGATGCCAGCACTATGAATCTATTGCTCCTGGCAGCCATTTTCTCCCATTTCTTTTTCTTTCTATTTTATTTGATAGGACAGAGAAAAGTTGAATGAGGAGGGGGAGATAGAGAGGCAGAGAGAAGAAAGTTAGACACCTGCAGACCTGCTTCACCATTCATGAAAAGTCCCCACTGCAGGTAGGGAGCAGGGGCTTGAACCCAGATCCTTGCACAAGGTAATGTGTGTGTTTAGCAGGGTGCACCACCACCTGGCACACCCCCCTTGAGTGATTAGTATCCCAAATACTACTGATGGTTTAAAGATAGATTGCTCTGGTGAAGAAGTTCCCTGGAAGATTTTGATTGTAAAGGATAGGAGTATTTAAATTAGGAAAAAGGAGTTGTGTTCTGGGAAGAAGAACGGATATAGTGAGAAGCTGGGAAGAGGGAATAAACAGGACTTCTGAAATGGGTGGTCAACAGACCGACCTGATGAGAGAACGAAAGCACAGGAGGAAGAAAGGAAAAGTCCTGGGTTAAAGGTGGAGCCAGACAGCCTTTATGCCATGGAGGTACTTGAACTTATTTTTATTTATTTATTTATTTATTTATTTATTTATTTATTTATTTATTGCCTCTAGTTGCTGGGGCTCAGTGCCGGCCTACAAATTCACTGCTCCTGGTGACCATTTTTCCTCCCAATCCTCATTTTATTGGATAGGACAGAGAGATGTTGAGAGGGGAAGAGGAGATAGAGAGGGAGAGATGAAGATAGTGCAGACCTGCTTATCTGTTTACTTTATATTCAGCTCTCAGAGAGATCTTGGTTGTAGTTTCTTCAAATGCTTAAGAGTCCTCACTGTTCTTCCTGTATCTTTATTAGTTCCTGACACAGGGTTGAAGTAGGTACTAATCAATTGATTCCATACTCTTAAAAAATAAAGTATTATTTATTTACAGTCAAATTTAACATTTAAAAAATATTTACTTATTTATTCCCTTTTGTTGCCCTTGTTGTTGTTACTGATGTCATAATTGTTGGATAGGACAGAGAGAAATGGAGAGAGGAGGGGAAGACAGAAAGGAGGAGAGAAAGATAAACACCTGCAGACCTGCTTCACCACCTGTGAAGCGACTCCTGCAGGTGAGGAGACAGGGGCTCAAACCAGGATCCCCTGCAGGTGGGGAGGTGGGGGCTCAAACTGAGATCCTTATGCCGGTCCTTGGGCTTTGTGCCACGTGTGTTTAACCTGCTGAGCTACTGCCCGACTCCCCAAATCTAACATTTTTAAGCATACACTTCTGAAAGATGTTACCAAATGTGTATCAGCTTGTAGTTACTACCATAACCAAAATATAGAATAGTTCTGTCCTCAGATTTTCTCATTTATCTTTTCCTTTCATAGCCAAACCCATTGCTCACTCCAGTCTGTGACAACCACTGATCTCTTTTCTGTGTCTATAGATTTAGCTTTTCTAGAATGTCATTTGGGTGGAATCACACAATGTGTATATTTTGAGCCTGGATTTTTTTTTCATTTTTCACAGAACCTTTATGTGTGTTATCATTGTATCTGTAATGTGATTCTTGTTGCTGAATTCCACTGTATGGATGCACACCATGTGTTCTGTTTATCCATTTCTCATTTGAGAGACATTACTGGATTATTTCCAGGTTTTGATGATTATACATGGAGCCACTACAGATAGTTATATATATGGTTTTTGTGTGATTATAAATTTTCACTTCATTTAAGTAAATATCTAGGGAGAAGAGTGCTGAATTGTGTATAGTTAGTGTATTTGATTTGGAAGAAACTGTAAATTGTTTTCCAAAGAGGCAAAGCCATTTTAAAAGTCTTCTCACCATTAGTGTATGGAAATTCCAGGTACTTTTCATTTTTACTAGCACTTTGTGTTTTTAAGTTTTATTTTATTATGAAAATAAATTAGCATTGTAGCCATTTTAACAGGTATGTAGTAGTTTCACTCTGGTTTTAATTTTAATATTTCTAAAATTCGTATTCAGTGTTTTTTATTGTACCTCAGTGACATTCACATATCTTTTATTGTGGAATGGTTTTTCCAGATTTTTTTTTTCTTTTTTTTTTTGGCCAGAGCACTAGCTTATGGTGGTTGGGAGGGTGGGATATGTGCTTAAACCTGGGACTTTGGAGGCTCAAGCAGAGGAGACTCTTTGCATAACTATCATACTATCTACCCCCAACTTGGTCTGTTGTAAAAATGGGTTGTTTCTTTATTTTTGAGTTCAGTAGCTCTTTCTATATTTTAGATATACATTTTTCCCAAGTATTTTTTTTCTTTTGAGTACTTGCCTCTTACTCTTTTGACTAGAAGAAGTCACTAGTTTTGACAAAGTTCAGTTAATTTGTGTTTTTTAAAAATTAATTAAAATGTGCTTTTAATATCATCTAAGAAACCTTTACCTAAGTTCAATACCAGAGACTTTCTCCTGTTTTCCTCTAGATGTTTTGTAATTTTAGTTTATTTGTCTTTTTGCCACCAGGGCTTTGTGAACCAAAAAAAATTAATTAATTAAAGAAAATAAAATATAAATAACTGAGCAGTGGTGCACCTAGTTGAGCACACGTTACCATGTATAAGGACCCAGGTTCAAGCCCCCAGCCCTCACCTGCGGCGGGGGGGGGGGGGGGAAGCTTCACAGGTAGTGGAGTAATTCTGCAGGTGTTTCTGCCTCATTGCCTCTTTCTCTCGATCTTTCTCTCCCTCTCTTAGCTCCACTTTCCTCTCAATTTCTTTCTCCCATCAAATAAAAATTAATAATTATTTTTTAAAAAGTAAATAAAATTGGAGGGCAGGCATTGGTGCACCTGGTTACATGCGCATACTACAGTGTGCAAGAAGCACATGTTACCATGTATAAAGACCCAGGTTCAAGCCCCCAGACCCCATCTGCAGAGGGAAGGCTTCATTGAGTTGTGAAATTGGGCTTCACCCCTCTTGAATTCTCTCTATATCTGTTCAATAACAACTTAAATTAAAAAATTAATAAAAGATAGTACTATAGCGGCAACATTATTAAACTTGCTAGAAATAAAGTTCTCAGCCTCTCCTCAGACATGTTGAATTAAAATCTCACAAGCTCAACAATGTATTTTCTTTTTTATTTTAATTTTTGTTTTTTTATTTAAAAACATAAACACCATTTTTACAATGTATGTTTCAACAAGCCCTACAACTAATTCTGATGCATACTGACATTTATGAATCACTCTTACTTTAGAAATAAAAATACACAATGAGGTTTTATCAGTAGGATTTATCTAGGCTGTTCTCTGTTCTGATTCAGATTTGACAAAAGACTGTGGCCATTGTCTCTTTGAAAGAAAGAAAACATCTTTCCTTAGCCATCACACTCCAGCAGGAAATGAGATTTCCCCTAAAGAGTGAGAGGTCATTTCTGATATCTAGAGCCAAGCCAAGGGTCTAATGGGAGAATGTTTCAGGTTGATAGATTAAGAACTACCCGGAACTTCTTCTGGTTAATGGCATGTCAAGTTTCAGGTCATCCTCACCCAGAAGTCAACTGGGGTTTTCTTGAGCTGCAAATAAAGGGGTGGAAATATTGTGTGAGTTTGTGAAATGCCCCAGGCCTTGCCAGCCCAAGAGGGAAATCACTGCCCTGTTCTTCCCGTGTCTGTAGCAGACACAGTAGCAGTGCTCCTTTAACATATCATCAGAACTGGGCTGCTTGCCAGGGAGGCCAGGGCTGTCAAGAAATGCAGGGCGAATGATGTAGTGTTTGTTCCTTTTAAGACTGATTGACTGGAAAGAGAACCAGAGCATCACTCTGGCACATTTGATGCTGAGGAATGAGCTCAGGTTCTCCTACTTGAGAGTCCACTGTGCCACCTCTCAGGGGGCAGATAGATGCCTTCTTCAGCACTGCAATCTTTTGTTCTCTGGAGGATGCTTTGAGGGACAAAAGGTACAATGTATATTCATTCCAATTCTCTTACTTTAATAGAGAGAATGAGAGAGAGAGAGGGAGAGGGAGAGAGGGGGGGATTTTCACCTTTTACTTTTTCTTTGATCTGGGCCATTGTTAACTACTTAGTTTGGAGAAAGAAGATGATGCTTACTTAAAAAAGAAATACCCAGCAACTTGAACTTCCATGTTCCTCAGGATTGAGGTGGGAACAAACTGGGAGGAAGAGTAGATTTCTCTGTTATGGCCAAGTGTTCCTACCAGTCACGATGGCTTGGGTCAGGCGTAGGGAACACTTTGAGCCCAGTACTTTGCCCACTGTGCTGACTCCTAGGCTACACTCACTGCTCAGCTCAGGGAACACTTTGAATCTCAAATGTTCTTCCTTACTTGGCCCAAGAAGATATGAATGTTTTATTCCAAGAGGTTTAAAACAACTTATGTGATGATTACGTTTGCCCCTGTGTCACACCTCATATAACAGCCTGCCTTTCTAAATTCTGTATGAGGTGAATGAAATCTGTACTGATGGTCTGTAATTAGGGGTTCTGTGATCTTACCCTGTCATGCCCTGTTATCTTTGCCATGTGTGCTGTGGTGTGACAATGAGGTATCTATCTGAATTTTCATTTTGCTACTTGGTCAGAATTTGGTTTCTTTTTTAAAAAAAATATTTTTATTTATTAATTATTGGATAGAGAGAGAAATTGAGAGGGTAGAGGGAGTGATGGGGGAAAGAGACAGAGACACCTGCAGCCTTGCCTTACTACTCATGAACTTTTCCCCCTGCAGGTGGGGACCAAGGGCTTGAACCTGGGTCCTTGCATGCTGTAAAGTGTGTGCTTAACCAGACACATCAGTAAGTCAAGTCTAAGGGTTTGGCTGGACAGCCACCTGGCCCTTTTAAAGCAGCAGGAGTTCACAGTCAGACTGCTGGAGTTCCACTTTGTGACAAGCTGTAGGAGCCAGGCGTGGAATTGTCACTCACAGATACACAAGCCCCCTGCCTCCTGGCAGCTTCAGGGATTCTGGTACCTGAGATTCATTTCCATGCCTTACAGAAAGCCATCTCCTTACAAACCCTTCCTGGGGACAGGTGTAGCTTCTGAGATACTGACTGTTATAGACGGGATGCTTAGCAACATGTGTTGTGAATAAAGCAGAAAGCCAGGGAGCTAGCATCGTGGTTTCACAAAAGGCTTTCATGCCTACAAGGGTAACAGTATTTTTGAATCTCATCTGGCATCCACCATCTTTGAGAGATATATAACACCTTGTTAGGGGACAACTTTCCTCTTTAGAATGGAAGGGAAAGACTTTAACAAATATAAATACTACCTATTCTCAAATCTTATGAGAGTCACATGAATCTGATATCTTCATCAAATTTGGGAATAAAGGGGCAGTTGCTATCATTCCTGATAATAATCGAACTAGATCTTCCAAGATCATAATATCATATATTCATAACACCAGTGTGCTTTTAATCTATGAGAAGCTATTGGTGGCTAGCTTGGTTCATTTTAAAATATTTATTTGGTTTAATGCATGTGAGAGAGATTCACATAAGGAGAGGGGAGGCCAGGCAGTAGCACATCAGGTTAATTGCACATAGCACAAAGTGCAGGAATAGCGTAAGGATCCTGGTTCGAGCCCCTGACTCCCCCCACCTGTAGGGGGGTCTCTTCACAAGCGGTGAAGCAGGTCTGCAGGTGTCTATCTTTCTCTTCCCCTCTGTTTTCCCCTCCTTTCTCCATTTCTCTTCGTCCTATCCAACAACAACAGAAGCAATAACAATAACAACAACAATAATAGAAAAAATGGCCTCCAGGAGCAGTGGATTTGTAGTGCAGGCACTGAGCTCCAGCAATAACCCTGTAGGCAGAGAGAGAGAGAGAAAGAGGGAGGGAGGGAGGGAGGGAGAGAGAGAGAGAAAGAGAGAGAGAGAGAGAGAGAGAGAGAGAGAGAGAGAGAGGAAAAAGAGAGAGAGAAAAGAAAGAGAGAGAGAAGCCATGGCACCACTCTGGTGCTTAGCAGGCTGGGGATGGGACCAGGAACTTCAGGCTTGAAAGTCTAACACTTTATCAGTTGAGCTATTGCTTCCAATGAAAAGGGTTATATTTAATTAAAAACAGTGAACACTGTGGACTGGCAAAAGCAGCTCACCTGTGCAGTGCACTTAACTCAGGTTTGAGCCTGCTGCCAACCACATTGGAAGAGGCTTCTGTGCTGTTCTTTCTCTCTGTGTCTGAGAAAGTCAGTCTGAAGAGTCTGGTTTCTAAAACAGCCTTTAGAACTCTACTCAGACCTCCTATTCTCTTAAAAGAAACTGGTCTGCCCCATTCAAAGTTGCTAATAATTTTTCATATGGCTTTTCTCTTTTCTTCCCTGCATTTGAGAAGGAAAGTTCACTTAAAATTTTTATAAAGTACCTGTTTAATATGAATGGCATCCTTGGATTTTGGAGTAGTAGTTCTCAATTTTTTTTTATTTTTTATTATTATTTTTTTTTACCAGAGCACTGCTCAGCTCTGGCTTATGATGGTGCAGGGTATTGAACCTGGGACTTTGGAGCCTCAGGTATGAGAGTCTCTTTGCATAACTAGTATGCTATCTATTTCCACCCTGTTCCCAGTTTCTGGATGAATTAGGAGGTGGGAAATGTCTACTCCATAATCTTTAATAAGAAATGTGAGCTATAGTGAGAGAACCATCCATGAACTTTGGAGGCTAACAGATCTTGATAAAATATTTGACTCTACCACATAATAATTATTCATTCTGAGGTGAATCACTGTGATCTTCTTAGCCATAGCTTCCTCATAGAATAATAGTTTATTGGGGTTCGGGCACTGGGTTAAGCACACATAATGTGGAGTGCTAGGTTCAAGCCCCCGGATCCCCACCTTCGGGGGGGGGTCACTTCACAAGCAGTAAAGCAGATCTGCAGGTATCTATCTTTCTCTTCTCCTCTCTGTCTTCCCCTCCTCTCTCAATTTCTCTGTCCTGTACAACAACAACAACAATAGCAATAACAACAACAATGGGAAAAAATGGCCGCCAGGAACAGTGGATTCATAGTGCAGGCACTAAGCCCAGCAATAACCCTGGAGGAAAAAACCCCAGCAATTTATTTATTTATTCAAGAGGGACAGAGACAGACACAGAGAGAAAAATATCAGAGCATTACTCTGGCACCTGCCTGGGACTGAACTTAGGTGAGCACCCAACACCTCACTACCTCCCAGGCAATGCCCTCGTTTTTTTGGTGGGGATAATCCCAGTCTTGTAAGATCCTTTGAAAAGTAGATAAAGTATGTTTCAATCATACTATACAGTTAATGGTATTTTTTTTGTATCATTGGATGTTTAAATGGATGTGATTTTTTTAAAAATTATTTTTATTTATTTCCTTTTGTTACCCTTGTTGTTTTATCGTTGTAGTTATTGATGTCGTCGTTGTTGGATAGGACAGAGAAATGGAAAGAGGAGGGGAAGACAGAGAGGGGAGAGAAAGACGCCTGCAGACCTGCTTCACTGCTTGTGAAGCGACTCCCCTGCAGGTGGGGAACTGGGGGCTTGAACTGGGATCCTTATCGATCCTTGCGCTTCATGCCATGTGCGCTTAACCCGCTGCACCTTAACTGCCCGACTCCCTGGATGTGATCTTTTATTTTAAACATTCTAAGCACCCACCAGCCATTGTGCGTTTTCAAGGTGTGTCTCCTATCTCACTCTCCCTACATGTCTTACACTCTTCTCTGCCCCACAGTTTCCACATCTTCTCAGTACAACTTCTTCAAAGAGAAACTTAAATTCATACACAGTAGATTCATAATGACATTCCTGGATGAGTATTATTTTATCAGAGGCTAAAGCCTCAAGTTTAAGAAATGGAATTAACACAGTGGGGTTCTGAAAACAGCAGGAATTGTCGGGGCTGTTTTGATTTAGCGGACCCCCATGTTCTCAAGTCCTAACTCTCAGGAGCCAAATCAGTCTGATTTTTCCACAGCTTCTGGAGTTCACGTGATAGTGATTCTAATAATCCCTCCAGTAATCAGGAAAATAACTACAAGTTATAGGCACAGTACCTAGCACTCAGAAGCACTCAGTAGATATTGGTTGAGTGAATGAGTAATCCTCATAGTTAAACTATTTTCTGGGCTGGAGAGATAACTCATCCTGTTAGAGCACAGAACTTGTATGTGTGAGGCCTCAGAGACTTGGCACCACCTTATGCCAGAACTGAGTAGTGCTCCTCCCTTTTTTACATAATAAATAGTTGAATAGATAAATCTTATAATTGTTTTTCCTTCTGATACTTTCAGTCCCCTTGATTTGCCTATTACCTCTTGAATTAAATATTAAATACATAGCAATCACCCCAAATTTAGCAGCTTGAGATATTTACTAACATGTACTATCTCACATAGTCTCTGTGCATTTAAGAACTAGCAGCAGCTTTCATCAAATGTTTCTTGCTTCACGGCCTCTTGTAGGTTATAGTCTAGATGTTGGTCAGAACTGTGGTCAGTCAGCTAAACACTCCACTGGGCTGGGTGGAGGCAGTGCTATACAGACTCATGACTCTTGTTGACGGTTGCCAGGTACACCCATTGCACAGGCTGCTTGGGTGTCCCCAGGGCACGACAGCCAGTTTGCCTTAGAGTGAGTCATGCACGAGAGAGCAAGATGGTCTTTTATGAGCTGGATTCAGAGATCACACTGTCATTTCTCTAAAATCTCTTGTAGATATACAAGCTAGCAAGTTATCTCTGCTCATTGTAGGTGGTGTAGCACAAAGGTGTGAGTAGAAAGCAGAGACCTCTAGGATCATCTCCCATACTTTTCATTCATTCCTTTCTTAATTCTTCCATAAGTTGAAATTTCTTTATACCTCTGTCCTCTACATAGGACTCAAGCTTTCCTCCTCCTCCTTCTCCACCTCCTCCTCCTCCTTCTTCTTCCTCTTAGGCTGTCTTGTAACTTGTGAGAGATAGCTAGACTCATTGACACTCTAGAGTTGTGCAGACTGCTTTGGTCAGGCCCGGTGCTGCTCTGTCTCTCAGGGCTCTAGAAACTCATGCAGCTCCCTGAGGCCAGTGATGTGTAGGGTGGGAGTTGTATTTTGTTTTCCAGAGAGAAGATGCATAATAGTGACCATAACTCTTTCTTTCCAGGCACCCTGATAAAAAAAGAAATTGTTCCTACAAAAACTTCACTGGAACTAGGAGAAGGGTCTGTGGCCAGTTATATATTCCCTCTGGATTAAGATAATGTGTTCATTTTTCCCTATACAAAGAGTTTTTGGTCACAGTCTTAGTGGAACATAAAACTTGTAAGAAAAAAATTAGTTCTTTAAAGCAGGTTTTTGAAGGTAAGGGGGGAGTAAGTTTCATGAGAGCTGTGGCTATTACTGCTTTTCTGTGGGAAGACTTGGGAATAATTCACTGATGGAGCTCCCTGAGGAAGGTCTGATCCCCTAATCCTCTGCCTGGAAACAAGCCCATCTCTCCTTTTCTCACATTGTTTACTAAGAAATACTTATCTGGTAGCTGCACAGAATTCCAGATCTTTCTAGTACAGCCATATTCTTTTTTCAGTAATTTTGACTCTGAAGTGTTAGGAAGAAGCATGAGGAAACTGAAGTTAGTCCACTGTGGTATTTTGAGAAATTGTGCAGGCCTCTTTGAAAAGTTCTTGGGAACTCAGAATGAGGTATAGAGGATGACTTGGCACTAGAAGGTGAATTTCAGTGAACTCTGCTTGACTCCTTCTGACCTCTGCCTTTGGCTAGAGGCATGAGGAATGACTGACATTAGCAGTAGTGGGTAGATAATGGACACTTCAATAAATAATCCAATAATTTCTGGTTCTGGATTACCTGTGCTATATAAAAATCTTGTTAGACATTTGAAGGGAAAGGGAGAATATGAATTTCCTTGGCATTCCTCTCCCTGCCCTCACCCCCTGAAACGGATCCACGCCTTTCCGAGATTTCTGCCAATGTTCTCCCACAGGCATTTTAGAAACATAGTGTTTGGACATAACCTGACCTCCTGGACATCCCCCTTAGTAGGACTCAGGTGCACAAGAATTCAGCAACAGCTCTGTTTCCTGTGATATGAATCCTAGGACCATTGCTGGTATCAGTGGGGACTCTGGCCCCACCCTTGGCTGGTGCCCCACTTGGCTGGTTCCTGGGCTTGGAACATTCTCTGGACTCTTAACAAACCTGCTTGCAGACTTTTGCTCTGTGGTTTCTTTCCATCTGGAAGATAATGACTTTTCCTGGGTATCAGAGGCACACAGTAAAATTCCACTGGGACTCCACTGTGTGAACTTGAATGACTGGAAGAGAGGAGGAGAAAGGAGATGGATAGATGAATGGATGGATGACCACAGATGGGCAGGAAGCAAGCAGACTTGTTGCATATGTGAGTCACTGTTCTCACTGTGCTCATGTGTACTATGTATCAAAAGTGTGCTATTTGAGTTGAGGTCTGCCCTCCCTCTTTTTCCTTTGTGCTCTTTCCCTTACTGGTCATCCTACTATCCAGCTGTCATCATGTTTTACCTCAGTTTACATTACTTACATTCTCTCTACCTTGTCAGTAGCCAGTTTTTCATGTTTTTATTTTCCTACAAAGCATAGACTGGCTTGGGTTTTGTTTTAATCCTTGGGCAGAGCAATAAGTTCAGCTCTAAACACAAAGCAGATCATTTAAAAAGTAAAGAATAGGATGAGTAAAAAGGTTTATATTAAATAGGAGATGCTAATCCTGAAATACCACCAGTACTGTACTGATTAGATTGCACACAGAATAAAACATAGACATTTCCAAGCCTCTCTTCTCAAAACTCTTGATACATGTTGTAACTCTCTGGGAAGACATAGATAGCATAGAATAATCTCTCAGGGAATTAATTGCTGTTTCCTCTTTCCTGTTTTGAACAAAAATTTTCTTCAATGTATTGTGTGAGGACAAAATGTAGAGCGTATTCTTTGCTATCACATAAATATTTACTCAAGAGGTAAATCTCACTGTCATGAAGCATTTACTTCACTGGAAAGTATTGTAACTTATCTTTCCTCAGGGAAAATATGAAATAGAGGAACTGCTCCTTTGATTTTTTTTTCAAAACTTTTTTTTTGTCTTTCTCACACTGATCTTGTATTTTCCATCTGTAAGTTCATAAAGTCAATCCAGAGAGTCATAGAAGTAATATTATATAAACCCCTCAAAGATTGAGTGGAAAATATTCCATCTGTGAAGGGCTTCTGTCAAGAGCACCCCTAATCATACCTACTGTTGTTAGGACTATCAGAGTAGCATGATTTATTAATGAATACCTAACCTAGTACGGGCAAAATCTAGAACATCTGAGAACAGTGATAGGCTCTGGCCCATTATTTGTGACCCAGATGATTTGTTCTGTATCCAGAACAGTTCCCAACATCTGGCCTCCACATAATGAGCACTTTTAAGTATTGGACAGTTTAGTTTTCTGCCTTTCAGAAATTTCCAGTGTGTGTTTTTGCTTATACTGTTTGAGTATATTTAGCTTTTTCTGTTTATCATTTTGTACAAATGTACACTGTACACATGTACTGTAGTTTTCGATTTATTTTTTCTTGGTGGTTGCAGTCTACCTGCTTTTGTAAACCACTACATTAAATTCCACTCACTGGTTGTGCTGAGAATGTATCAGTCTCCTTTGGCGTTATTTCTACATTCTCTCCAGGAGAGCAGGGGCAGAATGTGTGGAGTGGTCAGTGGGCAGCAGTGTGGATGAGACTTTAGGACACACAGTTGGGCCCAAGTGAGACCCAGACTGCTGACCACCCTTAAAAGGCAGGGGTGGGGGACAAGGGTAGGAGCTCCTCAGCTGACATTTATTATCTCTAGCTATGTGGCCTCTAATAAATCAGTTACTTAGCCTCTCGGACACTTGGTTTCTTCGTAAGTCAGGAATAAAACCACCTCATGAAATTAAAGAATTCATGTGATTTGTTTGTATATCTCATGTATATGTAATCATTTATCCTGTATTTGTCATAACGGTACATGGACATACAATAATACTTCATAGATCTGAAGGCATCTTGTGCATATGCAATGGTAGTCCATCCATATGTAATAGCACCTCATGGGTATGGAATAGTGCTTCATGCATATGTAACAGTAGTACACAATCCTGGATGTAGGATGCTTAGAAGGGTGCTCAACCTGTGGGAGGTTTCCCACAAATAATAACCATAATTTTTTAGCTTGTAAATATCTAAGCTGGGCATCTATTTAAACAAAAGTATTAAGATGGCTATATTGTGGTTTTTGTGTTATGAAATTGCCTGTCTGTCTTGAGGACTGGAATCATTCTGTGCTTAGGTTCTAAAAAGAGTCTTCTGAAGAGGCCCCCAGCCTCTTCTCAAACTCGTTAGATTTCTGGCCATTTTTGTCCTAGGCTTGATTCAGTACTCTGCCCAGTCCAATCTTCCAGATGGTTTTCCTAGTCTGAAAAGTCTGCTTTCAGAGAGGCCCTTGGTGGGTGAGGTTTGAGGAGGAAATGCTGCCTTCTTAGCACTCAGTGTCAGGTGTTTAACATCTGCAGATAGCTGGATCTAGCAGTGTGGGGACCGTGAGGGGATATCTGCAGGGTGGATGGTGAGGCTGTCTCATTCCTCTCCATAAGGAGGTGTCAGGGAAGCAGAGGAGTAAGAGCACCAGCTAGGAGTTTAGGCTGAGTTGTTGCATTGTTCTTTCTCCATAAATAAGAAAATATAGAGGGGTTCGGGCGGTAGCACAGGTTGAGCGCACGTGGCGCAGGGTGCAGGGACCGGCGTAGGGATCTCAGTTTGATCCCCCAGCTCCCCACCTGTAGGGAAGTCACTTCACAGGCGGTGAAGTGGGTCTGCAGGTGTCTATCTCTCCCCCTGTCTGTCTTCCCCTCCTCTCTCCATTTCTCTCTGTCCTGTCCAGCAACAAACGACATCACAACGACAATGATAACCACGACAAGGCTGCAGCAGCGAGGGCAACAAAAGGGTGGGGGGAAAGAAATTAGAGAACCAAAGATGTTAGGTAGCTTGTTCTGGAACATAAGGAAAATTTGAGGTAAAGGCAAAATTGCCCACTAACTGAAAGAGAAGGTCCAATGAAAGAGCAAAGAACAAAATAAAGATAGCTCCATGGCTTATTTGTGGGAAAGACCCCTTTGTTCCCTGAATACTGTGGGCAGGTGACATCCTAAAGTGAGGAATGACAGTGATGTTCACAGTTGGGCAGTCATGAGCATTGGCCAGTCAGTTTCAGGCTCCTGGATCAAGAGTCTAGGGCAAGCTGAATCCTTGGGTTTGACAATCTTTGCTACACATATTCAGGAAAAAAGCACAGGCACCCAGGAGTTCATAAGCCTGGGTCTACTAGAAACTCACTGCTAGATCTTCTTAAAATAAAAGGCATCCTGAGAATGCCCAGGTTAGGATGCCATGACCTGATTTGGTGCAGGGGTGGGTGGGGGGAGGGGGGAGGGGGGTGGTAGTGCTCATACTGTCAGCTCCATTGGTGAGGTGAGCTGAGGGAGGTGACTGTGAATCACCTTTGATATTTAGACCAGCAAGAACAGGGGCCACTGGATCTACTGTCTCTCTTGTAATGAGTGTTCATCTGGTCCAGATTGAGAAATCTTAGCCTGGGAGAAGGGAACTAGGTGAGATCAGGTCAACAGGGTTTGGGGGTCTTTCCTCTGCTCCCACCTGCAAACCTGCAAACCTGCATAACCTCACCACAGTCTTGTGAGCACTGGGGCTGTAAGCTCTTCATTGGCATGAATACTATTTGGAGTCTGAAGTTTATAAGCTAATCAAACCAAGAAGAAGACATGCCTGGAATGATGCTGGAGGCTGATGTTACTGAAGATCACCTTCTTGCTTTGGGGCATGTCTCTGCTTAGCTTCATGCCTTTGTGAATCCTGTCGTTATATCAGACCAGCCAAGATCTTTATAGAAACAACATGAAGATGGGGCCAGGTGGTGGTGCACCTGGTTAAGTGCACACATTACGGTGCAGAAGGACCCAGGTTCAAACCCCTGGTCCCCACCTGCAGGGGGAAAGCTTCACAAGTGGTGAAGGAAGGGGTGTAGTTGTCTCTCTGTCTCTTCCCCTAACTCCCCTCACCTCTCAATTTCTCTCTGTCTCTATCCAATAATAAAAATAAAAAATATATATATAGAAACAACATGAAGTTTTAGCAGTTATTCAGTTTTATGTTGACCTCTTCTTGACCTGAGGTTACCCTTTCTGCTGTGTGGCACATGGCAGCTACAAAACAGAGCATCTGGACAGGACGAGATCAGCCCTCAGGGAGGAAAACCAGCCTCTGTTTTGCCTCAGAGGCAGCAGTGAATGAACAGTCACTCCAGGTGGGCCTGGCTGAGTGTGTCTACCGAACAGTGAGCCTCCAGCAGGAGTCACGGGTATGGAGGGTGGTCAGGGCAGCTGCTCCTCAGTTCAAAATTATAGGCTACTATTATAGCTGATAAAGTTGTCTTGTTGCTCCTGCTCTCCATGACAACATCTGGTGCCCTTGTGCCACTGCCACAGGTTGGGGGACCTTTTGTGACCAAAGCTTAAGTCAGAGAGAACTGCTTTAGAAAGCCACTAAAAGGATCAGAGAAGTAGCATGGTGGTTGTGCCAAAGACTTTCATGCCTGAGGCTCTGAAATTCTAGGTCCAGCACTACCCCCTTCTCTCTCTGTCTCTGTCTCTCTCTGTCTCTGTCTCTCTCTGTCACACACACACACACACACACACACACACACACACACACACACACACACACACACCAGAGCAGTATTCTAGGGGGGGAAAAAAAAAGACAGACAAAACAAACAAACAAAACAGACAGACAGGCATAAGCAATGAAGTCAGTAAAGAGCACTGGAAAACATTTTTTAAAAGTATCAAAATAACATAATTCCATCATTATAACAAGTCTTTTATTTTACCTCCAGCCTGTTACTGTGTTTTATCTAGGACTGTGTGTATGCATTCTGTTTTAAATCACATTTTCTCCATGCTTCTACCTTATCTTTCACCACCATTTTAAAATTGCTATATATGTTAAGTAATTCATTAGGTCATTCTACTAATATCAGACAATCAGACTATTTTTGGTCAATAAAGCTATTCAATCAGAAACATTTATGAGTATATATCTTTTAGTTTCTGTTCAATTACTGATTCAACACTTGCCACATGAAAGGATGTGAAACTCTGTGGTGTTTGATATGTATTATAATATTGCTTTCTAAAAATGCAGGCTTTTATATTGTCCCTAGAAGTAAATAAATAAATCATAGTAGCCTTCCCAATAGTGAATAAGGCCATTTAAATACACATTTGTTTCTTTAAATGCTATGTTGATAGTATGTCAGGACTGCTCTGCCTTGCATTGATTTTTTTTCTTTTTTTTTGGGGGGGGGGACCAGGGTTATCTCTGGGGCTTGGTGCCAGCACTGCAAATCCACTGCTCCTCATAGCCATTTTTTTTTCATTTTATTGGATAGAACAGAGAAATTGAGAGGAGAAGGGGAGAGAGAAAGATCTACACCTGTAGACCTGCTTCACTGCTTGTGAAGCATACCACTGCAGATGGGAGTGGGGGCTTAAACCCCACCCTTGTGCAGGTCATTGCACATAGTACTATGTGTAATTAACCAGGTGCGTCACCTCCCAGCTCTGCATTAAAAGTTCTTAATGAGAACACATATTTTATATTTCTCCTACGAATGCTATGTATGTATCATTTATAATCATCATGGGATTTTATTTTTACTGAAGTACTGCTCATCTGTGGCTTATGGTAGTACCAGGGATTGAATATGAGACCTGTGGGATTTTGGCATGAAAGACTGTTGCATAAACCACTGTGTTATTTCCCCAGGCCCATAAGAATCTTTTAAGTTTTTATTGCTAACAGGGTTAGCACTGGGGCTTGCTGCATGTGCAATGAATCACTGTTCCCTGTGGCTACCCCTCCTTTTTTGTCTGTTTGTTTGTTTTTTGTTTTGATAGAGACAGAAATTGAGAGGGGAAAGGGAACAGAGCAAGAGAGACACCTGCAGCACTGCTTCATGTGCTTGATAATATGTGTGTTTAACCGAGTGCGCCACCACCCAGCCCTTCCATAAGAATCTTGATGAATTTTTTTAGATTTGTTGATTCTGAGGTATCTGTGATATTCTTGTCACTTCATCCCAAACAAATCAAGAAGAAGAAAACAAATCCAGATTGTGGGACATTCTGTAAAATCATATCCTAGAAATTTTCTAGACTAAGGAAAATAAAAAGACATGGTAGTCAAATACATTGAACGAGATATAATTAGTTTATGCATTAAATGTTTTAAGATTTGCTTATTTCTGACAAAGAGTGGAGGAGAGAGGAAGAACCAGAGCATTCAGCACTCACTCATGTGCTGCCAGGGCCCAAGCCTGGTAGGTACTTCGTGCTTGGGAGACCAGTGCTTTACCCACTGTGCAACCCCTTTTGTTGCTGCATTAAAATAAAATAGAAAAACTACTCTGAAGGATATTTAGAGGGCGATTTAAATATGATGTGTATTAGACAATGTTATATCAGTGTTAAATTTCATAATACAGCATTATGGTTGTGAAGGGGAATGTCACTATTATTTGGATATTAAAAAAGGGAAGAGTTTTGGGGTACAAATGTCATTATGTCTACAACATTGAAATAGCTCAGCAAAACTATATAAATGTATATCTCTGTATATTATGTATATGGTTACTTAATCATATGCTTACTGTAAGATTAATTATGCATGTGGCTTGAAAAAAAGATTAAATATCCATATTGATTTAATATAATAACATATTATATTTTTATAAATATATAAATATATAAAATATATATATAATATATATATAATATATATTATATATAATATATATAATAAATATAAATAATAATAAAATATATAAATATATAAAATAACATATTTTTTTGCCTTAGTATTTGAATATATAGAATATACTATGCAATATACAGTATATAAAATACAGCATTTAATATAATGTCACATTAATTGTGATTATGTCGTACACATATGTATATCTGTACACAATACATATTTTTTGTCTTACACACAGAATAATATCCTACTCTTCTCCCGTGTGTTCTAGAAAATTCCATCATAGCACTGAGAAATGTTAAAAGGTGCATTTCTAGTGGTGATTCCAGTTCCAAGCAGGGAGTGTCTCTCTCTCTCTCTCTCCCTCTTCTTCTCCCTCTCCCTCTCTCTCTGTCCCTCTCTCCCCACCTCTCAAAATTATCTTTATTTACTGGATAGAGAAAGACAGAAATCAAGAAGGAAGGGGGAGATAGGGAGAGAGACACTGGCAGCACTGATTTACTACTTGTGAAGCTTTCCCCCTGCAGGTGGGGACAGAGACTTGAACCTGGGTCCTTGTGCATTATAACATGTACGCTCAACTAGGTGTGCCACCACCTGGCCCTGCAGGAGACTTTCTGAGGGCCTCTCTGCTTCCCATTTTCCCATGATCTAATTATTACTTCTTTTGTGGAGATGGGAGTGGGGAGACAGGTATGAGGGAGCTGTGACTGTACCCATGGATCACCTGTCAGCAGCCCAGGGTCCCACTACTGCCCCCATGACCTGGTGTCTGTCCAGCTGCTTTCTACATGGGTTTCATTTGGCATTTCCCTGTGCCTCCTCCCCCTCTTATAGATGCTGGTTTCCCTCTCTTTCTCCAGTGGAACACTGAGTTAAAAGGTAGTGTTGGTAGCTCTGGGGCAGGAGTAGCAGAAATCTTTTCAGACCTGGTCTTAACTCTATCTAGCATGTTCCAAGACCCATTCTGACACTCAGCATGGGAACTTATTCTTACTCATAGGTCACTAGCACTATCATGGAGGCCCACCCTCATGACCACATCTAAACTAGTTACCTCCCAGAAACCCCTCCTCCAATTACTATCTCACGGGGGAAGGGAGACAGGTTTGGACTTCAACATGCAAATTTGTGTGCAATGAAAGGTGCAAATAGGGAGTCGGGCGGTAGTGCAGCGGGTTAAGCACAGGTGGCGCAAAGCCCAAGGACTGGCGGTTCGAGCCCCCGGCTCCCCACCTGCAGAGGAGTCGCTTCACAGGCGGTGAAGCAGGTTTTCAGGTGTCTATCTTGCAGGTTGCAAGTGTCTCCCTTTCTCTGTCTTCCCTTCCTCTCTCCATTTCTTTCTGTCCTATGCAACAACAATGATATCAATAATAATTACAACAATAAAACAACAAGGACAACAAAAGGGAATAAATAAACAAATAAAAAAGAAAGGTGCAAATACAAACATTAAGTTCACAACCATCATCATGATTCCTTTTGCTGCCATCTCTTAGCTCCTTTGCATGGTTTGGGTGGGGGGTGGCGGCTGGTCAGAAGAATTAAGGTCCTGTTGTCTCTAGAGGAGTCCCAGTACAATCCATGGAGGTGGGTCTTGTATCTTTTGGAAACTGCTTTCACAGTTGGTTTTTTCTGGTCTCAACCTTTGGGAAAAGCTTTTGGCTGTCCCATTTAGGGTCGGCAGGAAAAGGAAGGAAAACTTGACTGATGAGGCAACTACTTCTCTGAGCCAGGCAGCTGGGTGGGGAGGGAAGTGAAGTCACACCATTGCCTCCTGAGAGCATCCACAAAGTCAGCACTACTGCCACCACTTATAGGGGGTCCATGTCCACAGAAGCTTAGGGCCAGGGATGGTTTCTATGGTGTGGAAAGCTACATTGCTCAGAAGCTACAGTCAGACTGAGCTTGTGAAATGCAGATTGTGTGTGTTTGTGTGTGTGTGTGTGTTTGTGTGTGTGTGTTGGGGGGAGGGGAGGGGAACATGTGCAGATGGAGTGGAACTGGGCTGCCCTGGCTGCTCAGGCTGAGCAGGTGCAGGAGATGCTCTGCCTGGACCTTGCACCTGTGCAGGAAGCAGCAGGGCTCCTCAGCCTCTGACTCTCCTCCAGGCAAGGCTGCTCCGTTCCCCTCCTCACTCTGGGTTCCCTAGAGCAGAGTAGGTCTCCTGCAAGCATTCACTTTCTAGTTTCAAGGTGCACTAACCCAGCCTGTGTTTTCTCCCCTGCTCTTGTTCTCCCCAGCCCCTAAAGACAATGAAGAGCGTGTGTTCAGGGAGCGGATGCGGCCCAGGAAGAGGCAGGGGGCTGTCAGGCGCAGGGTCCACCAGGTCAATGGCCATAAGTTCATGGCCACCTACCTTCGGCAGCCCACCTACTGTTCCCACTGCAGAGATTTTATCTGGTAAGAAAATCTTTTCTGGGCGGCTTTCATTATACTTTCTCTACAGCATGAAGTCAAGGCATATGTACAGAAGATAAAACGAGCTGATATACTTTATTAATGGCAGAAGATTTTTCTGGAAGGCTAAGTGAGTGTTCGGTGCTTGAGGATAGATGAATAGAAGAAGCTATGGTTTCTGGTGACTTTACACCTTGGGTCATCTCATATGTCAGGCTGAAGGAGCTAAGATTTGATGACCAATTAATAGTATTGTGATTGTGTATGTGTTTAAACACCTCCTTCCTTCCTTCCTTCCTTCCTTCCTTCCTTCCTTCCTTCCTTCCTTCCTTCCTTCCTTCCTTTTTACCAGAACACTGTTCAGCTCTGGCTTATGGTGGTGCAGGGACTTGAACCTGGGACTTTAGAGCCTCAGGCATGAGAGTCTGTTTGCATAACCATTATGCTATCTATCTACCCACAACTCTTATCTTTCACAGAGATAACCTAAATTGCTTACAAAGTGGTAGAAACTATATGAGAAGATGTCAGAGATCTGTTAAGATAATCTAGAAGGAAAGGAGTACTTCACATATTGATAAAACAAGGCTGTGCATTAGTCATTGTTGGGGCTGGGTGTGGGCACATCAGAGAACCTTATATTTCTATTTTGGTATGAATTTGAATTTTTCCATAATAGAGTTTAAAAATACTCCGTTGCTAGTGTTCATAGCACAGAGCAGTTCTTGCTGACAGTGATGCTGAGATTTCAGAGGAGTACGAGAGCAATGTTGCCCAGAGTGCTCAGGGAGACTTTCTGGGGGAGGTGATGATTCTCTCCTTGTGGCTAGGATATTTGAGAGGCAGAACTAGATAGATAGCAGATCTCTGGGGAATACTGTCCTTGGGAACTGGAAGGGGACATTTAATGAGCACCTACCATACACCAGCTTCTCCCTTAGGCATGAGAGATTTAATATTCCAACTGCCCTTGGAACTACATATTGTTTACCCTATTCCACTAAACAACAGTAGTGAAGAGTTGAAATTACAGTGAAAAGGGCCTGAGTTTCTCCAGCGTAGAAGTTCCAGAGGCTGTGGTCCGGGAGGTAGCACAGTGGATAAAGCACTGGACTCTCAAGCATGAGATCTTGAGTTCAATCCCTGGTAGCACATGTATGAGAGTGATGTCTGGTTCTTTCTCTCTCCTCCTTTCTTACTAAGAAATAAATAAAATATTTTAAAAAAAGAAGTTCCAGAGACCATGCCGTATTTTTTCCTTTTTTTCTTTCTTTCTTTCTTTTTCTTTCTTTCTTTCTTTCTTTCTTTCTTTCTTTCTTTCTTTCTTTCTTTCTTTCTTTCTTCCTTCCTTCCTTCCTTCCTTCCTTCCTTCCTTCCTTTCTTTCTTTCTTTCTCTCTTTTTGTGTGTACACATATGTCATGGCTTTTCCTATAATCCAGTAGCTAAAAGCGCATACTTTTCCTGACTTTCCACTGGCCTTTATAGCAACCTCTCTAAACTCTTTGAAGTTGACATGGAGGTGGTCAACACAATTAGATTTGGCAGGGGAAATTAGTGAGGCTGAGTTGCACCATGAACCCAGCCAAGGGATACGCAGCTTGGACTCTGAGGGCTACAAAAGTGCAAGGAAGTGGCTTGTCTTATCCTCATGTTTTTCCAGGACTAGTTACTGAGGTTGATATGAACATCTGAGATGACACAGCTCCAAGTAAATTCAACCCAACTGGACATTAAATGCTGCTTCCTCCCACCCACAAACAGGCCACCTTCCCAGAGCTGACTCAACCCTCTGACCTCGACTTTCTGGATTTTGGTCATGAACTGCATGTTTGGGACAAGCAGGCTCTGAAAGCTCAGCCTTATGGAGCTGGGTCTCCTCTGTATCCATGGCGAGCAGTGCTGAGTTCTGTGTTCCCTGAAGTGTAGCTGGAGTGACTTATGCCTCCTCCTGCTGGGCTGGGGGCTGCAGGAGGCTCCTAAACAGCCCAGTGCACGGAGGCCAGGCTGGTCATATTGCTTTGTCTCTGTGCTGACTTTAAGCCTTGCCCATGGAGACCTACTGTGGCCATGGAAAGAACCTCTGACATCACCCTTCACCCAGTCAATAAATTGAATCCCACAGGCCTGGCCACAGACTGACCCAGAGCCTTTGCTCAGGGACTATGCCTGCCTGCAAAGCCCTCTTCTATGCTTTTCCACAAGTAAAAGCACTTTTGACTAATTGAGGCCTGCTGAAAGCCTGCAGTTTTTATAGCTTTCCAGGACTCTGTGGGCCCACTGGGATAGCTGTTTGTTTAGGAAACCCATCCCTGATATTAACCAAACCAATTCTGAGTGCTGGAGCTGCCCTCTGTGGTCTTCTGAAGGAGTCCTGTGAGGTAACCTGCACATGGAGTGAAATCACTCCACTAGGTAGATAGGTCAGTTTGAGGGTACTGGCTTCACTGTGGGTGGTGACCTGAGAGGGGTGGCACATGTGTGTGTGTGTGTGTGTGTGTGTGTGTGTGTGTGTGTGCGTGCATGCATGCTTATGTTCTAATATGAATGTTCATTTTATTAAGAGTTGTATTCTTTCTTAGGGGTGTCATTGGAAAGCAGGGATACCAATGTCAAGGTAAGAGATGTTGTATGAACTTTCCTTGGGGGCCCCTTGGTTAGTCCAGATAACATGCTGTACGCAGGGTTAATCACACTTAGAGCCACTAAAGATTTTATGCTTGTGCTCCCTCAGAGAAGTGGTTCTCACTTTGTCTTTTCATAAGTGTGGCCATTCCTCCCACACAATGTATGATGACGAGTGTACGGGAAGGACCATATAGACGCCGCCTATCTCCAAGTGTTCAAGCGGCTCAGTTTTTTTTTTGTTTGTTTGTTTGTTTTTGTTTTTGGTGACAGTGAGAGTGGGTGTGAAACCTGAAGTGTAGTGAGAGGCCCTTTGAAGGTCCTGTTGTGTATTGAGCAAGAAGCCATGTCAGCTTTCTACTTTAACACTTCAAAGATACTTCCTTGCCTGCTTGTTTCACTATGTATCACATGATGATCCTGGTTGATGGTCTGTTTTTGTCTCCACTGTGGAGTTATTGGCTCTTCAACACTGGAGACCCACTTAAACTTTATTGATGTCTGCTGTCAGAAACTGCAAATATACAGATGTGTTGTCCTGAGCAGGGGAGGTAGGCTGAATATAGACTGTGGTCATGTCAGGGTTCCTCTGTGGATAGAGTGGGGGGTCAGCCACTGATTAATTTGGGTCTCATCCTAGGGTTTGTTTTCCACCTCTGTGCCCTTGCTGGTGTGCAGTTACTTTCCTCTTATATCGCCTACGTTGCCCCTTGACACTAGAGAGAGCTACAGGCCACTTCTTGTGGAGATGCTGAGTTAAGCAGAAATTTTTAATCTCTGGCATCTAAGGGCACAACCAGATCAGAAAGCCTACCTGTGCCACAAGATGTCCATTCACCT